>NC_062215.1:88450030-88753061 GCF_902686445.1 Sciurus carolinensis
GCATCTCTCCCTTCTCTGTTTGAACCACCCACATTTATTTCTCTGGGATATTTTCTTCAAATTGATTTCTCATTCTGAATCCTTCTCTGAAAAGCTTTTCTTCTTTTAGTGGCCATGGTGACCAAAAAGGATGAATATTCCAGGCTTTCCAATGCCCTCCAGATTTCAAAGACTACGCAGTCTTAATGGCAATGAAACTTTTCTTTTCATACCATGACTGAAAAGGTGGTGGTGGTGGTGGGAAGGTAATGGTAAGAGTTGGGTAGACGGAAGCCATCATTATAATACATTAAATTATCAAAGTGCTTTAGAGTTTACAAAGACTTTCCACCTATACTTCTCACATCAACCTCCCAGGAGCTCAGGTGGTTCTTATTGGAATCCTTTTGCTAGAATTGGCCAGTAAATTTCAAAGCAACTTTTGGAGAGTAGGAAAATTGCCTTAGACAGTCATCTTGGATTCTTAGTTAAGACCCTGTAATAAGCTTAAAAATTGCCTCTGTTGGTAGACTGTCCCCAAAAATGAGCTTCTTGAGAAAAGGGATGATGTCTCTAATGGAGCTCAGATCAGTACACACTTGTTCAACACGTTAAGTGAATAAATGGTGAAAAAGAGCTTTAGCATTTCATTATTTGAGGGACCACAACCCAAATTATTCAGATTTTGAAAGTTTAAGTTTCTACATTTCTCAAAGAGTTGTCATTTGTACTAATAACCAAATATAGACTTGAGGATTCTCAAATCTCCACTATCAGGGGATTGAAGTGTTTATGTTGGGGTGGGAAGAAGTGGTTTTGCATAAAGGAAATCTTGGGATGAGGTCTTCAAAAATCTGCATGCACTTTTCATGTGGCAGATACAGGGGATTTAGAAAGAGTTTATGACTTTGAGACATTGAAATGGGAGGGGCAGTATAGGAGATAAATGACACCGCTTAGCTAAGAATCTCTGTACATTGTGTTTAAAGGCAGTGGGACAGGCCTCCTTGTTGTCCAACTTTGGAACTTTTTCAGTGTGTATCATTACACATTTGACCTAGTTTCCTGTGCAATTTCCCAATAGTTCTCAAGACTTTTTTTTTTTTTTTTTTTTTTTGATGGGGGTTGGAGTTAAGTTCTAGGATCCTTTTGAGGATGCTAATGACAGTCATGCACTACTTCTAGAAAAATGCTCACATGTAACCAACTCTGTCCTCCTTAAATTGGAAGACCTTGTTAAACATTTCCCACTTCTCAGCAAATGAGATCAATTGTCTTCGTTTATGGACATTTTTAATGTGCCCCATTGTGTCCAGTTGTTCCGGCTTTGTCCTCTTCCTGTTCAAATCATTCTGTCTTGGGATTTCTTCAGTTCTCCACTGTGGTTGTGAACACTGACATTATCTATCTTCAGTTGCTTCACTATGTAGGAACCACTGTTGATTGCCCTGATCTTCTAAGAACTGAACACATTCCTTAGCATTGACTGCATCCCTGAAGGCTTAAAAAAGAAGATAAGGTTGACACTGGGAGAGTTTGCTGGAGTGAAATTTAAACATTTTGAAAGTGAATGTAACCAGAAAGGAGAGGGAGGAGAGGAAAATTATATAACGATGGATGATTGATGATGTCACTGTGTTCTTATTCACATAGTCCTTGAAAGAGATGATTAATCAAACGTTCTTAGGTTCCACCAAACTTTTCTCTCTCCTGGCTCCCATTTACATCTTGCTTTAGTGATATACTGGGTTATTGTGCTCATATTAATCCCCCAAATTGAGTATTTTGGGCTAGTAGAGACATGATATTTTGGCAAACTTATAACCTCCCTTCTACTGGGTCTGTTGTATTGGTTCCACCAGACAGGCTTTTTCTATCCTGTTTTATTGATTGGTTGCCTTTGCCACAGGCTCAGTGATTTTTGGTTTCCTGCCACTGAAGAGAAAGGAAGGAAAGAAAGAGGTAAGGAAGGAAAGAGTTATTGGCTGGGGCCTTCTTCAGAGATTCTTGAGGCCATCTCCTGAGTTCACTGTTCCATAGCTTTTTGTTTACATTTATAAACATAGCCCTTTTGCAATTGAAATTATTTTTAGTGAAAGTAATCATACTACAATATGCACTGAAGAAATTTTTCCTAGGCCCTACCTTTTACAAGGGAACTACTTTAGTTCAAGGAAACAAGCTGTGAGAAATGTTTACTGTTAGCTTCTTTGCCACTGCTATGTAAGGAAGTCTTGGGGAGATCTACAAATATTCACATTCACATGCTTCTCTCTTCTTATCCATTTTCTGGACGATTGAGGAACTGGATCCCTTTTGGTTTATGTACAACTTTGAAACTTGAACTGCCTCTTCATGTGGAGGATCTGTTTAGAACCTGTACCTTCTACTCTGCATTTCAGGAGCATTTCTCTTGAAGGATATGGAAAATAGGCCCCAGGGAACTTCCCTTACTGATTCCCTACCTGCCCTCCTGCCCCACTTAAATTAACCTACCACCAAAACTCCTCCATGACCTGGCCCCGCTAAAACCCTATAAAACCCAGACCCTCGTGGGGGTCTGGTGCCATTCCCCCCACCCTTAAAGATGTGCCCCTCCAGTGCTGAGTAAAGCATCACTGGTCTATGAGGTCTCCCTTCACTTTCTTTTTCTTTTTGTATTCTCTTTCATGTGTTTTCACTTTTCAGTTCATTTGCTTGACTCAAAGATAGCTGCTAGTCTGCCATTTTGAATTTTACTCTGCTATTACACAGTAATAGACCACATTTCTAGTTCTCTTTATAAGTGTCACCTTAATAACCTAAAATGGCCTCTGAAATTTATTGAGACACCCAGGGTCAGAAATATGAGCTTGGCTTTTTGTTAGGCCTGACCTATTGACCCAGGAGAGCAGCTGGTGTGGTTCTTACAGCTGCCCTCTGCTTGTGGTGCTTTTTACCCAAAGGAGCCCCTTTGATGGACTTCTCTGGGAGGAGGGCTCTTCTAAATGGATTTCTCTCTGAGGCTGTACTCCACTAGGCAGAGAAAACAATGATAAAGGGAAGGCAAACAGAGAACCAAAGCCTTAGTTCACAGAGAACAACAATAATGACAACAATAAGGAAAATTACTTTGAAGTGAAGTGAACCCCTCAACTTTATTAGTTATTCTACCACAATTGGAGTGAAAGATAGAGGACACAGCTCTCCACCCTTAAGTCAAACTCTTGGACTGCGGTACCTAATGGTGGTACCTAATGGTGGTACCACAGCAAAGGAGAGGTTAGTGTGTGTGACCATGGCCGATTGCAGGCTGTGCAAGGAATTACCTAGTGAATGCCAGTTGTCCAGCAACTTGGAATGCTGCTCCACCCTCTCTCAACTTTAGTCAGATGTCCACGAAATCTCTTTCTTGACTACATTATGCTGAGTTAATCTGCTTCCCCTGCCTAGAGAGCTTTTTAATGATCTTCTCTTATTTGTCCCCAAATCACCAGGACCTGGTGAAATGTAGGATCCAAATAAACATTGACTAAATGCTGCCATTGCATCCTGTACCTATTGCCTTTTCCAATACTCTAATTAAGTATTAATTGTCTCCCTTTCCTGCTCTGTGAGAACTCAGTTGACTGGGAACTATTTCTTAAGTCTTTTCATTCCTAGAATGTAGAGGAGTGCCCAAGGCTTGGGAGACCATCCTCAGAGTTTACAGAATATACATGAGGCATAGACTGGCCAGGGTGTGAGGCCTGTACAATCACTTTTATTGGTATTAAAGATGCTACAGAAAGTTGGAATGGAGGCAGGTGGAGTGAACTGATGAAATAATTAGGAATTAGGAGGCATGGATTCTGGTTCTTCACTAACTATGTCCTTGGGTGAGGCATAGTGTGGTGTGGTAATACTCAGGATATTTGCCTCACAGGATTTTTATTTTTAAAAATTTTAGTGACTTTTAAAGAAATATAAAAGGAATGCATGCTTATGATAAGTAGTGATACATTCTGCATTGTGGGTTTTCATTTAAAAAAAATGTTGCATGGGGGCCATGTCTTCTCCCTAGAATTCTTATTAGGCTCAAAAATGCAGCGAGGACCTGTCTGATACGTTCTGGGGTAGTCCTTCCACTTGATACATGCTTTTTATCAGTCTCCCTGCTACTTAAACTGGTTCTTAAAGTCTCTATTTTACTGGTTTAAAGACCTTTCTAAACTATGCTAGAATTCTGAAATCTTTACGTAGAATTCTGAGGAAGGTGGTTCAGACAGATGGCAGGGGAGGGGCAACTCTGCACCCCATGCCCAGAATCCCTTGGCAGGAGGTCAATGAGATGACATCTCTAGGATGCTGGGAGTGGGTTTGTTTATTGTTGGTTTCTAGGCTTCCATGGGGGCTATTATTTCATTGCTTCCTGTAGGCTTCCCTGAGCTTCACATCAATTCTGCCTGCTGCCTACACCTTCTAGGACTCTGTTTTGACACACAGTATGTGGCTGGGAACCCCACAGTGTCCTAAAAACATTTGCTTGACCTAGTAGGGCTCGTCTTCTCTTTTTAGTGAAACAGAGCCTGCCAGAACACAAGGACTGGAGGCCTTTGGACCTCAGTGGTGCCAAAGTTTAGATTTTGAATGTCAATCTTGCTGAGATGTCCTCCAGCTTCTCTTTCTTGAGAATCTGTGTGCTTTGGCTAACCGCTAAGGGGCAGTTGGTTGTCTGACTTCACAGTTGTTGTGCATGGAAATTTGAAGCTGTGAAGTGTGCTCCTTGAAATGAATAGAGTCCAGAAATCCAGCTTTGCTACCTCTGGAGCTTATGGTGAAGTGTTGTGGGCAGTTAAATAGGGATTCAGGAAAATTCTAAATTCAATTTGGAGATGAGCCCGTTTAAGATGTTAATCTGTTAATCTGCATTTCTTGTCCTGGAAGACCAAGCCAGAAGGCTTGGAACACAGCTTGTGGTTAATTTTGAATGCCAAACAGGTACTGCAAGACAATACCCAAAGAACTGGCCATGAAATGGGATTGCATAGATGCTGCTCCCCATCTTTTGGGAGTCTTAGGTTGCCTTTGGCAAATGGGTGAAAGCTTTGGTCCAGGTTCCCAAGAATGTGTATCAACATGCTTAACACTTTGTAGTAGAGATATTTCCATCTTTTCCACTGGACTCAAATCCTAGGGCCATTAACATCTTGTACACAAAATGGACCACACAGGTCATTTCCCTGCTCTCCTGTTGACCATGTTTGTGCACTTTGAGCCAAATGCTTGTCAGATGCAGGAAGCACTGGTCACTCTACTGTGGAAAACTTAATATGGCTATAAACATTTTACAGGGATCTGTACTACTGTTTGTAAGTCTCACATTACTGTGCACCAGTAGATCTGTACTATGCAGCTGGATGACAGATGGACAGAACAGGAAAAGGAAGGGACCATTTGAAATTTAGTATGTTTGAGAAAGCACCAGCTTTGAAATCAGATAGATCAGGGCTTGACATTTAGCTCTATCACATAAGTGACCCATCCTCTTAGAAACCTTACTTTCTCCATCTGCAAAATGGGATCAACACAACAGAAACTTCAGCAAGATGAAGATTCATTAGATGACATGTGCAAGAACTTTCCCTACATGCCCTATCAGTCTTTATGTTTTTGTGCTTGCCTTGTAGTGAGCCTGTGACTCGTGTCACATGAGATCCCAGTGCTTTATGTGTTTTGTGTAGCTCCTTTGCAGGTTTGTTCTTCCTTACTTGAGCTTTGTAGTTTCTTGGTCAAGTTTGGCAATTTGGAGAAAATGCTGGTCTTCCTTACAGAGAGGATTTTTTGGGTCCACAGGGGGCATGCAGGTAGATGGTAGATGTGGATGTGTGTGTCTATCCCTTGTTTCTTTCCTGGAACTTGTTGTGATCAGGCCCCCTCCTATCTGAAGGAGAAATCTGACTGTGCTTAAAAGTTTGGTATGACAAGGACTGGTGAAACAACAGACCTATGTAAGGACTAAGCACTGGCCTTGCTGTTTCATGTGTTCATCAGTTGAACTCTGGGTACAAAGGCACTGTTCAGGATAACCTCATTTCCAAGTGTTACTTCCTCCTGCTCTGTGGATTCAGATACAGAAGTTAAAGGAGACTCAGAAGAGAAAATTAAATCCATGAAAGAGATAAAGGGTTTTGATTATCTACTCTACTATCTACTCTAAGTAATAATAGAAGCTCCTCATATTCAGAAGGTTGTTTAGGTATAGTCTTATCATGGGGCAAAAACCATTCTTCATCTCCCAATGAGATTTTTTTTTCAGTGCTGGGGATGGAACCCAGGACCTTGCATATGCTAAGCAGTGCTCCATCATAGTGCTACACCCCCAGCTCCGCCCCATTGAGTTTTAAAACTCCTCAGTCTCCATCCATTTGTTCATCTGCCCATTGTCTATTAGTCCATTCTGTACCTACCATATTCCAGGTACTATGAGTATTAAAAGGTTGTACACACAAAAGCTGTCTTTTGTATGGAGTCAGGTAGGGTATGTTTAATTTTTTGGATTTTCGAGACTTGGGTTTTAGAACTGCTCTTCATTTGCTGAGTGAACTTCAGTACGTTGTTTACCTATTGAAGCACCATTTTCCTCCACAGAAAAGTGTGCATAATAATATCCTCTACTGAGGAGCAAATGATAGGGAAAAAGTGCTTTGCCTTGATTTGGGCGTGTATTAAATCCTTATAAAAGTAACTGGCACTGTAGTTAATGTTCACTGCATAGAATAAAATTGCATAATTCTCTTATCTACTTAAATTCTCAAGTGAGATTTCTTTTAAGAGCTATTGCCTTCCTCCCCAACACTAATTTTATAATATATAAGGCATTTGGGAATATGTATTTAAGTTGTATGCTTTATTTGGCCTTTATTAGTAGCAGATCCTAAGTCGTCTTGGTCGATGCCTTTCTTTTGTAAAGAATCCTATCTTTTGTGCCTGGAATGCCAGTGGCTATAGTTAGTAACAATTTATTGCTCTGAGTTATTAGTTGAGTATTCCTTCTCTGTATGCTTATTTCCCAAATATCATGGTTTTATTTAGACTATCCACATGCATCTTATAAAGTCATTTTAAAAACTCCCAGGATTCAGGTAAATGAGAAAAAGAATATTTGAAGTCTAGAAAGCACAGGGAAATTTTAATGTCTTGATAAAAGAGACTCTGGAAGAAGCTCTGTCTTTGGTAGGAAACCATTCCATCCTGGTGTAATTGTTGATGGAGGAGAGTCCCAACTCTTATACCATTTATTCTTACCAGGTTGATTCTGACAGATGCGTTTTCTTAAGTATCTTTGCATCTGGAAGCACAGACAAGAGAAATGATAAAGAAAAGAAGCAAATCAAGTGAACTACACAAGTCTGGGACATGACATTGCAGACACTGACGGGCGTGGTGGTGGTGCTGTCAGCCCAACTCTGGGGAAAGAGATTAGCAAAAATAAGCCAGGATCTGAGTGCAGTGTTGCACCCCTGTTAATCTCAGTGGATTGGGAGGCTGAAGCAGGAGGATTGTGAGTTCAAAGTCAACCTTTGCAAAAGCGAGATGCTAATCTACTCAGTGAGACCCTGTCTCTAAATAAAATATATTTTAAAAAGGGCTGGGCATGTTGCTCCATGGTAAACCCCTCTGGGTTCAATACCCAGTACCAAAAAAAGAAAAAGAAAAAAAAAAGTCAGAAAACAGAGCACACAGGCTGAGGCATACATTCTTGTTTCACAATTTAAAGTGCAGTGCAAATCCAAATTAATTTCTCAGGAGAGCATCAGTTCTTTTGTGTAAGGAAACAAACATTGGGACACAGGTATTGTATAAAATCCAGTAGCCACGATATGATTCTGCACCAAGGTTCATAGTTCGGGTCAGCACCTTCTCTGGCTCCACGGCCAGTTGAAGAGATGCAGAGCTGAAGACCAGGAAGCCAGGGGTAGCATCTATTGGTGTCTGTGTTTTAGGCCTTGCTGATCACAGCAACCTGACCATATCCTTTTAAGATGGAAGAAGGCCAGAGTTCAGATTGAGAGAAATGTAGCTGTGTCTGAGAAGTTTTGCTGGCAACTTAAGGAATAGTGATTTCTCTGGTTTCAATGTGTGGGCAAAGCTGAAGAGGAGGTTGTGAATCAGACAAGGAGCCTCCTATGAGAATGTTTGCTGCATGCTCACTGTGGTCACACTGACATTGGGATTAAATATCCATCAAGAAAGATTGAATGAATGAATGAATGTGGAGGGTTCTTATGCAATTGAGCAATAGTGATGATGATGAATAGACTAGAGCTGTGGTTTAAGGTGGGTGATTTTCAACTACACAATGTTCAGCAAAAGAGAAAACTGAAGAAAATATGTGGTACAAAACCATGTAGATGAAACTTAAGAAAATGAAAAACAGTCATATATTATGTATCCAATTGTGCTTGTATACTTGCAAAGCTAGTAAAAAAATGTTTAAAAATGTGTGATAGTAACAAAAGTGAAATTCAGTTTTGTGGTTTTCTTGGGGGAGATTGTGAGGGGGATGTGAGCAGGGTAGGCATACATGTGTCAATTGTATTAATATTTTATCCTTTAAGGTGGGCAGTAGATATATTGGCATTTTGCTATATTACTCTTTGCAGTTGTTTTGTAAGTCTGACATATTTCTTGGGAACTTATCCACCCCTGTCCTATATTTGCAGCCTCTACTGAGAGTCAAGAGGGAAGCTTTGCTCAGAGAGGCAAATGGGTATTGAAGTGTTACAAAGAGAGATAAAGTAATGTAGCATCTTGCAAGAGTAGGTGCTTAATATATATTTGCTGAAATTAATGAAGTCTGGGAGGTAAAGCAAACAGACTCAGAAAGTAATAGAGAAGGTGGATGAGATGAAAGGGACTTGGGGAGAAGAAAGTTGGGAGCTGGTGATTTGTGGAACACAGCAGCACATTCAGTGAAGCAAAGCAAGAGTTCCATGAGTTGAATGGGTGCTGAGGGCCACTGTGGGATCCAGCCAAATACCACACATCTTCCACCCCAGAGGTTGGAAAGAACTTTCGCTGTGCTGGGAGTTCCTGCTGCCAAAAGGTCAACTTCTAGGATCTGCCTGCCCATCATAATGCCTTAAATTATCTCTTAAAAAATTATTTGTGAGGGAGAAAGAAAGTGCATTTGAATTTGTCCTTACACAAAGGCATCAAAAGATGAGCAGTGCTTTTTTTTTTTTTTTTACCAGTGATTGAACCCAGAGAAGCTTTACTGTACAGCCACATCCCCAGCCCTTTTTATTTTTTATTTTGAGACAGAGTCTCACTAAGTTGATTAGGGCCTTGCTAAGTTGCTTTGAACTTGTGATCCTCCTCAGCCTCCTGAGTTGCTGGGATTATAGGCATGCACCACCAGGCCTAGCCTGTATTGTTTTTGAGTTAAGAAATGTCCTTTAGTTGCTTTCATGAAGTTCATTGTATGATTTTTATTTCACTTTCTGTATTTTCCTTATGATCTACAAGGTGACATAAAATTTTGATAAGGATGTGGTAAGTGTTCTGATTATATTAGTGACTGGCACATAATGGTTTTGGGGAATCATACTGCATGTCTTCATCATTTTTCTTATTATACTATTTATTATTGTTATTTCTTTGCTTGGGTGATTTATTCTCCTGATTCTGAGAACATGCACTTGGCTTTTAGCAGTATTAGGCAGGAAGATGTTAGTCTTTCACTCTACCTGAAACCGATTACTGAGTGAAGTTCGCTGTGCCCTGGACTCCTTTGATGTTGCTTTGTGAACACTGCCATATCAGACAAATTCATTTTTTAACTGCTCACTGAGGCTTTGTGATTGTCATCTTGCTGTTGCTCCAGTCATTTTTGGATCGACCTTTATGAAACAATGCTGAATTATTCAGGGGGAGTGGAACCTAGCTCTCCTCATTCCTTCTGTCAGGATGGTCTGAGCTGTGGATTCACAGCACATAGAATTCTGGGGTGAAGGAGGTTTCTACCTACACTTCATTTTGTTATTTTAGTAATAAAATATTTTTCAGTTTGCCCTCTTCCTCCTCCGTAGCTCAAGCTATTAAAGGTAGTTTTGAGAAAGGAAATGCAAAATAGCAAGAAATGGTTCTGCTTGTTAATGGCCCAAGGCCTTTTGCTTTCTAGGTTACAAAGGGGGAAATGAAGTTCTGTCTTCCTAATGACATTGTTTAGTTTTGCATCCTATTTTAGTTGGAGGGTTAAATGGACCAAATCTGCTCCACTCTGTCTTTTTAATATGGATTGGGGCATCCTCAACAGGGTTTTATATCCTTTTGAAATGCAAGGCTATTTCAAGAAACCCCTGTTGGACTGAGAAAACATATAGTATTATATAATGACCAAACCATGTGTCTCAGATTTTTTAGAATGGTTCCTGTTTTCATGTAGTTTGTCTATTCAATGAAGGCAGTTCTCTTTGTATCAGTAGAGTCTGATTAGGGGTATATTCATGCATGTCTGTGTGTGTGTGTGTGTGTGTGTGTGTGTGTGTGTAATATACATATATACATTCAGTCATTCCATAGTGTCCATAGAGAATTTGTTCTGGGATCCCCTCTTGGGGGATACTAAAATCCAAGGGTGATCAGTTACATATAAAATGGCATAATATTTGCAAATAACCTATATTAATCCTCCCATATACTTTATCATCTCTAGATAAGATCTAGTATAAATGCTATGTGGATAGTTGCTGTACTGTACTGGTTAGGGAATACTGATAAGAAAAAAATATCTGTACATTTTCAGTACAGGTACAAATTTTCCCCCAAATATTTTTGAACTATGGTTAGTGAATTCATGGGTGTGGCATTCATGAATATGGAGGGTGACTATATATATTTTTTGACTTGTATTATGACATCTTTTTTTAGGATCTTGTGCCTTCAGAAGACATGGTGCAGTAAGTATTATAGAAATAACTCCCAAGGTCCTAACTAGCTGAGCGACCTTGAATAGGTGACCACCCGTTTCTGGGTCCCTTCAGTTCCTCACTACCCTACCTCACAGGAGGATGTCAAGAGCTGTCCTGGAGGGAACTCATTGCCAGCCCTTGGGGAGTTCTGTCTTTGTTCTTACTTCTCCCTCTGTGTGGAATGTCCCCTGGCCTTGCTCATTGTATTTGCCTCTGTCTCCAGTCTACATACTGCAGGACACTCGCCTGTGATCTTGTATGCAGCCCTCACTGGGCTGCAAGAGTCTTGAGGGCTGGGGCGAATCTTCACATTTGTTAATCTCTATTGCTTAGCACAGTGCCAGGCAGATATGTAATTAAAAAAATATAACTAGCTGGAAATTCACCAAAAAGATGAGCAGGGGGTGATTATATCAGTGTGGTCTTTAATCTTTTCATAGTTTCCATTTTTTCAATGATGAACAGGTATTAGAGAATCAGAAAAATAAAAAGTTTTTTTTAAGCACTCAAGATCAGAGAGGATTTGAGCAGCATGCTGTATAGATTGTCACTGGAAGCACATTGCAGCATCCTCTGCCTCAGCTTCCAACATGCTGGAGCAACTGGCTATTTCTTGAACTGTCTGTCAGTCCAGAACATGCTGCTGTGAAAGGTGGCCATGTGGGTGTCTCAGGTGGGGATTGGGTCTGCTGTGGGCTGTCCCTTTTTAGGGACTGACTTGAGCTGTATTGTGGTAATGAAATGCAAGCCCACAGTTATATGAAGTGTTTCACATACTAAATGTCTGAGAACCTAAAAGGCACTCAGTTATCTTGACTGGCTTTCACTGGAGGCTAAGCAGAGTGATGTGGCCAGGCCCTGTGATAGTGACTCCAAGGAACTAGGATGTGTGTGGTCTGTACCCTTCAGCAGTGTGTCATCTACTAAAGCTAACCAACATTACAAGGCAGTATTTAGACTTCAGACAAATTCAAATGAATGAATTTGGTCTTCATATGAAGATAAGGGGTCTTCGTATGAAGACCAAATGGGCCATGGAGTTCCTAGGAGAGAGAGAGAATGGGAGAACTGTGTACAGAAGTAACATTTTCATATGGGAATTGACCCTGTGTTTGCAACAGTAGAAATAGCTTACAGAAAGATGTGGTAGTGGGTGGTGGAATAGTGAGTGACAGTGGAAACAGAGAAGAAAATACAGCCGAGAGTGGAAGCTATTAAATTTGGGTAGACTGGGAATTAGGATGGAGAATTGGGGAGAGGTCAGGTCTGGGAAGACTATAAGAATAGGAAAAAGGCAGAGTCTTGAACAGGGAGATGGTGGGAGAACTATGGTGTGACTTTTAGGGAAGGAGGTGATATAATGTAACTGCCTTGGGTCATAGATTTTCCTTATACATTGGAAGGTGATATGAAAATTGTTAAAAGAGTGGGCTCAGAGTGATGCTGCTTGAGTTCGATTCCTGAATTCAAATCTTGCTACCTGTTTGAGACTTAATTTCCTCATTTGCAAATTGGAATAATGGTAGCCCTTTCTCACAGAATTGTTCTGAAGGTAAAGGAGATAATCAATATAAAGTGTTTAGCATAATGTCTGACCCATGGTGTGAACCTAATAAGCAGCTGCTATATGCAAATTAGTATTAAACTTATTTCATCAGTATGGTAAAAATGGTAGTCATTTTGAAAAGCCAACATTAAAAACAACTGGAAATTATTTCATTATTGTTCCAGAGGGTGAATTTAAGAATGCTTTAAAGAGGTCTTTGTTGGAAAGTCCCATTCCAATCTCACAACTTGGCTCTATTTACTTTCACTTAAGTTTTGTGAAATATTTATGTTGGCAGGTTATTCAACTATAATGTTTATTCGTTGTCCCTCTAAACTTGGTGAGGAAGATTAACCTGTTTATCTTATATTGCTGAAGATGCACATCGATATAAACTCCCTGACATTTAGTTACAACATCTCTTCTGTTAGCATTTACCATAGTTATCAGTCAAGCTTCTCTGGGGTTGGGGGAAGAAGAATGCAGGACAAAGAGGTATGAAAGGGACAGTGGTTGAGAAATTTTGTACTGTGAAGAGGTGGTGGGGAATTTGAAGGGACCAGGGTGATTTTTGCTCAACTGAATTTAATATCAAGTCCTTGGAGAAGATGAAGAATAACAAGATTGCTAAAACAGAACTGGCAAAGCAAATCAAATACATACCCTCACACTTTTTGGAACGTTAGTCTTTCCTTTGCATGTTGTACTTTAAATTATTCCTAATTAAAACTGCCTTTGGGAGGCATATTATTTGAGCACATTACCAATGAATTTCTTAGTGAATAACTATTTCAAGTCAAAAGACAATGTCCCCAAACTTGGCTACCACCTAACATTCATCTGTGCCGGAAATCTGTGACTCTTTAATTGATAACAATGGTAAGCTGAAAAGGACCCCTGGGGACATGACTCATGGTGAGTCAGGTGCACATGGAGGTTGGATCCAGCTATTGTTTCTCATCAAGAGGCCCTCACTGTGCGTCAGCTGGAGTGTCTATGGATTTGAACTGGACATGGTAGAAGGAGAGACCATTCTGTGACAGTACTCTTATGGGGTGCCACTGCAGTGGCTGCCCTCGTCCACATGCACTGGTTGACCAAACAGAAGGTGATGGTAGTGCCCTGCAGCCCAGGCAGACTGTACTCTGAAGTCATGAGAAGGGGCCTGAAGAAGAAGGGGGAAGCATCAAACGCAGCTGAGGGAACAGCTTTCAGAATGTTAGGTGTGTCCTTTGTACCAGATCCTTCCCATACTCTGTGGCTAATCCTTTTTAAACCCTGCAGAGCAGGTGTTGCTCCAAATGGGCCAAGTGCTTGTGCTGAACCTCAATCTCAGCATGTGGATCTCACCTGCGGTATCTTCTTCACTACCCGCCTTTGGGGCCTTTTACCCTAATTTGAGAAAAGAATGATTCCCTCTCCTTGGAGAAGGAGATATACTGCACCCCATGTTGGGCTCTTTGCATTTGGCTCAAAAGCTGTGTGGTGTTTGTTTTCTCCCTATCACACTTTTATTCTCCCTTCCCCTAGGAGCAGCATTCTTAAGTTCCTTTGGGTTAGCATCTCTCCCTTAGGTTTGGCCCATTGGCTAGATAGGGCTGACCACAACCTCTGAAGCACCCATATGTTTGTGTGTGTGAGACCAAGGCTTGGCCAATTGGCATCGTAGTGCTGGTTCCAGATGGATATGTACAAATCAAGCCATTCTTGTACTCCTGGACTTTTTAATGTCACTGTTGGCAAAGAGGTACTCTTTTTCCTGCAATTAATAACTTAGTAGGAAGTAAACTTGAAACTGCTGGTAGATATCTAAGTGAACAGGTATGAAGAACTTGCCAGAGAATAAAGTTAAAGCAAGAGAGAGACTTATTTCTGAAGACATAATTTAAGCACCTGAATCCAACTATGTGTGACGATGCATATGGATTTTTTAAAATTACATAAGTCAAATAAATTTACTTTTTTGTTTGAGCTACTTTGAGCTGGCATTTTATCACTTCCTCGTGTAATCTAATAATTCTCAAATAATAAAAAAGTTCACCAAAAGTTGCACAATTAAATTTATGGATTTCTATTTTCTTAATGATGGTTCCTTGTGTATTTTCTCTGATATATCAGCAGCCTGTCACCCATTCAGGTACCACAGAAATTCTGAGTAGGAGGTAAGGGCTGTATTTTGACATCTCTAATACCTGTGACTTTTGCCTAACTGGACTTTAGTAAGAATCAAAGTGAACATTTAGTTGAAAAGCTTTCCTGTACCGAGATTTTCCAGAAAACTTACCATTTTCCTGTTTGTACTCCATGACATTTGGGAAAAGGCTCTAAGCAGATATTGTCACTCTGAGTTATATGGATCGTCTGCTGCAATGGGAAGTCCAGTGTATCCTGAATACTGATTTCAGGGATCTGAAACATTTCAGGAGAGTATTGTAAGTTCTGAAATCACGATTCTAGTACTTACTACAGGGATCCTGGTTGAACCTCCTCATTTCAGAGGAAGAAGGATTCAGAGAGATAAGAACCTTTGCCAGAGTGTCTGCTAATGCAATGGCACATTGCTGTCATTACAAACTTAGAAGAGAGAATATCTCTTTGAATACCTCATAAGGACCAGAAACTAGATCTTTGCTTACTATATTAGGAGTCTGGTTGCAAGTGATTCCTAATTGAAGCAGCAAAAGAGTACTTGATTGATCTCACAACTGAGGTCTCACAACTGTGGTCTAGCTTCAGGTAAGATTGGTTTCATAAATGCATATAATCACATCATAGAGACAAAGTCTCTTTTATTTTCTGTATTAATTGTGCTGTTTTCTTTTGTGCTAGTTTTTATTCTCCAGCAGTTTCTATCCACGTCGTGGCACTGATAGCTATAAGCTTTTATCTTGCCAGTATTTCCAGTTGATAAAAAAAACTCATATTTCCCAACAGTTCCAGCAGAATCCCAGGACTCATGTTCAAAGAAGGTAATCCCTGAATTAGTCAGTGTGGATGGGAGGAGGGCAGTGCTTTTAGCATCAGGGGCTCACTCAACTTGGAGTGATACTAAGTGAAGGAGAGGTGGGTTACCTGGAAGAGGAAAAGTTTCCAGAAACAATATGTACCTACTATTTTGAGCAAGAAGAGGTTTGAAGGGGCGTGAGCTTTCTCTCTAGTAGCTGAGTCTCATGGCTTAGCCTTTAACCTGTGACCTGCAAGTTGCATATCAGCACAGCAATCTAACTTTGAAGTTTCACTCAATGGCAGAGCCGAAGTTTTAAGGAGGGGTCTCAGGTTGGCCTTTTCTGGACCCCTGGCCTCTGTAAATATCCCCTTCTTAACTCTGCTCCTCCATTTTCTGACTGTCATAGGGCGCCTGCCAAACATATCTCAGACGAATATCTGTGTTGTTTGTGGCATGATTGTAACTTCCTGTCTTCCAATTTAATTTTTTTTTTTTTTGCCTTGCTTCTCACTGTCTGGGTCATTTGATATTACATCTGGCGCTTCCTGTTTTTTAAGCCTCTAACTCTAGTCATCCGACTGTAGAAATCCGGGGTCAACTTCTTCACAAGTGACACCGGCTTTAGTCACTTGTTTTGGTATACTAATTAAGATTTGCGTAAGGAAAGCTGTCAGGTGTCTACTGGTTTCTCAGCCTCAGACACTTCCCTATTTATAAGTTTTTGTTTTTCAGACGTAGTCGGGACTTTCTCCCTCTCATGTAGACGGGGTGGGGGTGGGGACGAGGTCATCCACCCCCATCAACAATTCAACAGTGGCTGTCTCTCCCAGAGTGAAAGCTTCTGGTCTCCATGGGTCTGGCTTTCTGAATGAGGCTGCTTCTGGCATGACTGGCTCAGTCATCTGGTAACTCGAGTTGTCTCCTCTCCCAAACTTTGGATTCACTAGCCTCCCTTCTCTGCTGATTGTAGTAGAGAGAAATACCATTTGGTAGGCCAGCAGTAAAACTGCTAAATGGATTTGCTTTTTCTCACCAAAGAAAGAGGAACATTTTTGTCACTAAATTTTCACTTCATTTCACCTTTTTTTCCACAGAATGGTCTGATTTCAGAGGAAGGGGCTAAGGCCCCATTTATACCCAGGAATAGAACATTGATGAAGTCACTCGACGTATAGCTTCCTGGCTTCTGGGAAGAGAAGTTTTGCTGGCCTGAGCTGAACCAGACAGGTCTTATTTTTTTCTTGGTCAAAGTAGAGGGATGGACTTGGGGAATTTTCTAGATAGTGAAGGGGAGAGATTTTTCCTACCTCAAGGCAATGGCAACTTTGGGGGAACATCTATAGGAACATTGAAACAGAGCTTTGAGACTCACCATTCTCCTTCTCTGTGCAAGGACTTTAATGAACAGGGGCAATAGTGAGACATGTTAATTGTGATGATTGACTCTACCAGCATCTTCTGAGGCCGTGGCCATGTACAGGCTTATGTCCCAGGGGATGACCTTTGCTTCTGAAGGGCACAAGAAGTGGATACTAAATTTTCCTTCATTCTACTTGGACCTCATGCTGAGGGACTACTGGGTCTCCAGTGTTTTTACCAACACTGGTCAAAGAATAAGGAAAATTCCCTCTTGTCTCTAAACTCTTTCTTCACTCTTCTTCTAGCTGGGTGGCAAGGAGGGAGGACACATTGGAAGTCCATCTGGTTCATTGTGTAAAATGTGCACAGGTGTGAGATATGCATGTTCAACAACATGCTACACTCAGTCCTTTATATTTTCCATCCAGCTCAAGGCTCACATTGAGAAAGTGGCCATACTGTTCAGGATCATGAGTTAAAATAAGAAAAAGCCAACAAAATCCCAAACCAAAAAAAACCTCCTGTTCCTTTGAATGACCTCATTTCTTCTCTGAAGCTACCCCATGAGGTCAAGAGGATAGACATCATTGATGGATGGGAGATTCCTGAAAGCAGAGAGGGTAGAGACCTAAGGTTGGTGAACTTCCAAATCCTGAGTGGGTTTAAAATACTTGTGTTTCATTCTTAGTTGACTAAAGAAACCAAACCAAACCAACAACAGAAAACAGCCTTTTACCTAGGTGGACAAAAGATTCAGATGCATCTGAAGGTGCTGGGAATGGCGCCATTACCAGTTATCAGTGCTACTGGAAAGGGGCAGACACCTGGAGCACAACAAGGGGTTTTGGAGTCTCATTAATTCCTGCTTCTGTGTGGAAGGTGTCCTTTGCATCCTGTCCCTGAAGCTTTGCAGATGTCAACAGGACTTTAGCTGTGTTCTCACTGCCCTGAAGAGAGAGTATCAGCTCAACCTGTGATGGACTCTACCTCTGCCTACCTCTTCTTTTTCTGCCTCCTTACCCTACCAGGTCTGACTCCAGTCCTATTGAAGATGTCACCTGGAAATATCTTATGTATCCAAGAAGTCTTGCCTTTTGGACATGCTGCTTAGTGGTTGCTCTGGTGGCAATCTACATTACAGGGCACAAGGACTGGGAGCCATGGGTTCAGATCTTGACTCAACCATTTTTACTTACTGGATGACCTTAACCTAGGCATGTGATCTTTGCATGCCCTCTTAGTTTGTCTGTAAAATGGGTATTTTGCATGGCTTTCCAAGAGTGCTTTATATCCTACCTGGCACCTAGTAAATGATTAATACAAGAAGATTTTACTAACATCCTTCTAGATAAATATAGCCCTATTTTTGTAATCCTATGTGAAATTCCAAAGAACTGCCACTTTTGATTATTTTGATAATCATAGATACCATGATTTTTAGGCATCTTCTCTTTAAAAATATATTTGTATCTAGTTATGTGTGACAGCAAAGCCTCAGAGTGAGGCTGACCTGGATTCATGTTCCACCTCTGCCATTTATCTGCTTCATGTCTCTGTTTCCTCATCTGAGAACTGGAACTGAGAACAGCTCCTTCAGCTTACATTGTACATTTTGAGAAAGGCTCAGTTAGTGGTTGACATCATTACATTTTATCAATTACTACCACATGCCCAGTGTTCTCATAATTGGTCTCTCATTTTGTTAACACAGCAAATTTATGAGATAGAGATTATTATTTGCAATTGATTAATAAAGAAACTGAGCTTTCTCTCTAGGAGTAGGGCCAGCCATAAGCTAATAAGCAGTGGAAGCTGGATTTAAATCCCAGGGTAGCAATCTTTTCACATCACTTACTGAGTCCTGCACATTTTACCCCAACCCCAGGGTTCTTCCCTTCTCTTTAGGTTTAATGTTTCCAAGATCCCTTCTCTGGGTATGTGACTCTGACCTCAGCCAGGGTGTCCAGAGGCTCCTTGTCCTAACCTCTGTCACCTGTTTCTTTCCATGCTTGTGTCTCCTATCAGACTCCAGCATCCTTGAGGCCCACAGTGCCTGACCCATGGTGGAACTCCTCCCAAGTGTGTGTAACATTAGTAACTGACAAATGCAGGGTGGTGACTGTGGGGGTTTCAGGGTGCAGGACCATCCCATGCTGTCTGCTTCCATCTCTACCATCTGGCACAGACTGACTGCCTGAGATATCTGTGGCCTGTGGATTCCACTTTCTCTTGAGTCATCAGCACTCCACTAGCATGTTAATCCAGGCCCAGTCTCTGTGGCATGGGGTCCCACACCCTGCCCCCATTCTATATACCAATCATATAGTATAGTATGCCCAGTGATTTTCAGGCAACACCAATTTCCAGTTCCCCTACTGCTGACCATAACCACACAGAAGCTTCTAGACATGTCTTCCAAAATATATTCACTTGTCCATCTGTCTGTTCCTTCATTCTCACACTGATATAGGTCCTTCATGTACCTGTACAAATAATTCACGGTTAAGTATAGGGTACCCCAAGCCTGGATTTGCCTCAGAATCACCTAGGAAAGTTTTTACAAATATAGATGTCTGCACCCCACCTGAGAACTGCAAAAACAAAATCTCTAGGGCTAAGTTTATAGAAATCTGTATATTTAAGGTGCTTGGCATGTGACTCTGAGGTATTGCTGGTTTGAGGAGCCTCTAGTCTGCAAATTTGCCATGTACCAAAGCTCTCAGAGGCACCAAACCCAAGACAGGGCTGCTAGGGTGCATTCTGCCCTGTCTCATCCCTTATTCTTTTTATTTGGGCTTAATGGCCTCTAAAAATCCTGCAGCATGTACTTCCTAGGAGTCCCTTTATATAAAACTACCCCAGAGGGTTGACTTCTGATGATAGGGACATAGCTATTTTCCTCACTGTTGTGTCCCGTGTGCTTACAGGGGCCAGCATGTAGTAGCTGCCCAGCAAATATTTGTTGAGTTCTTTTGTTCATTCATTCATTTGTCCATTCCCTGATTCCCTGTAGGTGGGTGCCCATCAGCCTGCCTTTTCATCATATGGCATGTGTATCTATGCAGGAAGTGGTCAGAGAATGCCACATGGAGAGGCCTTCTCTGTTTTGAGGTCAGGAGGGTTTCCCTCCAGGCCCTGGCCTTTGAGGAGAAAGTGGGGCTAGAAGCCAAGTCCTGCTAGGAAGGGGCAGTGTTGGGGCAGGAGGGTGGTTGGCCCGCTGGGAAGTGTGCCGTTTGCCCAAGACAGACAGCAGCCTGGGATGAGTTTTTGAGCAAGTGAGAGGCAGCTAGCACTGGTAGTCATTAAAATAGCAGTTGACCTCCTGGCAGCTTGAGTGAGGCCCTGTAGACCTCAGCCCTCCCCAGATATCCCTCTGAGACCTGTGGAGAGAGGCCCATCCATCACAGCGTCCCCTGGGAGGGCCATTGGTGTGTGTCTGTGAGTCAGTTATGGCTCTGTTTTCAGCACAGATCTTGTCAAATTCAAAGCTGTCAACCACACAGACCCTGAAAGCCTGTCACAGACCCCAGGGGACAGACTTGCAGCGGATGACCTTGAGGGGGCTCTGCTGAGTGTGGGACTGTGGTGATAAGAGGGACAAATGAGAAGAAGCCACCTGGGCCAAGCACCATTGTGCTAGTCCACTCCACCCCTTTGTGTTCTTCCTTGAGCGATATCTGGGCAGCTGCATTGAATATATTCCTGCCTTACCCTCATGGTTGTCTCTTTGCTTTCTGCCATCTCTTATGGGGAATGGGAAGGAGGCAGAGCATGGAGTAGGTAAAGAACACAGACTGTCTCAAGAAACTGTGTGACACTGATCAAGTTACTTTCTCTCTCGAATTCTGTTTCTTTAGGTTGTAGTGAAAACTGCTTGACATGATACACTGCTAAGCCCGACACACTAATTGCTCAGCGACTGTTTACTATTATGATTATAGGGGTGAGGCACAGAACATTTTGGATTCCTTGCTGCTTTTCTCTCATTTCAGTAACATTTTAAGTTACATATTTCACCTCTTCAAATTCCATGGCCCATTTAATGGATAGGTCCTTTTAAAGGTGAGCTGGAATTGGAAGCTAGGTCTCTGCCGGTAACTGTTGTTTCTTATTTTGGTCTGAAGATGGTCTCAGGGGGACTGGAGGACCCAGTGATGCAGGTTCTTTTCATAGGAATGCAAGCTGGGCTCTTTGTGGGACTTACTCCCCTGTGGGGAGAGCTAAGAACTGGTCTGACGGGTGCTCCACAAGCCAACTATGGGGCCGGGGACATCTCAGGTGGGGTTGTGGGGATCTAAATTTGGGGTGAAAAGTTGAAATCATATTAGTTAAAAAGAGCCACCTGAGTAGGCTATAAAATATGAAGATCAGGAGCATGTATGGGACTTCTAAGAATCTCAAAGCTGGGGAGCAGCAGTGACACTGAGTAAAAGGGAAGCTATCCCAGATGATGACCAGGGCATATATTGATGTCCAAAGGAGATTCTCATACACATTTTGCAGCAGCCTGCTTAAAGGGTCCACAATGTTCTAGAAGGTTCTTCTGGGGAATTCATAGTTTCTTCACATTTCAGTTATGGTGAGCACTGGCTACTGGCTCCTCAGTAGGCAGTATTGTTTGTTAGAAGGGTCATTCTTGATGGAAAGAGTGGGACGCTGATGCCCACAGACTAGTTCTTCAGTGTTTATCAAGCATCTGCAGGATTAGGGTAAGATATAAAAATATTGTAGGACAAGAGCTCTTGTCCTGGTTCTTCCTTGTAACTTAAGGGCCCCTTACTTCTGGCTAAGGCAAGGGGCTGGCAGGTGCCCCTTAGGAGGAGTGTTATCCCAAAGGGCAAATATCAGTCCTCCTAAGACCAGGTGGGCAACTTGGGGAGGGGAAGCCAGAGCTAGGCTGTGACTCAGAGCAGCCTTGAATTGTGGGCAATTGCTACTGCCCCCCAAAAGCAGGGTTGGAGGGTGGAGAGGCGAAGGGAGAGCTGATGCCAGAGCAGGGTTGGCAGGGGTTATTGAAGAGCATGGTCTACTCCCACAATTACTCAAAGGCACGAGCTGCACTTCCTACTGGCCTTTAAGAAAGGCACCTGCCTTGTGAAATAAAGCAGAATGGAAACCCAGGGAGTGTGACCAGACACCCTCCCACTGTGGCCACTCCCACTGCCCTGAGAGTCACGCAATAGCAATCTCAAAATCTCCATCCCTGCCTGCAAGGGATGTGGGAGCTTGTTTGTGTGGGTGCTGTTCCACAGCCTGTGGAGCCCCAGGTTACCCCAACACTGCCCCACTCATAGAGCTTGCTAGACAGCACTGGTGACCACTGCCTCAGATCACACTAGGATTATAGACCATTTTCTCCCTTCCTGTTGTCAAAGGGTTTAGAGTAGATACACAAGCTGAATTTAGATGGTGCGGACCAAGCTATTTTATGTATTATTATAAATGCTTAAGTGGCACATCAAACTTGTGATTTCATGATTATTATTGCCTGGGAAAAAAAAATCAAGCTTCTTTTTTTTTTTTTAGTATAGGTTAGCACTGTCCATTAGAAATATAACAGGTGACAAAATTGTGAACCACATGTGTAATTTAAAATTTTCAGTTAGTCATATTGAAAAAAGCAAACAGGTGAAAGCAATTTTAATAATAGAGATTTTATTTAACTTAGTGATGTTTTGATATATCTAAAACATCACTAGAAAAATATAACAACTAGAAAAATTGAGATATGTTTTATATATATATGGAAATTTTGATAATATGTTTTCAAAATCTGGTGTGTGTTTTATACCTATTTCATGACTCATTAGGACCCAACCACATTTCAAGGGCTCAGTGGCCACAGGCAAGTGACCCCCAGAGGTCTGTGTGGTAGAAGCTGGCTCTCCAACTTGGTGCTGTTGGGAGGTGATGGAACCTTTTAGAGGTGTGACCTCAGAAGAGTTTTTTAGTTCATTGGGGGTGTGTCTCTGAGAAGATAATGGGAACATCCTTTTACTTCCTGGCTGTGAGATAAGTGAATTTTGCCTAACCGTATGTTCCTGACATGTTTTGCTGCCACAGGCCCAAAAGCAAAAGAGCCAATTGATCATGAACTGAAAGCTCTAAAACCTTGAGTCAAAATAAAAAAAAACATCATCTTTACAAGTTACTCTTTCAGGTATTTGCTACAGTAATGGAAGGCTGAATAACTTACATGGCAACACTATGAAGGCGGAATGTGAATTTCTGTAGGCTAGAGCCTCCCAACTACAGCATTGTATATCTTTCACAACTCATTCCCTGCCTCACCCAGTTGCTCCAAATCGGGGTCTGCTTTCTTGCCTGTCTTTTCCCTACTTTCCTTTTTTACCAAACAACTTACTTTGTTAGTTGCCCAACAGAAATTCTGTGTGTGGGAAATCCATGTCATGTATGTAAGCTGAACATTTTGCAAGAAGTAAATCAGAAATCCTTTTGAAAGTCAGATAGGAATGACTGCTGCTACCTCTTAATTATCTACCAGGGGCAACTTGCATGGGTACATTTACCATCAAGGGATCTGCCTTCTCTAAGTCATCTGGCAGGTGGCCTGAGGGGATGGGACAAGTTCTTCTAGTCACTTAAATATAATTTATTATCAATCTTTTATATTGATCAGCATCATGTGGGGAACCTGAAATCTAGTCCTATAGTATGTATACTAGTAATGGTTTATTGGAGAACTCCAAATTGGAATTTTTTTAGTCTTCATCATTTTGGATATAAGCACTGTAAGAGGAATCACAGATTCATTCCATCTATAGTCACCATTGAACTAATTGGAAATGCTTCTGAATTTCCAACAAAGGACTGAGTATCAACCCAAAATTTCCTCAGAAGAAATACCAATTCCAGTCAACCTAGGCATTAACTCCCTGGGCCCTTAACGACTATTATTTTCAAAAAGGGTTCTCACCCTGATTCCCCATTTGTTATCCCTGCTATTTTATCCCCTAGAATGCTCTCCAGGGACCAATTAATATTGTCTGGATGGATGCATGAGTCATAAGTGGGAATGAGCTTGTCCTGGATCATGTTTCCATGTGTGTGCCTGAGTGTTTATATGCCTGAGTATATGCCTGTGTGTGTGTGTGTGTGTGTGTGTGTGTGTGTGTGTGTGTATGTGCTTGTGTATAGCATTATATCACAGGGAAAACACTTTTCCCAGAATCTCAGGTCTCATCAACAAGGATGTCCTCCCATCCTAGTCCAAGAATAAAGCCCTTGGGATCTTGGATTCCAGATGGATGAGTATAGTAAACTCAACTCACGTTAAGGTGTAGGGGAACAGGAAAAGAATTCTTAGACCCAGACTCCATGGGGTAACAACTACGTCCCAAGAGAAAACAGTAGAATCCTTTAAGTAAAGAGAGAATTTAGGGGTTGGGGAGATAGCTCAGTTGGCAGAGTGCTTGCCTCACATGCACAAGGCCCTGGGTTCAATCCCCAGCACCAAAAAAAAAAAAAAAAAAAAAAAAAAAAAAGACAGAATTCAAATTTACTAAAAACATACTCTATACCAGGGTCTTTTACTGACCCTGTGGATTAGGTATTTTTAGCTCCATTTAACACACTAAGATGTTTAGGTCCAGACAGGCCACTTGCCCTGTATCAGCTAGTGGGTACATGAAGAGGAAGTTAAATTGTGTCTTTGCTGAAGACAGAGCACTATGTCCCAACATCAGTTCCCATTGTGCACTTATGAAGGTGGCTGTCTCAGTAGGGAGCTGCAGCATCATTTAACTGAGTTCACATTTGTTCTATCATCCAGTGACCCACCAGGAGGCATATAGCACACTCAAGGAGAGGAACTTTGGTGAAATGGCAATCTATAGAGTATGTATGAATAGGGTTGGGGAAGCAAAAAAGGATGGAGAAGAGTGCTATTTCCTTAGGCCTGTGGGGAAGCAGAGGGAATATTTTCTCAAGCCAGGGTATTAACTGTAGCCCTGGGAGAGGCATGCAACCATTGCCCAAACTGCAAGGGGAGTAGGGAAATCAGTAACCCATCCTCTTTCCTTTTGCTCTGTGATCCCATGCCTCTGTAAATGGCTAGTCAACCAGCTCACACCCAAGGCCTGTAGAATAGCTTGGCACATGCTCAGGACTAAGTGCTGACCTTTATACTCATCATTGGTAACTGTGTCCTCTGGCCTAGGGCCTGCCTGAGGTCACTTTTCCCCCCCACATTATTTTATAGATGCATTATAGTTGTACATTATGGTGGGATTTGTTGTTACTTATTTGTGCATGCACACAATATAACAATGTAATTTGGCCAATGTTACTCCCTACCACTTCCCTCTCACCCTGCTGGTCCCCTTCCTTTGATCTACTGATCTCTCTTTGCTTTTCATGATATTCCCCTGCCCCACCTTTCTTTTCCTTTTTCCTCTCTAACTTCCACATATGAGAGAAAACACAAGACCCTTGACCTTCTGAGTTTGGCTTATTTTGCTTAACAAAATGGTCAGAGGCCCCTTTTTCCAGAAAATAAATAGAGAGCTCTCTCTTTCTGCTGGAAGCCAGTGGCAAGTTGGTCTAGACATAAGGAATTTGCTGCTCAAGTCTTGTATGGGTCTTCATCCATGCTGTTGTTTATGACTGTATTCAAATGATGAGGGAGACTCCTGTTCGGTTGACTTCTGAGTTAAGTGACTCTGAATTGGACCATCTTTCCCCTAAGAAATGTGGAGACTGACCCAGGATCAGGCAGATTTTTGAGATGTTTAATCAAGAGATCAAGAGAAGATTTGTGCTCAGTGCATCTTGTTTTCCTGGTGACTGAGGGATGCAATGATTTTTTTAAAAATTATTTTTAAAAAATTTTTTACAGATTGTGTTTTGATTCATTGTACACAAATGGGGTACATCATTTTTTTATGTTTATACAGAGTGATGCAATGATTAAAACAGGAAGCACCGGGATGAAGAGAGAGTCATCTGAGATTGTTGTCTGGCACCCCAAGTGTGCTCCAGCCCCTCTCTCATTCTCCTCTCCTCCCCACCCTATTCTGTGCCCAGTGCTGACTAACTCCAAGGACTACATCACTGAGGCTCCCTTGCCAGCTGGCTTCCAGAAGCATTTAATAAGTGGGAGAACCAGAAGAGCCAAGGTGGAAGGAGGGAGAGATTGGAATTTTCTCTGTCCTGGGTCTCTGGTAGTACCTGTGTCCCTCCCACTACAATTCCCACTGGAGACCCTTCAAGTCTCCAGCTGTAACTGAGCTCCAGTAAATGTATTCTCTTCCTATGTCCCTGGTGTCCTAGGTATGCTTATGGCTTCCCAAAGGTTACTGGTTCTTGGGTACCTAACCAGCCTTGACCTATTCCTTCAACCTAACCCACGCTGCTGTCAGGGGTCCATTCATTAAAGTCTTTTCATTTGAACCATCTGTGGTGCACAGGAGCTGCACATGTAATGACTCTGATGTACTCATAACCTTTTCTAATCAACTCATAGCAGGTGCTCAACCAAGAATCTTGATTGGAATGGCTTTGTGGCATTTGGATATTCCAGTGAGCATGCCTAATATTCTGTAAACACAATGTCATTTGGTGTGTTTTTGTATGTGCAAATGCATGAATAAATGGGCTTTAAAATTTCTTTTACACTTCATATAGAGCACTAATCTCCAAAATTTATAAAGAACTTAAAAAACTTTACACCAAAATTACAAAGAACCCAGTCAATAAATGGACTAAGGAATGGGCAGACATTTTACAGAAGATATATAGGCGATTAATAAACACAAGAAAAAGTGATAAACATCTCTAGTAATTAGAGAAATGCAAATCAAAACCACCCTAAGATTTCATCTCACCCCAATTGGAATGGCTGTTATCAAGTATACAAGCAATAATAGGTATTGGTGAGGATGTGAGGAAAAAGGCACACTTTTACATTGCTGGTGGAGTTGCAAATTGGTGCAACCACTCTGGAAAGCAGTATGGAAATTCCTTAGAAAACTTGGAATGGACCCATCATTTGACCCAGCTATCCCACTCCTTGGCCTATACCCAAAGGACTTAAAATCAGCATACTACAGTGATGCAGCCACATCAATGTTTATAGCAGCTCAACTCACAAGAGCTAGATCGTGGAACCAACCTAGATACCTTTCAGTAGATGAATGGATAAAGAAACTGGTATACATACACAATGGAACATTATTCAGCCATAAAGAAGAATGAAATTATGGCATTTGTAGGTAAATGGATGGAGTTGGAGAATATCATGCTCACTGAAATAAGCCATTCCCTCCAAATCAAAGGCTGAATGTTTTCTCTGATAAGTGAGTGATGATACAAGATGGGATGGGGAAGAGGGAAGGGAAGAATGGAGGAACTTTGGATTGTGTAGAGAGAATTGAGGGGTGGGGCAGGAGTGGAGGGAAGGAAAGATAATGGAATGAGACAAACATTACCCTATGTATGTACATATATGATTACACAAACGGTGTGACTCTACATTGTGTATAACCAGAGAAATGAAAACTTATACGCCACTTGTGTACAATGAGTCAAAAAACAGAACAAAACAAAAGAAACCAGAAAAAAAATAAAATTTCCTTTAAAGATGGCATAGTTTATGATAGATACCAAGGCTGTGAAAAATTGGAAATGGCCAATAGTGTCAGGCATGGCCATGTCGTTGAAGAATCATAAGAAATATAGTTTATTTTGGTCATATTTAATCTTAAAAAGATCAGAATAATGAGAATTGATCTTTGCTACAGCTTGGCTTTGCAAAATAATTCCAGATACTTCTCATTCATGTTTCTAGGATTTTATTAAATCCCACGCATTTTGAACTGAGGCCTTCACTTCATTTTATACTTGCATAGTGTCAAATAAAAAAAAAATGAGATCTGAGGGTCCTGGATTCTTAGCCTCTCAAGATGCTATTGTGTAGCAATGACACACTTCTAGGTTTGTCTCTCTAGAGACTCCTTTGGTTGATGTCCTTAGCATTGGCCATAATTGAAGCAAAGTGAACTGAAGGGAAAGTTGGCTGTGAAACTGTGGACCCATTGAGGTTAGAGTGGTTTCCTGTCCCCATTAAGAAGAGTATATCTGTCACACACATTGAGAGATGCCTCTACTTCTCAGCGTTTTGCCTGGTAAAAAGTCATGAGATACGTGGGATTCCTACACCCTCCAAGGAAATGAGTTAATCCCCAAAAGTTTCAGTGTCTTTAATATGGGAGGCATATTTTAGTGCACATGTCTTGAAGTCACTCCATCAGTCTGGATCTGTTTAACTTCCCTGAGAAGTAGTACTATGGGAAGTACTGTTAAATGTTTCCAAAACATGTTTTGAAAAGAAGCCACCAGAAGGAGAAATAATTTGCCCAAAGTAAGTGACTCTTCCAACACAGCATTGCTTGTCATTTTATCTAAAAAAAATTTAAAATCCCAAATCCTCAGACCCAGTTGTGGTTCATGTTTTCTGACCTGTTGACTTGAGGGGTTTTGTTTAAAAGGACATAGCAGAGTTAAGGAGGGCACTCAAGGTCCCCAGTGGAGTGACCAAGGGTACAATGGAAACGGTTCAATTTTCTGAGATCTTGGCACTTGATCTAGAGTCTCCCTTTCTTTCTGCTCAGGAGTCCCAACCCCAATCTTGCTCTCTCTCCATTTGCCAGTTGCAAACAACAGTTTTTGTTTTTGAAGATAATTTGGACCCTTGCCCATTGACTTCAATATGTTTTGCTCTCGTCCACCTTCCGATTTCAGCGTTTTGAATCTGTACATACTGATTCTGTACTCGGTTTTGGTCACATCTCCTTGATGTCTTTTTGAAATTCAGCTTTCAATTCTGACTCTAATTGGTGCTTGACCCTGAGGTGCAAAATTCCTGGGGGTCTTTGTAACTTTGCCTGAACCCTGGGTTCCCAGATCCATGCTCCCCCCTGCCTCAACTAAATGCATGTGGCATGGGGAAAGAATAGACTCTTTTCTTGCCCTAAAAAAGTGTAAATGATTCCCAACATAAGGGAAATGTAAGTTGAAACAATGAAATACCACTCATATCTGCAAGACTTGAAAAATTAAGTTTGATGACTACAGGGATGGTGAGATGTGGACATAAGGGAAGTCTGGTGGGAGTGTCAACTGGTACAGTCACTTTGGAGAACAATTTGGCAATGTCTGTTGAAGTCAAAGATGTGTTCCTTCTGTGAGATAGCAATTCTATCCCTGGGTATAAAGCCTGGAGATACCATTTTGTAGGTGTACAGATTTGTGCTTATATGGGTGTGTGTGTTTAGAGATACACCTGTACACAATACAGAACATGTACACACAAATAAATATGCACAAACATAAAAGATTGCTAATTACACAGGCCACAGTTGTGGTGTATGGAATGTGGTACTGGAATTGAACACCGTAATATACAGAAGTTAATATAAATGTACTGGACTAATTTTTTATAAATGTGTAAACTTTCAAAACAATGTTGAGTGAAAAAGCAATTTATAAAAGGATATGTATGTGTTGCATACACGTGTACATGTATATTGATATTAAAATATAAACATGAGTTTTATTAATATATTCATATTTATTAAAAATATGTGGAAATGATACAGGTTGAATGGTTACCTTTGGGAATGGATGAGGAAAGGATAAAGACATGCAATTTTAGAGAGGGATAGGGAAAAGTTGATAAATAGAAAATAAGCTAGACAGGGGAAAGAAGTTTGGGTGTGATGTTGCCCAGCAGGTGAATATAGATGACAATAATGTATTGAATATTTCAAAAAGCAAGAAGAAAGGATTCTGAATGCTTTTATCATAAAGAAATGGTAAATGTTTGAGGAAATAGATATGTTTAAACTTATATAAACATTATATAATGTATATCTGCACTGAAACATCACAGGGTACCTCATTAATATGTAACAATTTTTAGTTTTTTATGTATCAGTTAAAAGTAAGCATCAAAGAAGTGGAGCTTTACTTGTAAGTGGACGCTTTAATTTCTTTGGGCTGGGGTGTGGAGATCTGAAGCCAGTATGGCAAAATCTGTTTAATTTTGATGATAGACTTATAGAGATCTAGTGTGTTATTTTCTCTGTTTGTTAGTATAATTGAAATGTTTCAGATTTACCAGTGTAAAACAATAAGAAAACAATTTCTCAGATATACTTTATTTTTTCATTGTAAACAAATGGGGTACAACTTCTCTGTACATGAAGTAGAGGCATACCATTTGTGTAATCATACATTTACATAGGGTAATGGTGTTTGATTCATTCTGTTATTTTTTTTCCTTCACCCCACCCCACCCACCCCTCTTTTCCCTCTATACAGTCCCTCCTTCCTCCATTCTTGCCTCTCTCACACTCCCCATTATGTATCATCATCCGCTTATCAGCGAGATCATTTGTCCTTTTGTTTTTTGAGATTGGCTTATCTTACTTAGCATGATAGTCTCCAATTTCATCCGTTTGCCTGCAAATGCCATAATTTTATTATTCTTTATAGCTGAGTAATATTCCATTATATATATATATGTATATATATATATATGTATATATATATATCACAGTTTCTTTATTCATTCATCAATTGAGGGGCATCTAGGTTGGTTCCACAATCTGGCTATTGTGAATTGAGCAGCTATGAACATTGATGTGGCTGCAACACTGTAGTATGCTGATTTTAAGTTCTTTGGGTATAGGCCGAGGAGTGGGATAGCTGGGTCAAATGGTGGTTCCATTTCAAGTTTTCTAAGGAATCTCCACACTGCTTTCCAGAGTGACTGCACTAGTATGCAGCCCCACCAGCAATGTATGAGTGTACCTTTTTCCCCACATCCTCGCCAACACCCATTGTTGCTTGTATTCTTGATAATTGCCATTCTAATTGGGGTGAGATGGAATCTTAGGGTAGTTTTGATTTGCATTTCTCTTATTACTAGAGATGTTGAACATTTTTTCATGTATCTGTTGATTGCTTGTAGATCTTCTTCTGTGAAGTATCTGTTCATTTCCTTAGCCCATTTGTTGATTGTGTTATTTGTATTCTTGGTGTAGAGTTTTTCGAGTTCTTTATATATTCTGGAAATTAGTGCTCTATCTGAAGTATGAGTGGCAAAGATATTCTCCCACTCAGTAGGCTCTCTCTTCACATTGCTGATAGTATCCTTTGCTGAGAGAAAGCTTTTTAGTTTGAATCTATCTCAGTTATTGATTCTTGCTTTTATTTCTTGTGCTATGGGAGTCCTGTTAAGGAAGTCTGATCCTAAGCCGACATGTTGAAGATTTGGACCTACTTTTTCTTCTGTAAGATGCAGGGTCTCTAGTCTGATTTGAAGGTCCTTGATCCATTTTGAGTTGATTTTTGTGCAGGGTGAGAGAGAGGGGTTTAGTTTCATTCTGCTGCATATGGATTTCCAGTTTTCCCAGCACGATTTGTTGAAAAGGCTATCTTTTCTCCATTGCATATTTTTGGCACCTTTGTCTAGTATGAGAAAACTGTATTTATTTGGGTTTGAGTCTGTGTCTTCTATTCTGTACCATTGATCTACCTGTCTGTTTTGGAGCCAATACCATGCTGTTTTTGTTACTGTTGCTTTGTAGTATAGTTGAAGTTCTGGTATTGCAGTACCCCCTGCTTCATTCTTCCTGCTAAGGATTACTTTAGCTATTCCGGCTTTCTTATTCTTCCAGATGAATTTCATGATTGCTTGCTGTATTTCTGTAAGGTACGTCATTGGGATTTTAATTGGAATTGCATTGAATCTGTATAGCACTTTTGGTAGTATGGCCATTTTGACAATACTAATTCTTCCTATCCAAGAACATGGGAGATCTTTCCATCTTCTGAGGTTTTCTTTAATTTCTTTCTTTAGTGTTCAGTAGTTCTCATTGTAGAGGTCTTTCACCTCTTTTGCTAGATTGATTCCCAGGTATTTTTTTTTTTTTTTTTGAGGCTGTTGTGAATGGGATAGTCTTCCTAATTTCTCTTTCTGAGGATTCATCACTTATGAATAAAAATGCATTAAATTTATGAGCATTGATCGTATATCCTGCTACTTTACTGAATTCACTTATGAGTTCTAAAAGTTTTCTGGTGGAATATCCCAGTTCCTCTAAATATATATTCATGTCATCAGCAAATAGGGATACTTTGAGTTCTTCTTTTCCTATTCATATCCCTTTAATTTCTTTGGTCTAATTGCTCTGTCTAGAGTTTCGAGGACAATGTTGACTAGAAGTGATGGAAGAGGACATCCCTGCCATGTTCCAGTTTTTAGGGGGAATGCTTTCAATTTTTCACCATTAAGAATGCTATTGGGGGCTGGGGAGTTAGCTCAGTTGGTAGAGTGCTTGCCTTGTAAGCACAAGGCCCTGGGTTCGATCCCCAGCACCCCAAAAAAAAAAAAAAAGAATGCTATTGGCCATGGGCTTAGCATAGATGGCCTTTACAATGTTAAGGAATGTTCCCACTATCCCTATTTTTCCTAGTGTTTTGAGCATGAAGGGGTGCTATATTTTATCAAATGCTTTTTCTGCATCTATCACAATAATCATGTGATTCTTGACTTTAAGTCTGTTGATATGCTGAATTACATTTATTGATTTCCAAATGTTGAACCAACATTGCATCCCTGGGTTAAAACCTACTTGATCGTAGTGCACTATCTTTTTAATATATTTTTGTATGCGATTTGCTAAGATTTTGTTGAGAAGTTTTGCATCAATGTTCATTAAGGATATTGGTCTGAAATTTTCTTTCCTCAATATGTCTCTGTCTGGTTTAGGTATCAGGGTGATATTGGCTTCACAGAATGAGTTTGGGAGGGTTCCCTCCTCTTCTATTTCATGAAATACTTTGAGAAGTATTGGAATGAACTCTTCTTTAAAGGTTTTTGTAGAACTTGACCAAGAACCCATCTGGTCCCGGACTTTTCTTTGTTGGTAGACTTTTGATGACCTCTTCTATTTCATTACTTGAAATTGGTCTATTTAAGTTGTGTATGTCCTCCTGGTTCAGTTTAGGTAATTCATGTCTCTAGAAACCTGTTGATGTCTTCAATATTTTCTATTTTGTTGGAGCATAGATTTTCAAAATAGCTTCTAATTATGTTTTGTATTTTACTCGTGTCTGTTGTGATATTTCCTTGTTCATTCCAAATTTTAGAAATTTGAGTTTTGTCCTTCTCTTTTGTTAGTGTGGCTAAGGGTTTATCAATTCTGTTTATTTTTTCAAAAGAACCAACTATTTATTTTGTTGATTTTTTCCTATTGTTTCTTTTTTTTCAATCTCATTGATTTCATTTCTGATTTTAACTATTTCCTGTCTTCTACTACTTTTGGTGTTGCTCTGTTCTTCTTTTTCTAGGCTTTGAGCTGTAGTGTTAGGTTGTTTATTTGTTGATTTTTTTTCTTCTTTTATTGAATGCACTCCATGAAATAAATTTTCCTCTAAGTTCTGCTTTCATAGTGTCCCAGAGATTTTGATATGATGTATCTTTGTTCTCATTTACCTCTAAGAATTTTTAAATTTTCCTCCTGATGTCTTCTGTTATCCATTCATCATACAGTCATGTATTATTTAATCTCCAGGTGTTGGAGTAGTTTCTGGTTTTTATTCTGTCATTTATTTCTAATCCATTATGATCTGATAGAATACAAGGTAGTATCTCTATCTTCTTATATTTGCTAACAGTGGCTTTGTGGCACAATATATGGTCTATTTTAGAGAAGGATCCATGTACTGCTGAGAAGAAAGTGTATTCACTCTTCGTTGGATGGTATATTCTATATATGTCCGTTAAGTCTAAATTATTGATTGTGTTATTGAGATCTGTGGTTTCTTTGTTCAATTTTTGTTTGGAAGATCTGTCCAGTGGTGAGAGAGGTGTGTTAAAATCACCTAGTGTTATTGTGTTGTGATCTATTTGATTTCTGGAATTGAGAAGGATTTGTTTGACGTACATGGATGGACCAATGTTTGGGGCATAGATATTTTTATGATTGTTATGTCTTGCTGATTTGTACTTCCCTTAGTAGTATGAAATGTCCTTATTTATCCCTTGCGACTAACTTTGGCTTGAAGTCCACATTATCTGATATGAGGATGAATACTCCAGCTTTTTTGCTGAGTCCATGTGCATGGTATGTTTTTCCCCATCCTTTCACCCTTAGTCTGTGAGTATCTCTTTCTATGAGATGAGTCTCTTGTAGGCAGCAAATTGTTGGATCTTTTGTTTTAATCCAATCTGCCAGTCTATGTCTTTTGACTGAAGAGTTCAGGTCATTAACATTCAGGGTTATTATTGAGATATGATTTGTATTCCCGGTCATTTGGCTTATTTTTTTTTTTTTTTAACACAACTTGGTTTCTCCTTTTTTTGGCTCTTCCTTTAGGGTAGTTCCTCCCTTTACTGATTTACATCGTTGGTTTACATCTCTTCCTCATGGAATATTTTGTTGAGAATGTTCTGTAGTGCCAGCTTTCTTTTTGTAAATTCTTTTAGCTTCTGTTTATCTTGGAAGGATTTTATTTCGTCGTCAAATCTGAAGGTAAGTTTTGCTGGGTATAAGATTCTTGGTTGGCATCCATTTTCTTTCAGAGCTTGAAAAATGTTGTTCCAGGCCCTTCTAGCTTTTAGGGTCTAGATTGAAAAAATCTGCTGATATCCGTGTTGGTTTCCCCCTGAATGTAATTTGATTCTTTTCTCTCACAGTCTTTAAAATTCTGTCTTTATTTTATATGTTAGGTATTTTCATTATAATGTGCCTTGGTGTGGGTCTATTGATTTTTGTATATTTGGAGTTCTATAAGCCTCTTGTATTTGATTTTCCATTTCGTTCTTCAGATTTGGGAAATTTTCTGATATTTCATTGAATAGATTGTTCGTTCCTTTGGTTTGTTTCTCTGTGCCTTCCCCAATCCCAATAATTCTTAATTTTGACTTTTTCATGATATCCCATAATTCTTATAGATTCTATTCTTGATTTCTTACCATCTTCTCTGTTTGGTCAACTTTGTTTTCAAGGTTAAATATTTTGTCTTCAATGTCTGAGGTTCTGTCTTCCAGGTGTTCTATCTTATTGGTTATGCTTTCTGTGGAGTTTTTAATTTGGTTTATTGTTTCCTTCATTTCAAGGATTTCTGCTTGGTTTTTTTTCAGTATGTCTGACTCTTCATTGAAATGATCTTTTGCTTCCCACATTTGCTCTTTTAACTGTTGAGTGTTGCGATCATTCAAAGCCTGCATTTGCCCTTTCATCTCATCATTTGCTCTCCTGATCATTTTAATTATGTACATTCTGAACTCCCTTTCTGACATTTCTTCTGCTTTGCTATCATTGGGTTTTATTGCCATAGCATCTAGGTTTGTTTGGGACATTTTCTTCCCTTTTTTTCTCATATTGCTCAGGTATCTACCCCTCTAGTAGTGAAACTCTGAGATATTGCATATTTCCTCTATTGACTTATAGTGTCCCTATAGATTTCCAATAACTCACCTCCTAGCCTTCAGTAGCCTGAAGTCTTAGAGGAACTTGATAATGCAATGCTCCACAAGGAAGCTGCCCCTCTAGGGGTGGCCTTCAGGTGGGGTATAGTTCCTGCTAGTGGGCAGAGGTGCCTCCACTTGTTGACTGATGGTCAGTCAAAGGGGGACTAGACTGAGGGCTGGGGCTTGGCTGGTCTGGACCTGTGTCTCTGGTTCTACTGCCCAGGTGGGAAAGCCATGGCTGGTGGGGAAGACTCACCCGGTGGGGAAGTTTCGCTGGGCAGCTCTCCTCTGAGAAGTTCCCTTTGTTCCAGAACTACCACCTGGACTGGGCAGCCCTCCTCTGCGATGTTCCCAGGGGTCCGGACCTACTGCCTGGGCCAGGGAGCCTCGCCCTGCGCCGAAGCCTCTTGCTACAATGCTCCCAGTTGTCTGGGTTTATGGCTCCATGGGGGGAGTCTCACTGGGCCACTCTACTCCATGAAGTTCCCTGTGTTCTGGGACTACTGCTCTGTCTGGGGAGCCTTGCCCAGTGGGAGAGACTCACACGGCGGCTCTGAGTTGGTCCCGAGTCTCTCAATACCACCTCTTCTTGAATCCTGAGTCCTGTCAAGGACCTCCAGTCTCCTGTAGGTGTCTCAGGAAGGGAGCTGCCCTTCCAATGATGATGGCCATGCCCTCAGGAATAATTCAGAATGCCTGCACCAGCCTCCAGAGAAGCAGGGGAGGCCCAGTGAGGGTGCGCTGAGTCAGCACAGAGGCAAGTGCAGTGTTCCTCAGCAGTAGGGGGCAGACAGGCAGGCTCAGCGATGGCGTCCAACCTCGGTGTGGGGATCGGGCGGGCTGTCAGATCTGCTTTGTCATACATAACTGATGCTAACTCGAAGCTTCATAGACATGTAACTTTAGGCAGACATCTTCAGGAAAATCTGATAAACCTTTGTCTGGTTTTAGAGTCTCTTCTGTGACTTCCCTGTAGTCCTGTGTAAACACCTGCCCTGAGGCACTCCCCAAATAGGACTCTTGGGAAGTTATTGCTTACTCTGCACTGAAATAGAGTCTCCTGCTGACTTTAAATCATGGCCCAAGTTCTGCTCTCCTGTCCTGAAGATTCCTACCACTGTGGATCTTGGAGTTTCTGAGAATCAGGGTTCTCAGGGCCAGCCTTGCAGAGGAACTAGGGAAGAAAGAGGAAGCTGAAATGCTGGAGCCAGCCATCAGGCGTTCCTCTTTGGAAAGGCTGGCTTGTGTAGGGACTTGCCAGTACTAGGCAGTGCAGAGGAGGAAGCCAGGCTCTCAGGGCAGAATTCCGTTGATCTGGGGTAAAATGTGCCCTAGTGCTACTGCTTTCCCAGGCCTCACTTCCCCAAGTGGGAGCACGTGCCCAGCTAGTGGTAGCACCCTGGGATCTTTAGGCCCAGGCCAGCAGAAGGGCAGGATCTGACCTTCCAGAGTGTTCTCTTCTTCCAGATCTTCTGTAAAATGGCTAGAAAAAGAGCCTACAGACCTGACTCCCCTTTGTCCCTGCCAATCTAGGAAAGAAAGTCTAGCACCAAAGAAATTTCCTGTGATTCTCTTGTGTTCATTTAAATGTAGCTAAACACAAGGCCTAGCTAACAGGTCAAAAATTTTTTTATAGGCAAAAATGAGAACTCATTACTCTTTCTTGCAAATAAAACAGTGATTCCCTTAATTCCTAGGATCATCATCTCTATTCTTTTGGTGAGTTTTTTCTTCTTCTTTCAGGAGAAAATGGTAAAGGATATTTGTGTGTGTGTGGGGGGGACCACAGCAGCTTATCTGCCAGGGTAAGATTTGGAATTAGTTCAGCTTTAGTCCACCCTCTTCTAGTCTGATTTTTTTTTAATGTCCATAAGTTTATAATCATGAGAAACAAACATAAAATTACTTCCAAATTGCTATATAAGTTTTTTTCAAAGCTTATTCTCAGTGTCTATTCTTCTCCAGCAAATAGATATCAAATCTTCAGAGATCAGTTCTCATCCACAGACCACAGTAAAGAACCACTCCCCCAACATAAATCTGTCTTTTTTTAGGGCTTGATTATTTCATTTCTTTGCAGACTTTTCATGAAGTTTTGACCCTCATTTTGGGGATCCTAGTTAAATCCGTTATTCTTCCGTTTAATAAATACCTCCTCCAGGAAGCCTACCCAGACATTGAGTAAAGATGGACAAAAAGCAAACCACACTGGCGTGGTTGAAGAGAGCTGCCTGGGAACACTGTGGAGGAGTTCTCAGGGCCTTGCAAAAACACCACTGATTTCATTGTGTTGAAAAGACCACTTGAAGATTTGGCCAAGTGCTGAACAAAATGTTTTCTGTGGATTATCTAAATGAAATTGCAGAACATGCTGAGGTAGGTTATTTATCTCATAGAACAGGAAACTGACCTTCAAATAAGTTAAGGAACTTGCTCAAGGTGATGAAGCAGAAATGTGATTGGAGCATTGAAAAGTGTTGACTGCAGAGGTTGAATTGGCACTGGTGACATTTACTAAGGTGGAAAACCACATGCACACACACACACACACACACACACACACACACACGCACGACACTTTCAATAAGTGTTTCCAAAAGAGGCCTTGCTCACCGTTTGTTTTCAGTCAATATCCAGTAATTTGAATTCTCAGAGTGGCACAATTCTTGATGTTTCTGATATTAGCTTTTTACTGAGCATCTTGTTAAGGTAGGTGAACCATTGACTTCTGGTATTTGGATACAAAGGATCACAGTTGCTTTCAACTAACAGGTGATAATAACACTCACTTTTATTTTGGGAGACCTGGAAAGTTGAAACGTCTCATTTTTCGAGGCAGTGTGGTGATGTAATGGAAAGGATGAATAAGATCAGAGTTTCTCTTATTATTCCACTTAATGAGCTGTGCAAGTTTAAGCAAGTCACTTCTCCTCTCTGGGCTTCAGTTTCCTTATCTGAAAATAAGAAAATCAAACCAAGGGTTCATTAAAAGATCTTCCATCTCTCACTATGATCCAGAGTCTAAATACCACCATGGTAGCCTTAGGATAAACAACTCTTAAGTCTGAGCAGGCTGACCTGTGGCCATTGGTCCATTTACTCATTCCTGATTGTCATTTATAGGACGGATTTTAAGCTTATGGTGAATGATGTAACAGGGAGGCAATCACCATGAGACCATGGAAAGGTCACTTAGGTAGCAGGATGGTCCAGAAATGATTGGGAAAGGTTCACTTTATTAGGTAATGGATAATTCATATACAGACTTTGCCTTCAAATAGATGAGAACTGAAAGACAAAAGAAAACATGCAAACAAAGTCAATTTTGTGCCAGAAGTCTGACTCCAGGATGGCTATGTGGTACCTGGCATAGCTGCGGCATAGAGGTGTGTGTTGTTAGAAGTGGAGCTAGGGGAGCCCAGCTGTCTGTCAGGGGCTGGAACTCAACCTTGCATATCCCAAGACTGACCTCTGAATACATGAATTTTTGAGATACACATAACCCTAAATGATTGATCTACAATCTTAATTTACACCAAGGGACTCTTCCTTTGGAAATAAGAGTTTGTATCTGTCCTCAGAGCAGAATCTTTTTTTGTGTGAGATTAAACCCAGGGGTACTTAAGCCACATCAGCAGCCCTTTTATTTATTTTTAAATTTTGAGACAGGGACTCACTGAGTTGCTTAGGATCTTGCTAAGTTGCTGAGACTGACTTTGAACTTTCAATCATCCTGCCTCAGCCCCTCAGGTTGCTAGGATTACAGGCATGTGAATCTTCTGCCCTAGTCCACGGGAAGGTACACCGAGAGTGGGAAGGTGGCTAACTGGGCGTGGGCTAAGGCGTGAGGACATGACTTCAGGCTGTGTTGTGAGAACCCAGTGACTATTACTATTTCTTGACTGTACCCCAGTTCCCTTTTTTGGGGTTTGTCTCTCTCTAATCATGGTCAGTCTTTGCGACTTATTGGTTCAATTTTTACCCTCCTATATTAAAGCAAAAGGATCCTCCTAACAGAGCCTTCCACTGAAAGGCAGGCATGTGACCTCAGATTTCCTGTCATGCCCTCTTCTAAGAACTTTGTCTTGGAGTGGGGGCATGTTGGAGTTTATTTATCCTGGGGAGATCACCCAACTGAGGCTCCGTAGTAGCTTCTAAGATCAGTCACCTTCAGGTTCTCATCTGTTCCAACCCTGGCTTCTTGTATTTGTGTTGATCCTCTGTGCCTTTTGATATTGACCCATCCAATAGAGGCCCCCTGACTCCAGATCCCCATTTTTTCCCTGAAATAGTCCAGAATTGGTTGCTGTGTTTCAGCCAAAAACTTTGACAGACACAGGTTCCGGCTAGACCTGCAGAGCCCTCTTGGCCTTGCATAGGGTTCCTCTTCTAACAGTGTGGTTCCTGTCCCCTGACTCCCCTCCCCTGGAAGTCATGGTGATCCCTGACAACCTCTGACCTTGCAGTATTTCTTTGCCCATGTGCTCACCCTCTTTTTGTTTATACAAAAGTCACCAGGCAGTACACAAAGCCACTGATTAGTTCCCTATTTGCTGACTTCAATTGTTTTTCAATCCTGTCACCTTAAAAGGAATCTTAGGTGTTCCCACACTCTGAGCATACACTTGCAGAAATTCTTTGAGATGATTCTTTCATTTAGATAACAGCTAACCTCAACTATTGTGCATGAATTTTACCAACCTGACTTCCCAAGTTCCTGGAAGTCACTTGACTTCTATTCTTTTTGTACCACTTAGATGTCAGAATTCATTTTGAAATGATTAATAACTGAAAGTTCTGTTTTCTGTGTCTCCTGACTGGATAGACTCCTTCATTCAAGGTTGTGTATCAATTTTTTATTATGCATGAGGCCCAGAATGATGATGAGGTGCTCCAGGGGAGTAAAGATATAACAGGCAGGTTTCTGCCTTTAAGTGTTTATAAAACTACTGGGGAGATGAGATTTGTTCACATGAAATAATCATAGAAAAACCCATGTCTTTGCCTTTGAGGACGCTCTGATGACCTATGACAAGAGTTTTCAAACTGTGTGGAAACTGTAGTTGTGGGACATCCCCAAGGGGATAGCTAGGGACTGGGATGGTGAGAAGGGGATCCATCTGCTGGTCTTTTACAGGAGTTCATTGGAATGAAGCTCCAGGGCTAAAAAGGACCATGGGATTCTATGTTTTACTATTAAATGAGATTTTCCCTGACCTTCCTATGGGCCACAGACCCAAACCCAAACCCCTGGGAACTTTCTGACTGCTGGGATATCCTGCCACACTGCCCTTCTGCTAGTGGCTGTCTTTGCTTTGTGCATCACCAACGCCCTAAAATCATATCCCACCATGCTTATAAACTCCATGAAGGCACATGTTTGTTGAATTAAAGGTTGGAATTTGCTGTGCCATCTGTGTTATCAGAATCTGGAGATGAGGGAGATCACTGCTAAGTGGGGTGTTCTGGGAAAACTTCCTCAAAAAGAGTCAGGCTGTATTAAGCCTTTGGGAAATGTGGCATTTAGATTAATGGAAAGGAAGAAGTAAGGTGCTTTGAGCATGAGAATTTTACTGAGCAAAGGCTTGGAGCAGAGTTTATGAGTGTCCAATAAAGCAGTAAAGAGCAATAGGAAAGAATTGACAAGGGAGCTTTAAAAATATACCCATGACTGAACCCCATTGAAGACCAAATGAATCAGAATCTCTGGAAATGGTCTGAGCCTCAGTACTTTTAAAGCTTCCCAGATAAATCTAATGTGTAGTCAGGGCTGAGGACAGTCTTGGGACTGTTATGTCATACAGGAAGGATAAACAAAAACCAACAAAAAAGCCTGGTTTTGAAGAATGAAGACTCCTGATGGAACTTCTTCTGTTTTTGGCCAGGGACTTTTGACTTGAACCAATGTATATTGAAGGAAGGGATGATAGGCTTGGAAAGTCAGTTAGCAGGGTGGTGTAAACATCCAGGAGAGAGACCTGCTTCCAGATGTTGTGACTGAAAAAGGAAGGTGAATCTAAGAGACATGGAACAGGAAGAATTAATAGAACCAGCTAGGATAAAATAATGAGCATGTTTTCTAATTAAGTGTGGCAGCAATGATAGAAATTTCCCTCTACAAAAACAATCCTAAGGCTATACAGGCAAAGAGTTGGGAATGGTACCCAGTCTTTACACCCACCCCCACCTGCTAGATATTTGATCTTAGTGTCTTCCTATATGATCTTAGTATCTTCCATTCCTTCTTTTGATCTTAGTATCTCCTGAACTATTGTTGCATTCTAGTTCTCTCAGTCCTTCCTTAAGACACTGAAAGGTAAATCCAAACTGATGTGCTCATGTCTTCACCGCCCCCCCCCCCAATCCCTTATCCCTCTCATCTACACTGTCTCTCCTGTTGGTCTCTAGGGGCCTCCCACTTTACAAAACCCAGTGGCATTTTCTGGGCCTCATACCTCTCCAGCCCTGCATTTGACTCTCTTAAAACTTGATACTCTTGGCTTCCTGGCTAGTGGATGCTCCTGGTTCTCCTTGTGCCTGACTTGCATTTCTCCCTCTCCTATCCTTAGCTCACTGTTTTTTTTTGTTTTTTTTTTTTTAATTTTTTAAATTAATTTTTTATTTTTTAAAATTTTTGCTCTCTCAGCATGTTCCAGTTTTTCATCTTCATTAGGCAACTGCATATTCTCCACTTGTTTGTCCTATCTGTGCCTCATACTTGCCATCATTACCATCACCAGTATTTGCAAAGTTCTTTATTCTTTTGAGAGTGTTTTTCCTTAAATGTTTTATTTTCCCCTCTTAGTCCTACTGTTTTCCTTCTGCTCTTCTCTGAATTTGATTCTTGGTTTTGTTGCTTACTAACTGAAGCCTCGCTTCTCCATAACTTAAAATGGGGATAATAATACCCATGTCATAGGGGGTTGTTGTGTATTAAACAAGAAAACCTATGTGACTGTGCCAAGCTCACTGTCAGCCACAGCCTAACTTCTCCTTCTTTGAAGGCAGGACTGGTTTTTCTTTCTTTTCTTCTTCTTCTACTTTTTTTTTTCCCTCCATGTCAACACTCAAAGGAGATGCTCCTCAATCAGTGGAATAAAAAAAAATTCCAAACACTAGAAAGAGAAGTTGCCTAAGTGATGATTTGGGTGAATTTTGAGGAAGTGGTAAATTTCAGCTGACCTAGGTTTGAGCTTATTTTTTTCATCCATGGACCTTCTCAAGGAGTGTTTTGGGCAAGATGTCACTGGGAGGGTCTCATGTTGACAAGGTCTATTCAGTCTGATGTGCAAAGATGGTAATGTGAGTGCCTGTGCTACTCATGACCTTGAATTTCACAGCAAGGTTCTATCTTATCAAGGGGGCATCAAGTGTCTGTCTCTCGGCCTCTGAGTTACAGGATTTGATAGCAAGATTTTTACCATATAAGTGAGATGGCTACTAACTTGTCAGTTTTGATTTATGAGTTGTTTCAGATCTTGTGAACTATTGAGCAACCCAATCTTATGCTTACTACTTGGATTACTGACTGCAAATATTTATGGGGGGGGCTGTAAAGCGATAAGGTCCTAAGGAATATGGTCAGTAATGGGAGAGTCCCCATAATAGGACTGCAGGTGATGTACTTGTAATATGATGTTCTAGCATAACTATAAAAAATTACTTGGCCTTGAGACCTGAAACACATTTAGCTTTGTTCAGAAGTGATAAATCCCAGCTGGGTTTTCTTAATGTATCATTCGTAGTTTACCTTTTTCAACGGGCAGTAGTTCTTCAGCATATTATAACCAAAGCTATCTGGACTTTGGTTCCAGAATTGCAAAGAAAAGTGTCCTGATGGTTTTGTTTGAAATGCTTTGGTAGACATTTTGAAGGTATTGGGTCAAATGTGGTATAAGAAATGAGGCATGAGGAAGTGGACTATACTTATATTTTTTCTTCATGCATGGGAAAGCAGAAGGTAGTTTTCCAAAAATATTTTCATTATGCTTAATCACATTCTGTGATTGTAGATAGAACATCTTGTTTTACTATGAGGGTAGATTTTCAATGATGGACAGGAATGCTTTGGTGTTGGTGACCAGTGGGCTATGACAATTAATGAGCAGATAATGTCAGAATAAGCTACAAACTAAATTCAGATTCAGTGATATTTGTTAATCTTTGAATGAAGAGATAAAATCCATTGTCTTGCCCCTAGTATACCCCTTGTGATTTGCTTTTACCCATAGAAATCAGTGGAAGTTTTACAACTTTGGAGCCTAATTCTTCAGAAAGAAGAAGTTGCCTTTGGGAGTGCTGCCCTTCCATACATTTTGAAGCCTAAAGCCACTTGGAGCACAGATGAGCCAATCTGGCTGAGGCCTTCTGCACCACACCAGCTGTCAGTCAGATCAACCTGTGAACATGGAAGTGAGGATATTTTGAGCCATCTTAGGTTGTCTAGTCCTATTCAAGCCTCCAGAGGCCTACAACTGAATAAGTGACCCCAGGTGAGACCAGAAGAGGAACTGTGCAAGAAACCAGTCCAGATTGCTGATCCAGAAAATCATGAAGAAACAAGAAAAAAATATTTAAAGGTTGTTTTAAGCCACTAAATTTTGAGATTTATTTTTGGGTGTGTGTGTTTGTGTAGTGACTTATATTGAAGATAAAACTGAGAAAGTAGGCAAATACAATTACTACTAAATGTTAACTTTCATAACTTTATCAAGAAATAAGATAAATAAATTGGACAGTTCCTTGTTAGATGCTAGACATTTAGAGCAAGAAGAGACTTCAAAGGTCATCCCTCTGATTGATTTGATTCCTGACATCATTTTCATAGATTCATGTCTTGCTATCACTGCGGATTCAGAGGCTCTTTGACAGCACAAGTCAAGTTTTACACTTTGTGATGTTCCTCCAGAAAGTTCAGAGCCCAATTCTCTTTTTTTGAAACTAAAAGAAATTTTACTGCTATTTAGTAACATAGACTTTTTTTTACATTTTTTAATTGACATACAATAATCATTACATATTTATGGGGCACAGGATAATAATTTGATACATGTATATAAAGGTAATCATCAAATCAGGGTAATTAGCATTTTCATCTCCTTCAGCATTTATGAACACCTCTGTTATAGTAGAAGTAATATTCTTGGTTTGTTTTTATCAAATTCTGGAAATTACCTATCTACTTGGGTCTAAGTCAAAATGACATATAAATCTATGAACATACTTCTCTTAATTATGAAAGTAAATACTATAGTCATATCTTAATCAGGAGGATATACAGAGCCCAATTCTTATACCACAAGTTCTCAGTAAACTTTTGATGCTTGTTGGATTATATGGGAAGTACCCCAGGGCAAAGAGTTTCCAAGGAGACATGACTCAGGGCATGTGAACTGCTTAGCTTTATATTTTTTGTTTAGCTTTGTTAAACATCTTATATCTACCTTCAGTGATGTGTTTTGGAGATGTTGGGTTTGGGTAGGTGAAGATGGCACTATGATATGTTTGTAGGTTAGTGCTCAAGAGGTCCAAGATGTAGTGTTAACTCTTTAAAAACCATAGTTTAGGTACATTTCCCCCCTGTAGCCTTAATGATGCCTTAGTCCAAACAAATGGACTAAGACATTCCTGATGTCTGTATTTATAAAGGATATTGAATTGGAGCTCAGAAGTCTGACCAGTTTAGAACCCAGAATCCTGGTCTTTGGAAACTTTCTATTAGGGGGGAAGCATTTGCTTGGGTTAAGAATAACTTTCCTTACAAATAACCCAGTAAACAAATGGGCTAAGGATATGAACAGACACTTCACAGAAGATCTACAAACAATCAACAAACATATGAAAAAATGTTCAACATCTCTAGTAATAAGAGAAATGCAAATCAAAACTACCCTAAGATTCCATCTCACCCCAATTAGAATGGCGATTATCAAGAATACAAGCAACAATAGGTGTTGGAGAGGATATGGGGGAAAAGGTACACTCATACATTGCTGGTGGGGCTGCAAATTAGTGCAGCCACTCTGGAAAGCAGTGTGGAGACTCCTTAGAAAACTTGGAATGGAACCACCATTTGACCCAGCTATCCCACTCCTCGGCCTATACCCAAAGAACTTAAAATTAGCATACTACAGAGATATAGCTACAACAATATTCATAGCTGCTCAATTCACAATAGCCAGATTGTGGAACCAACCTAGATGCCCCTCAATTGATGAATGGATAAAGAAACTGTGGTATATATATTCCATGGAATATTACTGAGCCATAAAGAATAATAAAATTATGGCATTTGCAGGCAAATGGATGCAGTTGGAGGATATCATGCTAAGTGAGATAAGCCAATCTCAAAAAAACCAAAGGATGAATGATCTCACTGATAAGCGGATGATGACACATATAGGGGGTGGGAAGGGGGCAAGAATGGAGGAAGGAGGGACTCTATAGAGGGATAAGAGGGGTGGGTGGGGTGGGGGGGAAAATAACAGAATGAATCAAAAATTATTACCCTAGGTAAATGTATGATTACACAAATGGTATGCCTCTACTTCATGTACGAACAAAGAAACAAGATGTATCCCATTTGTTTACAATAAAAATGAATTTAAAAAAAATCCCTAAAAAGAGCTGGGAATGTGCCCAGTGCTCAGTGGTAGAGTGCCCGAAAAAAAAAAAAAAAAAAAGAAAAGAATAACTGTCCTTTAGGTGCAGGCACTGGTTTCTTCAACAAGACCCCAAAGCTTAAGAAGTAAAACCCAAGAATCAATAAGTGGGATGCCCTCAAATTAAAAACCAGAATCTACAGAATAGGAGAAAATCTTTGCTCCTCTGACAGGGGTTAATATCCAGAATATATAAAGAACTCAAAACTTTAACACCAAATAAACCAAATAATCCAATCAATAAATGGGCAAAAGAACTAAACAGACATTTCTCAAAAGAAGAAACACAAATGGTTAACAAACATGTGAAAAATATTAAATATTTCTAGTAATCAGGGAAATGCAAATCAAACAACACCAGGATTTCTTCTCAGTCCAGTCAGAATGGCAGTTATCAAGAATACAATTATAAATACTGGCAAGGATGTGGGGGAGAAGGTACACTCATACATTGTTGGTGGGATGGCAAATTTGTACAACCACTCTGGAAAGCAGTATGGAGATTCCTGGAAAAACTAGTAAGGGAACCACCATATAACCCAGCTATCCCATTCCTTGGTATTTACCCCAAAGAACTAAAATCAACATACCGTAGCAATACAGCCACTTCAGTGTTTATAGCAGCACAATTCACAATCACCAAATTAATGGAATCAGTCTGGATGCCTGTCAGTAGATGAATGGATCAAGAAAATGTGATTTATATATATATATATATATATATATATATATATATATATATATATAAAATACACACACACACATATATATATATATAATACACATATACACACACATATATATACACGCACATACATATACAATGGAGTTTTACCCAGTCATAAATAAGAATAAAATTATTGCATTTGCTGGTAAATGGATGGAAATGGAGAAAATAAGCCTAAGTGAAATAAGACTCAGAAAACCAAGGGTTGGGTATTTTCTCTCCTATCTGGAAGCTAGAGCAAAATAAAGGAAAAAAGGTGTTGGGGGAATCAGATATTATAAAGATATAGGGAGTATCAGTGGAGTAGAGAGAGAACAAGAGTGAAGGGGGAGGAGGGAAAAGAAAGGGGAGAAAATTTGGAATGAATTTAACAATATCACATTAAAATCATATGAATATATCAAAGGGAATTGTACCTTTATATATATGTAGAAAGTACCAATCACAAAATAAATAAATAAGAAAAAGGAGAATTAGTAGAATAGAGGAAGGAGAATAAGGGAAAGGAGGAGGAGAGAGAAAGGTGGGTGAATGGAGATTGAAATCAAATTCTATGCATGTGTGATTTTGTCAGAATGAATCCATCTACTATGTATAACGATAATGCTCTAATTTAAAAAGTCATGATCAAGAAAAAAGGAACTACTCTCTTTGGAGTGATATCAGCAAGATAAGCAAGATGGTGGAATAGGCAGTTCCACTCTTCATATCCACCCCCAAAACGTCCACTGATTTTTATCAACTACCACAGATAAGAATGTATCTATGGGAGTTGCAGAGTCTATCTGAAATTCCAGCACCTTGGTGAAACAAAGAATCTGAGAGTGGATGCACTGAAAAATGTAGGAAGATCAGTTTACTTTACCTGAGTCACATCTCTCCCAGGGTGGCACCCCTCAATGCTGGGAGAGGCCTCCTTGACCTGTGATTTCTCTCATGGGGGAAAGTGAGAACAAAGTGAGTGCCACACTTCCTCAGCTTTGAAGAGTGCTGCCCAGGGGACCCACTTCTGTCGAACCACACCTAATACACTTTACAGAGAGGATTGGCATGGCAAAATTGTCTGGGGAAGGGAAGGGGAGTACATGACAGTTAGCATGCATTTCTCAAAAGCTAGTCACAGATCCTACTATTTGGCTTTAGAGGTTTGCCCACAAGCCCCACAGGAAAACTCCCCTGAGGGCTCCTCAGCTGGCTAACAGGTGCCCTTAGTAATCCATGTACCCCTGTAGATAGTGTCCCACACATTTCCATGGCCTGAATGAAAGAAAGCCCATGGATCTCAAAAGCAGGTGCAAAGTATAGCAGTTGGCTTGACTGCTGGTTTGGAAAAAGGCATACGACCTTGAACAATTTAGAGCACCACCCTAGGGAAATTAAAACAGACTCTCAGCATTACACCTGGATGTATAAGGTCAAGAGAAGGCACACGATTTTGTCTTGCCCCCTTAGAGGGAACAAGAAGAGTGGAGCAGACATAGCCATAGAAACTAGACCCCTAGTTAGGGTCATGGGTAAAGGCCTTTCTCTTTCAAAGTCTGTTAGTAAAGACTGAAGGAGGTGATTGCTTCTTCAAAGGCAAAGGCGGTACACAAAGAATCAAGGAAATGTAACACCACCAAAGGAACAAAATAAGCTCCATAAGAAAACTTTGGATTGACCCCCAAAATGGAGATCTATAAATTACCTGACAAAGAATTCAAAATAATTGGACTGGGCTGTTGCTCATGGTGGAGAGCTTGCCTGTCATGTGAAAGGCCCTGGGTTCAATCCCCAGTAGTATAAAAAACAAAATAAAAATAATTATGTTGGGACTGGGGCTGTAGCTCAGTGGCAGAGTGCTTGCCTAGCATGTGTGGGGCACTGGGTTTGATCCTTAGCACTGCACGAAAAAATAAACAAAGGCGTGATGTCCATCTATAGCAACAAAAAAATTTTAAAAAATCGTATTAAAGAATCTCAGTGAGTTAGAAGAAAATATAAACAACCAACTGAAACCAGGAAAATACTACATAGCTAAAATTAGAAGTTTAACAAAGATAGAAATTATAAAAAAGCACCAAATAGAAATTCAGGAGTGGAATAGTATGATGTCTGAACCAAAAAATTCAACAGAGAGCTTTGGTTGCAGATTCAATCTAGGAGAAAGTAGAATTCAGGTGCAGTGGTGCATACCTGTAATCCCAGCAACTCTGGAGGCTGAGGCAGAACTGCAAGTTCAAAGCCAGCCTCAGCAACTTAGTGAGACCTTAAACAACTTAGTGAAAATAAAAATCAAATGAAAAAGGACTGGGAATGTGGCTTAGGTGGTGAGCACCCTTGGGTTTAATCCCTGGTGTCAAAAGCCCCCCAAACAAACAACAACAAAACAAAACAACACAGAATAACAATAAAATCTTACTGTCAAACTGAATTCATCAGTTCTCTGAAAGGATCTTATACCTTGACTGAATGGGATTTTTTCCTGGGATGCAAGAATGTTTCAACATCTGCAAATCAATAAATGTGAATTACCAAATTAATAGCAAGGAGGATAAAAACTATGGTCATTCAATAGATGCAAGAAAAAGCATTTAATAAAACAACATTATTTCATGGTAAAACATTCACAAATTGGGTATAGAATGATTGTACCTCAATGTAATAAAGACTATATATGACAAGTCTTCAGCTAACGACATATGCAAAGGTGAAAAGCTAAAAGTTTTCTCATAAGATCAGGAACAAGATAAGGCTGTGCACACTCAGAACTGTTTAACATGGTGGTGGAAGTCCTAGTCAGAGTAATTAGGCAAAGAAAAGAAATAAAAGGCAGATTGAAAAGTAAGAAGTTAAATTGTTTTTGTTTGCAGATGACATGAAAACCTAATATATAAAAAAAACCTCTGGAGATTCCATGAAAAAACTATTAAAATTAAAAAATAAATTTAGTAAAGTTGTAGAATACAAAATCAACATGTAAGAACCTTTTTTTTTTTTTTTTTTTTTTTTTTTTTTTTTGTGGTGCTGGGGATTGAAGTGAGGGCATTGTGCTTGAAGGCAAGCACTCTACCAACTGAGCTATATCCCCAGCCCAGAATCAGTTGTATTTCTGTGCACTAACAACAAACATCTGAAAATGAAATTAATAAAACAATCTCATTCACAATGATAGCACAAAGATAAAAATAGGCATAAATTTAACCAAGGAAGTGAAAGATTTACATACTGAAAACTATGAAATATTGGCAAAAGAAATTAGACACAAATAAATGGAACTACATCCTGTGTTCCTGGGTTAAATTAATATTGTTTATGTGTGCATACCACACAAAGTGATCTACAGATTCAGTGTGACACCTATCAAAATTCTAGTGACTTTTTTTTTTTTTTTTGCAAAAATTGCCACATTGATCTTTTATGATTGCACAGGGGAGTGTTGGTTGGGGCTGAACAATGGCTACTCCTTCTACAGATGAGTTCTCGAGCTATCACAGTCCCTAGAACTTCCAATTTGTACCTATCTACCTCCCTTACTTCTGTTACCAACTGTATCCCTAGAGCCCTCTAAGTGTTTCTTCTGACAAAAATAAATGATTCAACAGATGGAAAAAGGAATCTTCCCTATGCCATTGTATCCTATCGATACTACATGACTCTTCAAGAATTGGATTCCTCTTGGTTCAAGGACACAGAGCCTTTTCATGGACTTTGGGGTCTAGCTAAGTACTCAGGGCTACTATTGCTGTTTTAGCCTGGCCTCACCTCTGATTCCAACAAATGATGTTCTCTTTAGCAAGGTTAGTTTCGGATGTCCCACCAAGAAAGCACATTTATTTCTATTTGAAAAATATATAATATTTTCTTCTTATTGGCTATTTGAAAGGTATATTAACATTAACATTTTGCAAAAAATAAATCTCTCTCTCAATATGCACTTAGATTAATAGTGGACTCCTCAAGCCAAAGAAGCAAAATAGATAAACTAGCCTATAACTCCTCAAACAGAGCCTCTCATCTCCCCTCTCATCACCAGTACTGCGTGGCTAGCTGACCAGGGCTACTGAAAATCCCTTTGTCAGCCAAATCTGACATATTCCCCCCAACCCCCCTAAAGCTTCTGCTCCTTCATGGAGAGTCATAATTATGCAAGACTCAATAATTATATAACAAATTGCTTCAAGTGATTATTTAAATTGTGTATTGGCAGGAGTAGGGTATCCAAATATAATGAGTTGCATTGATTATAAAAGTGTCTTCTTTGAATTGATACAATGGCTGCTTCTGTCTGTTGTTGCTTGAAATATGAGCCAGCTGGAAGACTTCAAAACTTACATTGTTTAAATTGAATTCAGAATATGTTGGCTCTCTTTGTAGTCTCTGTTCCTGGGTGATAAGGGTCCCTAGCATAGATTTTTGGCCCCAACGTGGAACTCTGGCAAGGCTTCCAGCAAGGGCAGTTGGGGTAGGTACCCAGAGTACACAGCAAAGGTCCAGGAGACTAGACTCCCAGTCAGGAGTCACCTTGGCAGAAAGGAGCAGAAAGGTGACCCTGACATCTAGGCTTCTGGTGCCCTTTCCATCTGCTCAGCCCACTTAGAGCAGAAGGTATTGTCTAGAAGCCCTTGTGCTGTGCTAATCACTTCCACAAAGGTACCACACTTAGAGGTATTGGAATGCTGGAATCATTACCTTGGGGAGCCAGGGTGTGGGATGGGAAACTGCAGCAGATTGGTGTGGTTTCATGCAGAGGAAAATTAGGAGAAGCCCAAATCCTTGACTTCTGAGCTAGGTGTTCTCATACCCAGATCACCTGGACCACCAGGAGAGAAACTTTGAAATCAGTCCCTAGTAGCCAAGGGCTTTTCCCAAGAGGGCTTCAAGGAAACCTCGATGAGTAAGGGTCACATTTTTGGTCACCATGGACCCTCTGGTCTAAGCATTGGCACACTTTTATCTGTTTAAGGACCAGATGGTAAATTTTTTAGTTTTTGCAGGCCCAAGATTTCTCTGTCTCATATTCTTTGTTGTTATTATTTAAACAGCCAGGTAAATATAAAAACCATCTGTAGCTTCTGGGAAATAAAAATATAGGCTTGAGGCTGGGTTTGGCCCCTGGACCATAATTGCCATCCCCTCTTTCTAAAATGTTTTACATAACAATGCCCTGGATTTTTTTTTTTTTTTCCTATTCACACTGAGATGCCACTGAGATCTGATAGTGGGAACCCAGCAGTGATCCTCAGATGTAGGTATCCCTTTTGGGACAAGTGGACTAGAAGTTAAGAACCACATGATCTCTTCAGACTCTCTGTTGATCCTGTGGCCTGTGGTCACCCTGTTCTCTCAATGCCCATAGCTCCTATAGACAGTTCTGGGCAGTTATTGCTTTACATTTGTTGGTTTTTTTCATGTATACCAGGGATGTTTTCCTGTTCTCTTCTCCCCATAACCTATCTTCCCACCCTCAGATCCCTTGAGGGCAGGAGTAGCAAGCTTTCAGTCACTTCCTCCCTTGCCAGCACCCAACACTGTGCAGTAAATGGTGTACTGAGTGGATGCCTCATGTACCCATCTGGGTTCTGTCTTTTTTTCCCTTTCCTGCTGGTGAACCTCAAGAAGTAGAGAAGGTTGAGGTATTTTGAGCTTTGCGGAGTCCTTGGCAACACATGCCTGTGTTTTCTTAGATCCCTCTTGTTTCTGTGTTTCTCTGGCGAAAACCTGTGCAGCCTTTGTATTCTGCTCACCAAGTGTGGAGTGTGGCTACTCCTTGGTTGGGAGGAAACCAGAATGCTTCTGAGTTGGGTGGTGGCTCCAGCCTAGACATAGATTCCTTGGATGTGTGGCTTCTCAAGTTTTTGAGATCATGGGACAAGAGCCAGGATTACACTGGAACCAGAGGCCTGACATCTCCTTCCCAAGGGCACATGTATTTTAGACCCAGGGATGCTGTGATTGACTTCTCTCTTTGCTTGTGGATTTATTTGTGTTTGGGCCTAACCCTAGGGTTTCTCATTCAACTTGGGATATTCTTTTTTCTCCCAGGCAATTTAAGGGTGACTTCCTCTTAGAGGTTATCTTTTTTTTTTTTTTTTTAAACAATTTTTTGTAGTTGTAGATAAATAGTATAACTTTATTTATTTTATTTATTTTTTATGTGGTGTCAAGGATTAAACCCAGTGCCTCACACATGCTAAGCAAGCGCTCTGCCACTGAGCTACAGCTCCCAGCCCCCAGAGGTTATCTTTTTAAGATGACAAATTTGTCAGAATATTTTTGGACCTTAGAAATGGAAGTCACTGGCTTGAACTGTAAGTTTTTATCAGATTATATAACAAGAAGTTCAGAGATAGGGTGCTGCTGGGTTTGTTAATTCAGCAGCTCTAGTTTGGCATTAAGGACCAAGTTTTTTCTTCTCTTTGCTTCCATACTGTTTTGGTTTGGATATGAGGTGTTCCCACAAAGCTCCTGTGTTAATGCAGGAATATTCAGAGGTAAAATGATTGGATTATGAGAATTGTAACATAATCCGTCCGTTCTAGTTTGATTGGACTAACTGGGTGGTAACTGTAGGCAGGTGGGGTATGTCTGGAGGAATTATGTCACTGGGGACATGCCCTGGAAGGGCACATTTTCCCTCAGCCTCTTCCCCTCTCTTTGATTCCTAGGTTCCAACATGATGTTTTGTGTCTTCTTGGGCCCAGAGCAATGGAGTCAGTCAACCATAGGCTAAACCTCTGAAATTATGAGCTAAAACAAACTTTCCTTCTTTAAGTTGTTCTTATCAGATATTTTGGTCGCAGGAACAAAAAACCGACAAACACATACTCAGTGTGTTGGCTTTGTCTTTGCATCAGTTTTGTTTATGAGTACCAAATATCCTATAACTCCCGGTATCACATAATCATGACAGTATTTAAGGGGAGCAAAGCGTCTCTTTGCCATCATGCATCCCTTTGATCCACAAATAGAATTCTTTCCAAAAGCTTCTTATTGACTTGCTCTCATCTTCCATTAGCCATTACCATGCCCTGTGCCCACACCTAAAGTAATCCTTGACATGGTACACGATCTACCTCGACAGAGTTACATTAATCATGTCTTATCCTCTGGGACTGAGACCAGGATTTCTGGAAGCACAAGACTCTACTAAGGAGTATGGTCACCTGTAAAACACTTGATGTTTTATTGGGTAAAAGGGAGGCAAAGCATCCCTCCAAGTATGGAATACAAGAAGCATTCTCTAGGATCTTCTCTCTTTGAGATGCTGAAGGACTTAGCATCCAGAGTTCTAAAAGAGAACTCTTAGGACTATTTGAAAAACACCTGTGGAAATATGTGGAGCACCCATCCTGCTTTTAGACGAGAACTCTGGGTCTTTGTAATCCCACCCCATCCTTGGCATCTTTACTTTAAAGATACATAGGACAGTCATTGTTTGCTAAGTGCCTACTATGTGATAGGGTTTTTACACATATGGTTTTTAACCATACAACTCTGCTGGAAGGGCTGAATTGTTACCACCATTTTACAGGTTGGGGAACTGGAACCTAGAGAAGTTCAGTAGCTTGCATGGTTTATATATGGCTCAGCCAGGAGTCATCAAGCATTTTTGAGCATCTGCTTTGACCTAGGCACTATATTAGGTGCTAAGGATGCAAGGAAAAAAAAAATCTTATCTCTGCCTTCAGGCAGCATACAGTCTGCCCATTTTGGGAGGTTATTCCAGATAACTGAATGTATGTTTCTTGTCCAGGCTGGAAAACAGCTTTGGGTGGGTCAAGAGATGAGTCATTGTCTTGGACATTCTGCCAAGAAACCTCAGGAATCCTAAAGCTTTGTTGAATGGCCTGTAAGGAAATTAGGAGCATGGACTTTGGTGTAAGATTGGCTAAGTTCAAATCCCAACTCTACTACTTCCTGGCTAGATGGCCATTGGCAAGATATTTCACCTCATGGGCTGCTATGAGGTTTAATGAAAATTATCTTGTAGAATCATAGAACTCAGTAAAAGTTAACAGTTATTGTTACCAATTTAGATTGCTCTTCAGTGACTTTTCTTATCAAGTAGAGATTATCAGAGGCCTGGTTTCTGAACTCTTTAGTCTCTCAGCATTTTGTACTATGACATAGGTTTTAGCACTAGAGTTATAGGGTGGCTTATAGATTGCTTCAGATGACTCTTGGCATGTTGAGGCGCTTGACACTGACTTTTCAATTTGAATGGCATGTAAGCCAGTTCTTACTGAAGCTGTGATTTCCTGCTCCTTGCCTACTGCTGAGGAAGGTGATACAGAAAATGAGCCCCTCTCTGCTTCTTTCAGGGCAATAGCCAACCCTTTGGCTTCTCCATGCTATTTAAATGTAGCTTCCTGTGCTGAGAGTCCCTGTAAAGTCAACAGTTCCCTTCTAAGTCATAACAGAGTGGGCAAGAAGCTGAGCAGGGGAATCCTTGTGCCAGGCTCTGGTCACAGGTTTGAACTGGGGCATTGGGAAATCCCCTAGCCTCGGTTTCCTCTCCTGTGAACTAGGTGGGTCTTATCAGTCTGTAGCCTCATTGAAAAATCCCCTGGTTGGGGGCGTGCAGAAATGGAGATGGGTGTCTGAGAAATAGTACAAGCTGTCAAGGAGACCAGTCCCAGACTCTAGTGGGCGAGCGTGGGTTCCTGTCTGCTCTGCAGCCTTGGATGTAGCTTATCCATCTAGAAAACTGCCATAGGATGCTGCTGCCCAAGGGGCTAAGAAACCAAATCGATCTTAGGTCGAAATAATTAAGGCCCCCAAAAGACTTACTGGGTTCTATCAGTGCAAGGAGCTATTAAAAACAAGATAAAAGCTTTGAGCCTTGATTGAATCTGGAAAACAAGGCCCATATGGACATTTTTCTTTGTCATGGTATCATGGGAGAAGGGAAAGGCCCAGGGAAGGAGGAAGATGAAGGAGCAGAGGTGGGGGAAAGCAGTTTTGAGACAGTAGACAAGAGACCATGAGGAGAAAAAAACAAACAGAACCCTCTAGAATTGCCTGTGCTTTTTGCTTTCTTTGTTGTGAAGGGAATACTGAAAAAAGAGTGGCACTGCGCACCAGCCTGTCCACTTTGTCCTCAGTACCTCGGGTGAACAATCATCACCTTTGTTCCTACAGTAGGAGTTTGTATATGTCCTAGATCATGTTTTTCTGGGTAGTGGACTTGTTGTGGTGCCCGCCTCAGGGTTTCTCTGTGGTCCTTCTTCCTTTTCCTGTATTGCTTTGCTGGGACATGTTTAGGGGGAGGGTCTGCTCAGAGGAAGGCCCACAATGGAGCGGCTCCCCACTGTCCCTCAGAACTTTATTGAGCTTTTGCTCTTTTTACTGCTTAGCTTCAGCAAAGCCAGCTCTCAGGGCTGAAATCCACTTGAGCAGATCTGATTTCTCAAAAGCCATTTTGATCTTTTCACTTCAAAGGTAGTTCTTTTCACACCCAAGTCCCAGTTTGGAGGCCTCAGACCTGCCCTTTAGGTTGTGAGTCTGAGCAGGGCCTGTGGTCTCCTCTTTACATCCTGTTGGATGTAAAGCTGGGATCTTGGCACTGGGGCTACCTGGGTGTCCTGTGGTGTAGTCGTATTCATTCTTGGTACTCCTGGCACCTCAGATGCCCTCCCCTTTCCCTCCATCTGGCTCTACTCTGTTCATCTTCCCATTTCCAAAGTGCTGCTCCTTTCTCCATTCATCTTGTGCAGACATGCTGTTGGAATGAAGCTGACCTTAACTTTGGGAGTCTTCTTTGAAGAGACTTCCCTGATAACTCCTGCCTTTCGTATCCTTCCCAAGATGAGGTGCCTTTCTTCTGGCCCCCATTGTATTCTGTATGCTCTGCAATTTCCCCTTTTTGATTCCTATGGCATTTTACTTAATTATTCCTTTCCTGCCCAGGACCCTGAAGAGATAGTAAGGTCTGTGAAGAAGGGGGATTTATTCATCCAGGTGTGGCACTGGTGTCTAATGCAGTGCCCAACGCACGGTAGGCACTTGACATGTGTCCAGTGAGTTAATGAATTCCTCTGAAGCTCTTCCAAATGTTTTAGGGTTTGGTCGAGGTGCTCAGGGGCAACCAGTTTGGTGAAAGGGAGGGAAAGGATGGAGGGTAGCAGGTAGAGGGACATTCTGTTCTCCTACTGCCTCCGACCGGTCAGGTAATTTCCAGACCCGTTTTGTCCCCAGTAAGTTTACTTTTATCTGTTTTATATTTATATACACATATTAATCACAAACATTATGTTTATCACAGGTAATATACACAATATGTAATATAGTATACCCAGTATTCGTATTATACATATAACACACCATACATAGAATAGGACAGATATAAAACATAAGTTTTTTTTGTGTGTCAAAAGTGTTCTGTTTTAAATAAGAGTTTGAAAACCAAGGGCTTGAGCTTTCTACTTGAGGTCTTCTCTCCCTTCTAGGGGCATTTGCTTTTGAAGTGGCTATTAATTACTTCTTGGACCATGCTTTGTTCTAGTTGGAGGCATTTTAGGCTTTTACTAAGCTGATGGAAGAATGGCTCTTTGGATAGTGACCTCTTTTTAATGTACCTATTCCCCACCCGACCCCACATATCAGCCATCCTATCTGGTGCTAAGGAATGAGGAAGGAACTGGATTCTCTGAGGCCATAAAATGATTAATGTTGTTTATCTCAGAGAACTTTTTGTTTTTATTTGCTCAGTATCAGGCCAGCTGGGAGGCCAGTGTAAGGAACTGAGGTTCTCCCTTTTCCTGCTAGCCTGCTAGGTGGCAGCTGGCTCCCGTTTTTCTTGGCCCTCTTTTGGACAACACCTCCATCAATCTCCTTCTTACATGAAGGGTCCTCCTTTCATGAAGGGGTCTACTTGGACCTGTCCTTCCTAGTACAGGAGCCCTCATTTAGTCTCTCACTCATTATTAAGAGCTCACAGATGGAGTGGGGGTTAGAGCACTGAACTTGGAGTGGGAGCTCCGTCTGAGTTGGATTGCCAACCGTAGGAGCTGGGACTAATCGCTCATTATTTGGGGTCTCAGTTTCCTGTAGGTAAACATCAATAATCACTACAAGTTGAGACTCATCTGAAACTCTAGATTCATCTGTCTTAGCTTTTCCTGAAATGGGAATCTCCTGCAGAGCTTTTAATATCCTAGTTCCCAGTCTGCACTTGAGATCAATTCAATCAGACTTTCTGGGGATGAGTTGTCAGTAGTTTTTAAAGCTCCCCAGGTAATTCTAATGGGAACCAATGCTGACAACCACTCTTCCACGTTAAAGTATTATGGATGCTCAAAATATGAATGGATTATGCACTTTATTCATTTCTTGCTAAACTATTTGCCATGGTTCTTATTCCTAATTTGGATCAGAATCTCTTTAAGAATCTACTGGAAGCTGTGTATCCATTTTCCCAGAAATGGATATACAAAAATTTTCATGTAATTTCAGCATATACTGTCTATTTCTTAGGCCTTCCCTGGCTATTCCATCTGAAATTGAAACATCTCATCCACACCACAGGTGTCTATCCTCTTTTATGTTTTCTCTGTAGCTTTTACCCTCGCTGAAAAACATCCTCAAGTCCCACACTGGGACAGAGTTTCTCAAAGTGTGGTTCCAGGACCACCTCTACTTAAGCAAAGTACTGGGATGGGACCCAGAAATCTGTATTCCCAGAAGCTCCCTGAGTTTCTTTTGAACATAGAAATTTGAGAGCCAGTGGACTGGGTCCCTGGATTCTTGATTCAGAATGTGCAGGCTCAGTTCTGCTGTAATCTTTTCTGTGCACCTATTTGTTCCTCCATAATCTGTTCTGCAGATGGGGATCTACCCCACTAGTATATCAGTGGTCTTGAGTAGCATCCGTGATTTTCAGAGAAACACCAGATATTTTTTTTGTTTCTTAGGGGCCTGTGAGAATATGACTGCCTCATAATGTGAGTTGAGGGGCTTGGACTAAGGTCCCCATCTAATGAACAGTTATCCTCTTTCTCTTCCAGTCATAGTATTCAGAATTCCATCACTTCTAGTGTGATGAATAACAAAGACCCTGAAGAGTGGACCTAATTGATCCCACCCCTTGTTTGAAGTTCTCCATTGGCTTTCTGTGGTCTCTGGGGAGATCCCTACTTTTTAAGTTACCTAAAGTTTTTCAAGACCTGACTGCTGCTTACCTTTCCAGCCTCGATCCCACCACCCACACCCCAGCAAGACTAAAGTGCCCATGGGTGCTGGAGGTCATGTGCACTTCCTTCCCTGGTGTCCCCTGTACTGTTCTTATATCTTTTTATGCAAGTAGCTCCTCTCCCCAAACTCTCAGACAACTCAACATCTGACTGTGAGTACAAGCCAAGTCCTCACCTGACCCTTAAGCCCTTCCTGTCTGTCCACCACCCTCCTTACCTGTCTGGTCTCATTTTCTGCAACTCCCTAGGAGCTCCTTCCTTTCCTGGGTGGCTTAAATAACAAAAATTTATAACCTCATGGTTCCAAGATTTTGAAACCTTGGCAGGGACATGTTCCTCTGAAACCTGAAGAGGAAGGATCCTTCCCAACCTTTTTCTAGCCTCTGGTGTTTACCAGCTGCCTGGCAACCTTTGACTTGCAGCTGCAGCACTCTAGTTTTGTCCTCTGCTGTCACATGGCCATCTTCTCATAAGGACACCAATCATATTGGATTTGGTGTCACTCTGCTCTGACACAATCTCAACTTAGCTTATTACATCTGTGTTGACCCTATTTTCACATAAGACCATGTTCTGAGGTACTAAGATTTCAAAATATTTCTTTCCGGGGGACATAATTACCTATAACATCTCCCTTCTTTCATTCTGCTTTAGTCACACTGACCGAGAGTTGCTAGATTTAGCAAATATAAATACAGGACATCCAGTTAAGTGTTAGATAAATAATACATAATTTTTTAACATAAATATATCCCAAATGTTGCATGGAACATTTTTTTAGTTTGCTAAAAAAATATGTTGTTTACCTGAAATTCATATTTAACTGGGAATCTAGTATTATATCTGCCAACTTTTGCTCTTTGTTCTTGAACACAGCAACATGCTCCCACCTCAAGCCCTTTGTAATTGATACTCCCTCTGCTGTGAACATTCTTTCCCTACATGTCTGAGGTACCATTTCTCTGATTGTCTTCAGCAAAGCCTTGCTGGGCACTCTTCCCCAATACCTATACTTTCTATTCTCTTTTCTTGCTTTAATTTTTTTCTCTTGTCCCTATAGAGCTATGTATTTCCCCTACACACACACACACACACACACACACACACACACACACACACGTATATATACACATACACATGCGCCCACACACATATATAGTTCCCCTTATTCCTTGTCACTCTAACAGGCCATGTATTTTACCTATCATTATTTTTATTGTCTGGCACCCTCAGGAGAATTTATGCTTGATATTTTTGTTTACTGTTGCCTTTTCAGGGCCTAGAACAGTGCCTGGCACACATTTAAAATTTGGTAAATATTTATTGAATGGGTAAAGAAATATATGAACACTTCTAATTTCCTTGAAGCCCTATTGTGTAGGCATCTATGGATTTTTCTTACCTAGGGTTTATTTGTGTTTCTGGTAATGAATACTCCTCCCTCATTCTCTGTTTAAGTAGTGTGAGAAGTTCTTGCCCCAAGCCCCAGATCTAGGCCAGTCAGTTAATTCCATCCACTTGGCCAGAACAGTTGGTTCAGAGATGGGTGGAAACCCAATTTAGTCTAGTTGGAGACAGTCCCAGAATTTCTGCTAAACTGCTAAGACAGAACACCCTCTTCCCACTGTGTTTCTGAGAGGAATAGAATATCAGTCTGGAGCTGCTGATAGCTATCTTATCTCCATAAAGGAAGAGTCGGGAGTCAGCTCCCAACCAAAAACCTGTGTGTGATCTTCCAGGCCTGATTGATAATAAAGGCATTTTCCCTGGCAGGCCTCAGGAAGCCAGCTGCTTTCTCTGACTGGACTTGGGGCACAGAGAGTGCATCCAGGACTCTGGAGGAGGCTGCAGTTGAAGATTCAGGCCTGTTGGTTGTCACACTCCTGCCTATATCTGCACTACCAGTCCAGATATCTCCATTCTGAGGTCCCTTTACTGGGGAGCCCTTGGCTGAGGCCTTCCCAGGTGACTGCTGACACCTGCTCATTGGGAGCTTTAAAGATACTCCTCTACTGACTTAGTTGCCAGTTTTTTCCACTCTTAAACTTCCTCCCCTGTCCCCAGTCCCACATAAGTGCAGGAATTTCCTGTTCCTGGAGATGATACCCTGATCTGTGCGGATCCATCTGACCCTGCCCAGGTGCTGTCCTGTGGGGCACTGTGGAACACTGGGGGAGCTGGTGCTTTCTGCTGTTCAGCCTCTCGCTTAGACCATTGCAGTAAGTAAGTGCAGGCTTAATTGCCACTTGCCTTTTGGCTTGTAGTTTTGATCAATTACTCCAACACCTGGTGGCTCAGTTAAGCTCTTGACCACAGTCTACCTGAGAGTGGAGCCAAACCAGAGGAAGCAGAGCTGAGACACAAAGAGGTGACTGAATTTTTCAAAAAGATCATTGACTCCTTTAGGTCTTGCTGAGCAGGAAGCCAGTGGAACACCCAGACCTCTTTGTTGTGGATCTTAAGCCAATTAGATGTCTTTTTCCTGTCATGGAGTCTTGAGTCCATGTTCTCAGGAATGCCCCCCAAAACCCACCCCAAAGCAAGCCTGAGGGATTCTTCCTTCTGTGTTCCCATTCTGCCTTTATTATGGTCTCAATCACCTTGTGCTATCCTGCTGCAACATGCTGCCTCTGCAGGAGTATCTGCTCTTAGAAAGCTGGGCATGTGACTTCTCTCTGGTGTGTGTGTGTGTGTGTGTGTGTGTGTGTGTGTGTGTGTGTGTTTTGATCTCCACACCTCATACATGACTGTTTTAGCCCATTCAGAAATGCTGCTGTACAAAAATACCATAGACTGGGAGGCTTATAAACAACAAATTTTTTTCTCACAATCTGGAGTCTGAGAAGTCCAAGATCATGGTGCCAGCAGATTTGGTGTCTGATGAGGACCCACTTCCTTCTTCCTTGTTGAGGGCTGTCTTTTCAACGTACCTTCCCATGGTAGTAGGGGTGAGGGTGTTATTTGGGTCTTTTTTTTTTTTCGATACTGGGGTTTGAACCCAAAGCTTTGCACATGGTAGGCAACTGCTTTACCACTGAGCTACATCCCCAGTCCATATTTTATTTTGAAACAAAGTGTCTCTAAGTTGTGCAGACTGGCATCAAATACAGTCCTCTTCCTTAAATTGGGATTATAGATGTGTGCTATTATACCCACTTTTCTGGGACTTACTTCTCAGGACATTAATCCCACATGGGAGGATTCTGCCCTTGTGCCTCTTAAAGGCCTTACCTCCCAATATCACCTCGGGGGTGAGGATTTCAACATGAATTTTGAGGGACATAAACACTCAGAGCATACCAAGGCCCTTGTATAGAATCAGAAAAGGTATTGTTTGAATGAGCGTTAATGGAATGAAACAGGTAAGCTGTGTATAACATAAATCACTCTTAGATAATTATAAAATAAAATTTTTTTATGTCTTAGGAAATCACATTTGTATTCTGGGATAAAATCTGTATTAGTTATTATCTGCAAAATAAATTACCACAAAACTCATCAACATAGAACAAATATAACCTCAGGTTCTCCGTGTCTGGAACCAAGGTGTAACTTAGTTGGGCTTTCTGGCTCTGAGTCTCTCACAATGCTGTGATAAGGTTGTCACCAGAGCTGTAGTCGACTGGAGGCTCAACTGGGAAAGAATCCACCTGCAAGCTCACTCTGTCATCTTTTCTTTTTCATGGAAGGTAGTGTGTGTTTGCAGCTAAGCTGCTTCTCAGTCTGCTCCTTACTGGTAGAATGCTTGGGGCCCAGTGGTATCTGTTCATTTTGTATTCTTTGTGCCTCTCAGTCCAAGTTGGCAATGTTTCAACAAATAATGTCTTAAGAATCCTGTAGGTCTGCTGCGTGCCTCCTTGGTTTATTCTGCAAGGCAAAAGACACGCCCCCAAATTCCCTTGAGATAAACCCCCTTCTACCTTGGGTGGTTGCTGAGATTGCCGGTGTCCAACACCCTTAAATTCCTAGAGGCCATATTATTTGATGAAAGGATTTATGAGGCACACCCTTAATCTCTTTAAATGACTTTTTATGTGACTATATAGACTCCAAGGCACCATCTTTGATCTTTCTGAGGTCTTAAAAAGTTTTATATTCACACTTTCAGCTAGATCTTTAGACTATGTTTTCCTGGCAGTGCCCTGGATTTGATATTTGCTAGGAAGCCATTTCTTAATTTGAGCATTGTTTGCTCTTTGGAGAGACTGAGAATTTTCAAAGCCTGGTCTGCCTACCTGCCTGCTTTCCTTCCTCCATTTCTCCTTACCACCCTTCTGTCTTTCCTTCCTGTCTTTCTCTCAGTAATTTCTTTTCTCCTACACTTTTTTTTTTAATGGTACTGGTGATTGAACCCAGGGTGCTTAACCACTGAACCACCTCCCCAGTCCTTTTTTATATTTTATTTAGAGACAGGGTCTCGCTGAGTTGCTAAGTACCCTGCTAATCTGCAGAGACTGGTTTTGTATTTGTGATCCTCCTACCTCAGCCTCCCGAGTTGCTGGGATTATAGGTGGCCACACCTGGCCGGCCTCCAGCATTTTTCTTTAAGTAAGAAAAAGAGACTAGGTATCACCTTTGACACTTTGAAAACATTCTAAACTAGATCACTGAACTCTCTAGGCATATTTTCTGTTTTCCACATAATTGCAGGTGACAGGGTTGCTACACTTTCTGCTACCATCCTATAAGCTCCTTCTTTCTCCAGTTTCTATTGGAGTGTATCCCATTTTCTTTTGGACTTTGACCATCAGATTTTCCGAAGTCAAAAATTCCACTGTCAGTCTGTTCAAGATAATTAGGCTTTCTCTAACACGGTTCTCAAATTCCTCTCAGCCTCTGTCTGCTGCTGGGTTCCAAAGCCAACACCACCAATTTGGATAGTTCTTACAACAGCATCCTACTTCCCAGGTACTGAAATCTGTATTCATCCCTTTAACTCATCTTACCTCCAGGTACAACTATTCTCATATGTTTGAAGAATATAATTTTATTTGCAAAAACATTTTCCAAAATTACACTTTTGTTTTATGGGCATGTTTCCTAAATGGCACTGTTCTGTAGCTCTTGTTCACTTTCCCACTCTTTTCAACCATTTCTATGTTTTTGAGATCATCCATGTTATTATGTGGATATCTAGTCTGTTTTCAACTGTGTGTAGTTCACCAAGGGTTGCACTCCTTTCTCTCATATTTTATCTGTCCAATCTCCCAGGGATGAATACCAAGCTTACCCCCAGCTCTGGGCCATCATCACAAATAATGCTGCAGTGAATGTTCTCATTCATGGTCTATCATGAATTGGTGTGAGGATTTCTTTGGGATATATTCATACCTAGAATTGTAATTGATGATATATAGGATACACATATACTTACAGTGACCGGTAAATACCAAATTTCTCAGGTAAGGCTTGTACCAGCCTTCATTCCCACCAACTATGCATAAGGAATACTGCATTTTACATCTGGGCCAACGTTTGGTGTTATTATCCAGTTCAAAGTATTTTTAGTTATTTAGTATGAAGTGATAACCTTGCTAATATTTTCATTAATATTTTAATATTTTGATTTGTATTTTTTGATAATTGATTAGCTTGAGCATCTTTTCACTTATTTTGATTTCCCTTTTCTATAAGTTGCTTATATCCTTGTTTGTATATTCTTTAAGACCAGAGAGCAGGTGTAATTTCTTCTGCTTTCTCTGGTGCTCCCAGAACACAGTTAGATGTTGATTGATGATTGATGAGAAGGTCCATGTGGCTGCGTTATTTGAGCTTCTGGATTTTGAGTCCTACTTTTCCTCTACACACCCTGAGGTATCTGTTTTCATTCATTCAGAACACATTTATCAAATGACTACCCTGTGCCAAGTCTTCTTGTGTGACTTTCCCTTCTGGCAAAGCCCAAATGACCGATCAGTCACTTTATCAATTGTACAGAAGGAGGAAACTGGTTGCACTTGTCATCTGGCATCAAACAGACTCTAGTAACATTTTAAATGCCCTTTTATAGACTCTAACATCCTATGATCCTCTGATTCTACCTTATTGACTAATTGATTTTTTTCTTTTGTTGTGTTTTTAACTGGTACATGCCTAAAGCAAGGCAAGACCCAAGAAATCTTGGTTATGTCTTTGCACACTGATAGGAGGCTCCAAATAGCCTTTTGTTACATTTCTCTGCTTTTGAAGAGCAAAATCACATCTAAGTGAATGTGATTGCTGGTGAATATCATGGATTTAGTGGTCAAAAAGTAAACTCCTCCCTGCATCCTATAAAAGTCACCAGTTTCAGTGTGACAACGTTCATCAACATTTCCAAAGAGAGGAAGCATTCTCACACCAGGCCTAACTACTCCAATGCTCATGAGTCCCAGGACAGAGTTAGGTGTCCAACTTGAAATCTTGACTACAACACATCTACCCCTATTGTAATTATCTGTTTAGCTGCTCTCTTTCTAGATTAAGACTTGGTGGGGATGCAACATGTGTCCTACTCACTTCTTTATTTTATTATGTTTAGCAAAGTACTTGTCATGTGATAGGCATCCAATAAACACTGATTTAAATAATGAATATTTGAAAATGTTTATTAAGCACCTACTGGCTATATACTATGCCAGATGCTGGGAATGCTTAGATGAATAAAACACAACTTGATTATAAAATAGGCAGAATGCACAGAGGAGGGACCCTTCATTCTCTGGGGAGATGATCTTCAAATAAGGAGGGGAGCATTTGTAGTACTCACCTTTTACATCTCTGTGAGAGACTCCTTCTGCCCTTGAATTCCAGGTATGACTTGTATTTTGATTGCAAGAAATGGTCTTTCTCTCTGTGTGTTTATGTGATAGGTATGCCTGTGGAGGTGCACACCATGTTTCTGTGTCTGCCCCACCCTAGCCAGGGGTCAGTACAGGGAGGTTGAAGGCTACTTGCCTACATCCCCAAGGGGCTTAGTCAAGATGGCAGGGACATCTGTGTAGCCATCTGGGTCACAGTGCAGACAAACACATAAGCTTTGTATAAGATCCAACAACTAGAAAAATCTGGGTCAGCCCAGGAGTAATCTTTCCCAGTTCAGCCCAAATGCATGTCAATTTTTAATACCTTGATCAAACTAAATGGATCTGGGTCAAGTTCTGTTTAAAGGGTTGGGGTCTCAGTGGGTCTTAGACAGGTAAGTTTGCCATCAAGTCCAGTTGTGCACCTGGTAGAAAACCCACCAGTCAGAGCTCTGCAGGGACTTTGTCTCATTTCATATCAGACTCAGTGAGAAGGTTTTAACAATGTGTTCTAAAATGTCCCATTGGCATGAGGCAGGGTTAGGAAGTGTGGTAGATTTGGTATTACATATTCCATGAAAAAAAACAAATACACATTTTTTGTCTCACTTTTAAATGTACTCCTTTTAAAAAGGGTTCTTTGTGAAGAATCACTTAATAGTTGGTATTTTATCAAGTGAGACAAATCTGAATCCTCTTGAGTAAATCCCAAAGAGATGTCATGTCCTTCATTTTCTTATCTGTGGACTTCAGAAAGTGAAGCCTGATGTGCGACAATCTTCAACAGGATTTTTTCATTTTTATTTTGCAGAGCAGAATTCTTTTATCTTTATTTGCTCCTGGATCTTGAAACACTTGCTCAGTAACCACAGTGTGAATGTCATTTATATACAACTCCTGCCTTGTCACTTTTCTTAAGTTATTGGACTAGTTAGCTTGTGTGAATTGTTAACTCTTAACCTCTTATAACCAGCACCTGTTTCTTTCTTTTTTGCCATACCAGGGATTAAATCCAGGGCCTCACACATATTAGGAGTGCTCTCCCACTGAGCTCCATATCTGACCCTTTGTATTTTATTTTAAGACAGGGTCTTGCTATGTTGCCCAGACTGGACTTGAACTTGTGATTCTGCCTCAGCCTCATGAGATGGTGGGATTGCAGGTGGGCATCACCATGCCTGGCTCCTATTTTGGCAGGGGGTAGGAGCTTTTCCATCATAAACCAAAATAGTAGCAGGCAAGATGATGAGTGTTACCACTGACAATAATTGGATGATGTGAGGACAACCAAAAACGCAGGGGATTAGTGAACATTTTCCATACAGGGTCAGATAATAAATATTTTAGACTTTATGGGTCTTAGGTCTCTGTGATAATTATCAACTGTGCCTTTGTAGTGCCAGTGGAGCCATAGGCAATAAATAAATAAATGGGCAAGGCTGGTTCTAACAAAACTTTATTTATAAAAATAGGCAACAGGCTGAATTCAGTCTAGCCTACAGTTTGCTGACCCCTAGTCTACAGCAAGTGATAGAAACAGATAGGTTCACTATGAAAATTGTAACCAATCCATTTGCCTTTGAAACCCTCATTTTTAATATCTCTTAGCATACAGCACCTGCTGTTCAGTTTTGTTTATTGAGCTTTAGGTTAATAGGTACAGTGAAGGGTTAGTGTGAGAGTGTTTACAGAGATGTTCAGTAGCCAGAAACTCAGAGTGCCTTCTTATTAAAAAAAATTATTGTATGTATTTAAAGTATACAATATAATATTATGGAGTGTGTACTACTATTTATATTACTGTTTATACATACCCCATAATATTGCATTGTGTTGGTCATAATAGTGAAGCAAATTAACATACTCATTATCTTACATAGCTTCCATTTTTTCTTTTTGTTTTAGTGGAAAGAACAGCTAAAATCTACTCATTTTACAGGAATCCAATATATACTATCATTTTATTAATTATAGTCCTTGTGTTGGATGTTAGATTTCTAGACTTATTTATCCATATATCTGCCAGTTTGTATCCTCTGACAAGCATCTCCCTATATCCTCTCCATTCCCTAGTCCCACTCTTGGTAAGTACTGTTTTATTCTCTCACTGTATATTTGATTTTCTTTTTTAAGATTCCACCATGGAAGGAGTGGGTGCAGTGGGCATGCACATAATCCTAGCAATTTGGGAGGTTGAGACAGGAAGAGATTGCAAATTCCAGCCTCAGCAAGTTAATAAGGCCCTTACCAATTTAGTGAGACCCTTCTCAAAATAAAAAATAAAAAGGGGCTGGAGATGTGGCAAAAAAAAAAAAAAAAAGAACCCAAAACAAAAACCAAAACCTCCCCGCCAAAAAATAACTCCCCCCAAACAAAAACAAAAGCAACAACAAAAATAAATAAGTAAATAAAATAGGCTCCACCTATATGCAATATTTTTCTTTGTCTGACTTAGTTTACTTTTAGTATAATGTCCTCCATATTTATCTATGTGTATTAAATAGTATGAGGTCTTTATAAATTTCAAATATTGAATTCTTATCAGGTATATGATTTGCAAATATGACTTCTCAATCTGAAGCCTACCATTTCATTTTGTTAATTATTTTTTGCTGTGATTTTTAATTTGATGTAGTTCCATTTATTTACTTTTGCCTTTATAACCTGAGACTTTGTTGTGACAACTCATTTTTAAGGTAAAGTTTTTTTCCTATCATAGCTGGGAGATTATTGTGCTGAAATAGAGGAGTCTATATTGGAAATCAGAATGTTTCAGAGGCTTTGTGTTTCCCAAGGGAATTGAGGTTTGGTGCTTGGGAAGAAAGAAGGGACAAGAAGTAAGCCAGCTAGGAGCTGTATTTTCTAGTAGCTCAGAGACGAGCAAGAAGAGGCTAATTTCCTCCAATCCTCCTGGGTACAAAGTTGGTTCTGATTTTAGATGGGTTGGTGTTAGGGCACAGCACCTCAGCACCAAGTCTCAGAGTTAGACTGGTGATTTATATTTCACTGTGTCAGTTCTAGTGCTCTCTTTGCAGCTGTTGATAGATGTGAACAATTCATTGCTGTGTGGGCTTCTTATACTGGGGGTGGGGCAGGGGCAGTGATTTCACTGTGTGTGATTTCAGAGGAAAGCAAGTAAGACCTAAAGGAAAGGCAAGAAACTGCAGCCCAGGTGTCCCTCACCTGGAAGAGGGCCAATAGATACATTAATGAATGGAGTGGATGCTGCAGCCAAGACCATTCCAAGACTGGATTATTTCCCCTCTGCCTACAGTAGATCTGTACTCTTGTTCTTTGCTCTGTTTTTTTTTTTTTTTCTTTCAGGTCTGAGCAAACATAAGCCATTGTTGATTTCCTGGCTCCAGTCACTGCTAGACTTCTGAGTGAGCAGCATCTGTTGGGTGGAGGAGTGGTTTATACCCAAGGTATTTCTAAGGGGCTGACCCAGCACTGGTGTCAAGGCCATCAATTAGACAGAGGGAAAGAGGAAGTGAAGGGGCAGCAATGAGGTTGGTAATTACACACTACAGTACAGTTGACCCCCAAGAGCAGGTGGTGGGAGCAAGTAAAATTCCAGACTCTGTCACTCAGGATTCATTTTCACTCTTGTGTTTGGGCCTGAGGGGATGCTCATTGATCTGGAAGAGGCTGTCTTCACTGTCCTGTTAATAATAAGGAAAACACGAAAGCAACATATTTAATGTAGAAAGGTATTTTCCTTCCCTTTTAGTTGCTTAAAAGTTCCATTATCATCTTTTAAACCCATATTTCTCTGTCTAATACAAGATGTATTATTTATAATTGCATATATTATATGTAATTATATATTATGTAATATATAAACACATGTATAATATATATACACACACACACACACACACACACACACATATATATATATATATATACATATGTACATGCAACAGTGAGAACTCAGAATCTTATCCATAGTATGAGTTAAATATGTAATGCTTTCACAGACTGGCTCTTTGTTCAACCCTATAGCCCTAATATTTCATTCTTCATAATCACCTTTACAGAGGTACCATCATTTCTATTTTGTAGCTCTAGGGATGAGGGCCCAGAAAAATGAAATAGGATACCCAAACCACAGAAGCAGGTTGGTGAATGACTTCTAGCCTCCCAATTTTGCTTGCAATTTTCAGTTTCACTCTGAGCCATGGTTCATGTCTGTTCCCTTTGTCTCTGAGTCACTCCTTCCTAGTGTGACCTAGCTTCACTTCAGTCTTCAGTAGGCTGAGGACCTGTGAGTCCTGCTGGGCACCACAGTTCAGCCTTGAGCATCTCTGGGTGAGTGGGGAGCCAGCAACAGCATGAAAGGGCCAGCCAGACACTTCTTACAGTAACAGTCCCTGGTGTGCAGTTGATGCTCAGGATGCTCAAACAGGTCTTGGGAGAAGCTGAAATTACTTTCAGGGTATAAAAATGACATTATTGAACTTTAAATTCTTACATTCATGACCCTGAGCATTTTCTTTTTCCATTTTTGTGCCTTTTTTCTTTGAAGACCAAGTAACCTGTTTCTTGGGTTTGAGATAAGGTTTCAGGTGATAAGAAAAGATAAAATATGAGAAGCCCCAAAGGTGCCAATTATCTGTCCCTTTCGTGCTAACCGCTTTCATTTCTTCTCATTGGTTTATAGAAAAGTTGCAACCCCTTTCTCAGCATGCTGGGGTGGGATTATTTTCATCAAAGTAGCTTAGACTTCTTAATGAGCAAGAGTTTAAAAAAAGTAAATTGAATTTTTACAGGGAAATAGGTCATTTCTCAAAAACTATTAAAGATTCTGTCATCCAAAATATCCCTGTCCTATTGACCTTATTTACAGATTTCATAAAAAAATACATCATTGTAACATTGATATATGGACCCTGTAGCATCCAATTTCTTGAAGGCATCTGTACCTGATAAGGATGCTGGTCATGCACTCATAAATGCAGGGGCAATATAAATGAGATGATACCCTATGGAATATAATGCACACAGATGCTTTTGTAAAATATCCTTTGGAAATAAGGCAATTTGGCTCTCTACCTTAACTCTGAATGTAATAATATTCTGGAGTGGGGAGGCAGGTAATAAAGCAACAATTGTGAAGTGTTACTGGCAGATTTTTTCATTTTTACTGTAAGCTGGGCATATACTTTTCTTCATTGTTGAAGAAATGCTGGCATTGTTTATAAGTCAAAGACGTGGAAACAGGGGAGCATATTCAGTTCTCTTGACTGGGGAAACCCTGTTTCCTCATCACACATCCAAAACCACATGGGGAGAGGGAATTAGCCCACACTCATTGCCTTGGGCTGCATTCGGAGGTTACTTCGGTACTTTCCCATTTTCCCTGCAAGGTAAAATACTTGGTGATAGCTGTTTTACTATTAGAGTGAGATGTTGTACGAAACAGGACCATGTCTACCATGTTAAGTTTCAGTTGATTGGGTATTGAGAAGGGTGGTGGGGTCTAGCCCTTGATTCTTTGGAAAACCTTTATTGCTGTATGTATTCAGCCTCAGAACACTTGGTGTCTCTGTCTGCTGTTTCTCCACCACGCGGATGCCTCCCACCCACCTAGGATCCCCGGCCCCTGCTAGGGCTGGACCCTGGTACTTTATCAACTTTTTCTTCAGGGCAAACAAAAATGCAGTAATTTTGGAGCCTGAGTGACAGTTGTTCAACTCCTTCGCTATGGACAGTGATGCAGATAAAACAATATTCTGTATCCAGGCCTCCATCTATCCAGTAATCAATCTTAACTGGCAGGGCAACACTCAGGAACGGGAAGCACATTACTCTCCGCCTGCCTCTTGTAAGTATTGGATAAGAAACAGGAAGGCACTTGTAGTCTTTCCTTGTGTTTTTGAGAAAAACCAGCCCAACCTTTTCAATTGGAGGTATTTCTTGGGAGGAATGCAGCTGGAAGGAAATGTGTGTGCACACATGCACACATATGCTAACATACACACACACACACACACGCATACAAGCAAACCCCAAAACAAATCTAAAAGGCAAAGGACTTTAGAAGTGGAGACAGGGACTGAAATCCCATCCCAGCTCAGAGCTTGCAAATCCTCAGTAACCAAACAGCAACCCTCTCTGTGCCTCGTCCTCATTTATGAACAGCCAACAAAGCAACTGCAGGTGATCCTAGCTGACGCCACAGAGGCCTCTCAGATGGCCGGGCCCCTGCAAACTTATTCACCACCTCATTAAAGCAATTTCAAAATCAATTCTGGATTTGACAAGCCGTCAGTATGTTGTTGCTTCTCTGTGATGAGAGTGACATGTTAACAGCAATTAGACTTTTGCACACGCACGTTGGAGCCTGTTCAGCATATTCTTTATTAGAAGAGCCTAAAAAGCATTATTATAATCATCTAACCTGGGGTCATGGACACATGCTCTATGATCTCTGCCTCTGTCACAGTCCCCTTGGTGAAATTTTGTCTATTGTCCATAGAGATTAAAAGGAAGTGCTTACCCCAGATGCGATATTGGAAAATCAAAGGTCAGAGCAAAGCTTGTGGTAACCTCCATGTTTTTTAATACAAGTGATAGGAGCAATCAGATTAGCATGAACGGATATTGCTCCTTCTAACAGATGGAGCAGGATTCTTATGCAAACGAGGACAGGCTAAAATAATTTGGTGGTAACATTTAGTGGGCAGGAGTGGGGATACTGTTATTCCGGTTGGAGCTGGCCTGCACTCAGACAAGGTGGATGGCAAAGACTGCACTCCAGTTAAGTAGAGGCATATCAATCCTTCTTCTCATAGAAAATGACTTCCTTTTCTAATAAAGTCAGTCCTTTCCATTTGGAAGGTTTATAGCCAGCTCTACTGGGCAATTGAGAAGCTCAGCAGAATCTACTGGAGAAGTGTAATGTCATTTGATTTTCCTAAGACCTAGCCAGCCAAATGAGATTCAAATAAACCTGAACTCTCAGTGGACTCCATTTATTTCTGGGGTGTCCTAGGGGAAGTCTCCCATTGTGTCCATAAGCATTCCTTCCTGGTCTTCTTTTCTGATGTCTATTTTGATGGCTACTATTTTTGAGTGGTTTTATGCCCAGTGTCTAGTGTAAGTACAGCTCATAATCTATGACAAGCCTTCACATAAGGTCTTTTATTACTCCCACTTTGAAGGTAGGGAAATGGGAGCAGTCAGTTGTCCACGATCTCCTAGCTAGAAGGCAGGATGCCAATTCAGGCAGTCTGACTCTGGTCTTCCCTGGATGACCATTACCCTGAGTTTTGTAACCATAACTGATCTCCACCCAGGGCAGGCCGCCTCCCTAAGCTCCCAGAGCTGTATCTTCAGCATTCCACATAAATGTTTGCTGACTGACCAGTTAACTGACTAACTGAAAGAATGAATACCAACTGATTTTACAATGGCTAAATTCAAACAAAGTTATAGAATATTTCAGGTTTACAGGCAAATGATCAGCTTATTTAAAAGTACACATAACCCTCAACCCAGCATCCGTATCCCCTTTCCCTGCCCTAAATTTCTCTATAATGCTCATCACCACTGACATAGGATATATTTTATTTGCCATTCTCTCCCACTAGAATATAAACCCCTAAGGGCAAGAATTTTTTCAATGCTTTGTTCACTGCTGTGTTAGAATAATGCCTGCAACAAAGTTTGGTCTTGATGATTGTTGAATAAATGAAAGGTATCTCAGGCAATTGGAATAAGAGATATGCATGGTTCATAAATATATCCATTGATCTATGCATGTTAATGATAAGAAATACAGCATTAAAAATATGGAAGGAGCTTCCAAGCTCATCTCATGCTCCCTGTCATCTTTAGAATAAGCCACTTGCTTGTGGTAATATCCAGCTGGTGGCAGAATCAGAATTTAGCTGGGTGTCTTCCCAATGCATATCTCACTTTCCTAGTATGACCAGATCTAGGGCGGGGGGCTGGTGTCCTTTTTCCACTCAACTTTTTGTTAAAGTTTTCTTAGAAACTCCCAAATGGCTTGCTGTTATCCCTTGTCCCCAGTTAGGCTACTTCCTGATTGACTGCCTGCCGGGATTTACGAGGGTCCCTGTTACTGTGTTGGATCAGGGGGTTGCTAGCTGATGCTTACGGGACTGTTCTGTTCATTGCTGATTTCCTCCAAGCATTTGGTTTTGAAACCAAAGCTTCAAAGGCAAGCAACATTTGAAATTCTTCAACTTGTGACTGGGTTGGAGAAGCTGGGTGCATACCCTCTAGAAACCATTTGTTACTTTCACTGGGTTCACAGTAGATAAGCAGGAAGTCACCACTTGGGAGAATGAGCTGACACCCTAATTTGAGGAGTGATGTGTCTGCAGAGGATCTGCTCAGGTTTAATATTTTGCTTTGCAGTTTTCCAGAGGCTTTAGGAAAGTAGAATAAGGAAATTGCCATTGTGTGTTCATGCGTGCATGTGGGCATTTTTATGTTGTTGGTTGTAGGTAGGCAGAAGTTTTGAGAAGAAATCTTAACATTTCCAATAAGAACCAATAGAGCAGGCAATTTTCAAAATGTGGTCTGGGACCCTGGGGGTTCCAGAAACTCTGGTCAAAATTCTTATTACTCTTTAATTTGTACATATGTAGACAAAAGCACAAAATGCCAGGAATGGTAGATACTGAATCTTAACATTGGCAAAAAGATGAGCAATTTGAATGTTGTAATAGTGACTAGTGTTGTTTTAGTTCAAATATAATTAAATTTTTAATAAAATCTCAACTTTATTTAAATTTTATTTCAAAATTTTGTCAATTATACTTGTTATTTTTTCATTTAATAAATGATTTCAAATATGAAAAAAACCTGTTTTCATAGTACTACTAAGGCACTGTTTTCCCTATTCACTGTCATTCTTTCCATTATACCAAGGAGGAGTTTCTAAAAGCTACATGGCATGTGGTATTTCAACAGAATGAATGCAGAAGCAGCTATAAGAAACTAGCTGTCTAGACATTAAAGACATTTGCCAAAAATGTAAAACATTGCCCCTCTCCTTGTTCTTTTGGGGAAGGGGAATGTATCTGCTTTCCATAAAATTATATTTTTGTGTTAACATGTAATAGGTTTATTATTTTTGAATGAATTAATACAAATGTATTTAAAATTTTTTTCCATTTTAATTTTGAATACAGTAAAGACTGATATCTATATTTCACTATAAACAAAAGCTCTTAAGGATCTTAAAACTTGTAAAAAAGAGGTCTTGAAACTAAAAATTTGAGAACAGTAAGACTTGTCATAACTTAGTCTGAACAAGATCACAGAGAATTGTAGAGTTTAGAACAGGAAGGATCTCTGTTGGATAATCTGTCCAGTCCCTGGGCTTGCTCAGCTAGGTTTCGTAGATGCGATAATCTAAGCCTACAGGGTTCTGAGACTTCCCAACATTCTTTTTTGAGGCCTGGTTTGGGGAACAGCCACTTCCATGCTCACTGTTGGCAAACCCAGCTTCCTGCTGGCTGTTTATCAGGCCCTCAGTTCCTTACCTCTCCATAGTACAGCTCACAACATGGTAATTGGCCTCAGAGTGAACAAGCGAGTGAGAGAGGCCAACCAAGATGGAAACCACAATCTTCTTGCAACCTAGTCTTGGTAGTGATGTCTTATCACTTTTGTTGTATTCTGTTATAGACTTGGATCAGTAGGTCCAGTCCATACTCATGGGGAGGGTACTAAGGTCAAGAATGCCAGGATGCAGAGATCCTTGGAGTATGTCTTAGTCGGGCTCCCTCATTTTTTAAACTTAATGTCTGATCCTCTTACTCTTTCTATGAATTTACCCCATCACACAGAACCTTCTAAGTGTCAGTGACTTGTGTTCACTTTCTGTGGGCCAGTCTAGTAGAGAGGGTAGGGCATGGACTGTATGCCTGGACACTTGCTAGCTGTTGACTTTGGGCAAATTATTTAACCTGCATCCGATTTTCTTTTCTGCAACATGAAGATGATGATAGTTGCTCTTTAAGGGGGGGTTGTTGTTTAGGTTGAGTTAATACATTGAGTGCTTAAAAAAGGCTGGCACATATTAAGTTCCATATGAGTACTTACAGTTACTATGCACAGGGGCATTACAGAAATGATCTTATTTATTGCTAACAATGTTCCCATGAAGTATGTATTTTTACATCAACTGACAAGTGAGAAATGAAGGCTTAGAGGCATCAAGCATCTTGCCTGAAGTATTGTCACTTGTAAATGATGAACAAGGATAGTTCACCAGCCCCTAATGCTGACTTTCCCCCCTGTTTGTTACACTGGAAAGTAGAGTTTGGGGAAAATAAAGTAAGAATGTATTTAATATACTGCTGATAAAGTTATTAATTTAAAAAGGAGATAGATTTTGATCATTCCTATGTATATCAATGGTGATTTTTCTAGGATTAAATTTAACTTTAAAAATAAATTAAATTTATTTAACTGATAGCCAGGCAGACTCAAAAATAACCAGGCTCTTAAGCTATAATTGTTTATCATGTGATTTTCCCATCTTCTCTATGGTACTTACCTTGCAATTAAATAATCAATAGTTATCCTGTAAGTAGAGAGTATGACTGTGAAATTTGTGACCTGGAAAATCAACCATTACATGAGTGGAACTGTTAAATGGTCTGGAAAAGATCAGAGCCATCAAATCCACACCAGTGGGTAGGTAAGGCTGCCACCTCCCTTTGACACATCCATTGAGGCACTAAATGCAGGCATCTCTGAATAAATTTTCAGTCTGTTGCTGGGTACCATCTGCAGGGCTTTCTGTGTGGGAGCTGAATCCACATGTAGCAGTGTCTGTTTCCTTCCAGGCTGGGAGCTTCTCCTTACACACTGAAAGGGGGAGGGAGGTGCAGCTCTCTAGGTCAGTCCAGTAAAAATTCCATAATCCATTTCCAGGGTTCATGACTCAGTGTGATCAGTTTTGTCTCAGTGGGTGGCTGAGTGGCTGCTCTGGGCAGAGCACAGTTTCCTTGTGACTTCCTTGCAGAGAGAAACTTCAGAGAAGGCAAATGTCTATGGTGAGACCTTGGAGAATTGGGGAGTGCCAAAAAGAGAGAGTTGATTCCATAATTATTTATTCAGAGGTAAGGAAGATGGCAAGATCAACTCTCCTCCTTTAAGAGCTTGCATCTTTACTGAGGATTCATGATAGACTCAACATGAAGCAGGAAGGGTTGTTGCATGGCAGCAGACATTGCCAATAGTATCTAGACTATCAGGGGGCCTGGACTATTCAGTAAAGACCTAGTGGGAAGAGCCCGGTTTGAACTGGATCTGGAGAGGCTTTAATTAGACAAAGAGGAAGGAAAAATCCAATTCTTTTGCCTTCAAGGATATAACCATAATCTGTTTTATGAAGGCTACACCCAGGAAGTCAGCTTAGCATAGACAAAGTCGACAGCTTTTTGGAATTGGGCAGATTTGGCTAAAGGTCCTGGATCTGCCACACCCTATCTGTTGATACCTAAAGCAAATAATAATCTCTTTGAAGTTCTGTTTATTCTCCCACAAAATAGGAATAACAAAACTTATTGAGGTGGTGATAAAGATTGTATGACAAGTACTTACACATGGTCAGTGCAAAATAGAAATTGATTTTCTTCCTTGTCAATGTTTCTTCAGATCCTTTCTCAGACCTGCCAGGCCTGCAGGCTCAGTTCATTTTGTCTCTCTCTGCACATCATTTCAAGCCAATCGCAGTCTCTTGAAACCCTGCAAGTCTGACAGTACCTCCTCTGAAGTCTTGCTCAGTCCTTCCAGCCACAAGGAATCTTCTGGTACTCCCCTGGCCACTCCATCGGGCCTCCATCCCATTTGTACTAGATATTTGCTACTAGAATTCCTTGAGCACATGTCCCATCTCTCTTACCAGGGGTTAAACTCCTTGAAGACATTGATTATATCTTGTCTATCTATATAGACAACACATGACACAATGGTGCACCATAAACTGCATCTAAGAAATAGTATCGTATGACCATTGAAGGGCTGAAAAGAGGGCAGAAGGCAATTCTGGAAGGGCAGGCACAGCAAGAGCAGAGGCATGTAGATGGGCTACCTGGTGTGTTCAAGGAGACAGGGTCACCTGGCTAGGAGTGACAGCTTATGTAAAGGCAGTTCCAAGCTTGGCAGCTTAAGAGCTTCAAGGCCTTTTTGTCAATTCCCCTTTCCTTCTGAAGCATCACCACCCCTTCCCTACTTTTGGGGTTAACTGGATGTACCTGTGAGTCTGGTTCACTTCAATTTGCTCAACACCCAAACTGGAAACTCTTTCCTACAGAGCTAGTTAATATCTCTCTGGAGTTGAGGTGACCATGTTTGGTTTACAGTTTTAATTGTGACAGTCAACTCTAACAGAAATGCTATTAAAGGGAGGTTGGGCATGCCTGTCTCTGCCAATAAGGAAGCAGAATCTGGCTGCCCCAGTTGTATGGGTTGTGTTTGTTAAGACCCCAGAATAGTTTATATTGTAGGATACCCAGTATTCCTGTTCATGGAATTAAAACTTGAGAAAGAGGTACAGAGCTGCCTGAAACTGTATGAGAGTCACATTTCATCTTCAAAGCCAGGATGCTTAGAGGGAAAATTCTAAAGTAAATCTGAAACTACTAAAGCAAGAGAAGAGAAGTTTGGATGGGATATCATTTAATTCCAGGTGGTTGGGTACAGAAAACACTGTTGAACATCGGATTAGCCAGACAGAAGGTAATTGGAAACTAAATTCTTTTTCAGTTTTTCACAGGATCATTGAATTTTCAGAAGGGACTTTACATTCATAGGCACAGAGGTTACAGAACCAATTGTATCAGAACTGAGCCTTGTGGGTGACATCTTCTCTTTGCTTTGTGTTTTTTACATGGTCAAAGCCCTTTTAAATACTTTCACTTCTCAAAACCAGCTATGTAGGGATTGCGATCTTCATTTTATTTTACTATTTTTAAAAACAAAAAATGTAATAATATCTTATTTAGGAATTATGTGATAAAACTATGACAAAAAGACAAGGAGATGATAAATACAGGAGATGAGTAGATAGAACTAATTCTGTTATTGGTAATTTTCTGGTCTTGGATTTCTTTATAACTTAAATATAATCTTCCATGTATCTCTTGGTATATCAAAAATTATATTTAAAAAGATCATAAAAACTTAAAAATTACTGTGATTTTTGTATATAGAAGAATGGAGACAAAAAAAGGACTGATTACATTCAAAACAGAATTTGTTATAACTATTGCAGGAAAAATGGGTTTAGGCCTTTGCCTTGAGAGAGAACTCTATTTAACCAGAGGTTTTAGGCTTGGCAACCTATCCCATACACCGTTCTTGGGTTAGTGCTTCCCTAGTCACATGTCATTGTTAAGGTCCCAATTCTCACAAATAAGCACTGGTGACCCTTAAAAGCTTGGAAATTATTTACTTAGTGGATATTTATAGTATTAATTTAGCATGTATTCATTCATTCAGTATCTGACTGACTTGCTTTAATAAGATTTGTTATTACTATAAATAAGAATATTTAAATATAGATAAGAATACTTACTATAATAAGAATACCCCTTGATTGATGATGAAGTCTCACTCTTCACATGGAGAAGAGCCAACCAAAGAAGAGTAGTCTTTTATCTTGTAATTTGAGGTTTCCCTTTCCCTTTCCTTAGTTTTATCCCAGAACTTCCCTTCATCATCATCTGAGGAAAGTATTTGATATCACCTTTTTGGATCTTCTTTTTTCTGGATCCCATTCTTCATCTTTTTTGGTTTACTCTGTCATTTTGGTAGAAAACACCAGTACCCTCTTAAGGAACACAAGATGTATAGTTGACCTTCACAATTTAATTCTAGCTTAGGAATTATTTTCCTTCAGAGTTCTTAAAGCATTGATTTTTCTTTTTTCTAGTCTTAATTGTGTAGTTAAGAAGTTCAGTGCTATTTTGACTTCTTATCCTTTGTATCAAAGTTGCTTTTCTCATGTTCTCTTTAGAAGCTGGTAAGATTTCATTTTTGTCTTTAGCATTCTGCAGTTTTACAACTATATACCTTGGTGTGGATCTGTGTTGATTCTCTGTATTCAGGCAAATTTTTACAGAGTTTACAGGTAAACTTTGACAGCTTATCTTTTTCTACTTTTCTCTATACTCTGTCCTTAGAATTTCCATTTTTAAGATTTGGGATCTCCTGGACCTACTCTTAATTTTGTATGATTTTTCTACCATTTCATCTCTTTATTATTTTGCTGTACTTTCTGGGACATTTTCTCAACCTTATTTTCAAGTCTTATATTTATGTTTTTCATTTAAAAAAAAATTCCTATTAGTGAATTATAGTTACACATAATTTTGGGGTTCATTTGACATGATTATACAAGCATGAAATATAATTTGTTCCACTTTAGTCCCCAGTGTTTCCCCTTTCCCTACCCTTCTCCTTCCCCTGTTCCCTTTCCTCTACTGATCCTCCTTTTATTTATTTATAGTTTTTTTTTAATTAGTGCCTTACAGATGTACATAAAGGTGAAATTCACTGTGGCATATTGATATATGTACATAGGAGTTTGTTGGTCTCAGTGCACAATTTTATTCCCTTTTCCTGCCTCTCCTCCCTCCCACATCAAACACCTTCCTCTACTCCACCGATCACTTTTCTGTTTTCATGGAATCCTTCCCTGCCCCTTTTCCCCCTTGTTTTGCTCTAGTTCTCACATATGAGAGAAAACCTTTAACCCTTGACTTTCTGCATCTGGCTTATTTCACTTAGCATGATGTTCTCTTATTTCCTCCATTTACCCGCAAATACCATAATTTCATTCTTCTTTTGACTGAGTAAAAAGTCATTGTGTTTGTATGCCACATTTTCTTTATCCATTCATCTGTTGATGGGCATCTGGCTATCCCCATTTTACAGATAAGGCAGTTGAGGTTCAAAATCAGAGTCAGTTGAATGGTAAACTTACCATCGAGAGCTGTTTTCTCTATTCCTCTTTCCCTCCTGTTTCAACTTTCTATGGGGAAATTAAAATGAGAGCTGGAGCCAAGGACAGGCATCTCCACAGATGCTGCTATGGGGCTGTTTACATGACCAGAGGAGAATTCTTAGTTGTCCCAAATAAAATGGGAGAATGTCATCAGGAACATCACTTATTATTCACTCAGCCCTGGAAATCCCCAGACTGGGTTGACTGAGGGCCACTGCCGTGCATTCCCCAAGAAGTTCTGACTGCATGTCTGCTGGTGTGGTACGAAAAACCTCAGGCACACACATTTTCAGACAACTGTTAGTGGCCACAGAAGTTCCCCAAGATAGTTGGTAAACCTTTGTCAAATCTGTTCTGATTTTGCGTGGGTGGTGGATTTCATTAGGAGGGTGCTGAAAGTAGCCACCTCAGACAGCCTGAGACTAGACCCTGGAGATCTTTAGGTCTCTGACCTCTCTTCCTCTTCCATTGCTTTGCAGCCTCCTTTTATGAAATGTAAACACTGACAAAATGCTGACATAATACACACGTTTTTTATTTGCAAACTTTGCCAGGATTTATGAGATAGTTTCTCTAAATCTGCGTACAGCTCAGTTCTAAAACTTGGCAGAATTATGTGTGAGGAGAATTCACTGTGGGCTCTAGTGGTTCTTGAAACACAGATAAAAGGTTCAGTGGCTCACTGGCATCGCCATTGTTTTCAGTCAGTCACTTTTCTGAATGATATCTGTAATTAGTACTGAAATAAAGGAGGACAGATTATAGTTTTAAAAACTGCATGGAGGAGAAAGTTGGAAAAAAAGATCTTTACTTGTCTTTATGTTTCATTTATCATCAAATCTGTGTTCCAAAGAAGTTACTAGTCCTTGCTGGTCTCACTAACTTAAAAAAGAAAGCTGCTTTCTTTTTGTATGCATAGTGAGCTGCTGGTAGCTAGGATCAGAGCTATAACTTTCAGAGACTAGCCAGATGGCTTCATAAACAGAGTCCCTGGGTGGCGGGGGCAGAGGTGAAGATGCACAATGAAGATGAGGAGTACAGGCGTGAAGCTGGAACATCTCTTGTAGACAGGACAGTAACAGGGAAACAGCACATCTGCCCGGGTGTTTAGAAGGTTAAGTAATGAGGCTACTGGTATCAGACTATTGGTCCCTATGGAAGACCTCAAGAGACATGTGTTTCAAGTTTTCATAAGCCTCAGCTGGATAAATCCTCTTGTCTTTCTTCCTGACTTTCAAAAATAGTGCATATTACTCAAGAAAAACCACAGAGTTTTGAACTGATACTGGTTAGCCCAGTTTAAGGTCAGCTTTTGCATAGAAGATTGAGAGACAGGAAATACATTGGCGTAAAAGCAAACAAGATGGTATTGAAATGATAGCACCCTTTCCATAGTCTTCACACCAAGATGTGCTATGTCATCTGCTGGCGTCTTTTCTGGTGGTTTATTTGTAAAAATGACTATAGCACCTCAGCATTGCCACTGAGACTGTGAAATGCCACAGAATGAAGGAAAGGGAGAAATTTTGCTGTGCAACCTGGAGTCCATTCTCAGGAGGGAGCTGTGGATCGGACAGATGAGTTGGTATTGTGATTTCCATTGTTAAACAAAAGAGAGTATTGGTCTCTTCTCTTATAAGGATTGCTCTAAAGGGAAACAACACCATCCTTCCATGAGTTTTAGTAAACAGAGATATTTGGGTCAGCATCTTTGCCATGTGCCTTTTATCATTTTATCCTCTCAAAGCATCATTCATCTCTGACCAGTCTGCCAGGTTGGCCTGTTAAATTTTAAACTATTGAATTTTCATAATCCTTTTGTAAATGAATACGCTCCCAACTGGCTATTACTCCTGAGAGAACTAGGAAATGATCTGAAAAAGATAATTTATGATAATATAAGGCAAGACCAATTGTTCCTTTTGGATTAAACAGTTCAAAGTTGAATTGAAGTTCAGTGACTTGAATTTCTAATCAGTTTTACCACTGTTAAAACTTTATGGGTCAGTTTTACCCTTGGACTTTCATTGAATGGATATTAGAGTGCATTTCTTCAGAAGAATTAAGTGAAGTATATTAGTCAATTATTTCCCATAAGACTATTACAAATTTAAATTCTAGCACCACATATAAGCAGGTATGTTTGACTTTACATTGAAAAGTCAAAGATATTTTCAAAGATATTTCCATATTAAGTGAACATATAACTTAGAACTATTGACATAATCACAGGAAAAGTAGGATCAAGATATTTATAAACAAAGCTTTTAAAAGAATTTTGTGAACTAAATTACTATTTCCAGAAATCCTCACTTATATCAAATCATACATATTACAAGGGACCTACACTTCACATTATACACACACACATAATTTTATGGATTTTTATAAGTTAGATTTTAAGATTATCATTTATTTTGTTACTTGTAACATTTATTTGTAATTGGCTATAATTGCATGGCCATGATTCATGTATAAGTTAGAAATTCTTGTAAAGAAAAAAATCTAACCTATGAATTATTTTCAAATGTAGTTGCATTTTTATAAATATTAAAATTAACAATTAGTGTCACCTCATCCTTGTCATATTTGTAGACATCTCATTAAACATTTATTTTTATTTTATTATTTTATTTTTGTATTGTGGAACCAAGAAATATTTCCCCTGGTCTTTAATATTTATACAGATTCTTGAGCACTATGTTCATCGGGCTGCATATTTATAATAGCTATTTAAAAAATGCTTTAAAGTCATGCAGTGGTTTAGAAATTAATAAGACATTGAGCTAGTGGCATTATAGTGTTGTTTTTGCCTTCTGTGTCTGGTCCTTGGCTAGATTACATATATACAGGAATCAAGAGGTAGAAGTTAGACTGTCCCTCTTAACAACTGTGATAGTGACATACTTGTAGAATTCATACTTCTTGTCTTTGAAAACTCAAGCTCTGCTGGATTAGAAGTCCTGGTTCTCATGAAAGGGAATTTATAGCAGAGGATACAGAGGATACTTCTAATCTGAAGTCTAACTACTACCCACTCCAATTTAGCCTTCTTATGCTGATGACTACATGGCCAAGACTGTCTGACCATTGACCATGATTATCCTGAAGAAATAGAATTGCTACTACTCGGGACAAGAAGAGGCTGTGTTTTGAACCAAAGGGATTTCCTGGGGTATCTTTGGGAATTTTCAAAGCCCAATGCAACTGTAAAAGGGCAAGTTCAGGAACAACAGCCCCTGAACAGGAAAGAAACAGGGTTTTGATTCTTTAGGCATAAATGTTTGGCTGTGGATGAGGGAAATCTAAAACATGTGATGGAGAGAAACATGAAAAAATGGCAATAAAGTCTTAGGATCAGTTACATCAGCCGAGAGCAGTATTTGTGCCACTAAAACTAGTGTTTTAGAGTTTCATAGAAATTTTAGATGGCTACCTCTTGAAGGTTCTGTGATAGTTGTGACTTAAAGTAAGGTTTGAGCAGAGCTGGGCAGTTTAAAGAGTGGTGGACAGTGTCAGGCAGAGCACATGCCCTACTTTATATCACGTTGGCCCTGTTCTAACTTCAACACTGCCATGACCCCATCTGCACAGATATATCCTGGGAGCACTTTTCTTCAACTGTTCCTCATTTCTCTGGCTTTCTGCCCTGGGCTTCTCTGCTTTTATATGGGAGATGTTCAGCCATGCTGACACATTACAATCCTGGAAATTTGAGTGGAAATTCTTGACCAAGGATTCTTATGGATAAGTGCTTCCATATTTTTTTCTTTGGACATTTCTAAGTTACATTTTATACAGATTCTCAGAAACTTCCCAGTGGGATCAAATCCTAGGCATTCACAGTGATGATTGGCTTGGAAATGCACCCTATAGAGGCATTTCCTTTCTCTCTGTTTTATTCTTCATAGTTGCTCACTCATGTTTTTTGGAATAACATCCTAAGATAAAATTCCTATACACCAGTCAGTCCATGTTGCAGGCTCTGAACTGGAGAAACTTGACACAAACTGTCTTTTTCCTCCATCCTGAATCCATTGACTTTTACCATTCTCCAAATTATTTGCACGAATGTATACATATATGTAACATAATTTATAAAATTAATTAACTTGGAGACTTTGTAGTCAAAGATTGAGAGACTCAGTTCCCAAACCTTGTCTGATCATTTAAATTGTGTGGAACCCCACCTCCCAAATATACCACATTAACATCTCCAGGTTTTAGATCTAGAACCCTGCATTTTCTTAAGGCTCCATAAATCATTCTATATAATTTATGTCTGAGAACTGTGGATTGGGATGTTCTAAGTTTGTTTTAGTGATAAAGCAATGGAATCTATGAGCTCACAGATATCTTTAATCAGGAGAAGGGATGAATGGGATCCTAAACTTTCCTTAAGGCAGAAAGAACCAGAGAGAGAGTGATGTCCATGAAGCTTTCAGAAGACTGTGTTGTATTGATCATCTCACAGAATTTGCCTGATTTACATGGGATTGCTCATATTTTTGTTTGACTTGAAATGAGTCCTTTGTGAAGTTACTGGCTTGTTCCATATATGACATTAATGGCATTGCTTCAGAAGTTTCTTGTTTTCCCCCTATAAACAATTATGTACCCTTCCCCCCATTTTTTCTTTTAAATCTGGGAACACTCTCTTTCCAAAAGCAGTCAAATCCATGACAAGGGTAGAAAACAATAAAAATGTTACATTTCCACTTGTTTAAGGTCTTGGGAATAGTTTTTTTGTTGTTGTTTTTTGTTTGTTTGTTTTAGTTGTCGATGAACCTTTGTTTTATTTATTTTATGTGTGCTAAGAATCGGACCCAGTGCCTCACACCTGCCAGGCAAGTGCTCACCACTGAGCGGCAACCCCAGCCCGAGAATAGTTCTTAATGTATAAATTCTGTGACATTTGAAAACTCTTTGTGTTGTATCTCTACTGCATTTGAGACCCGTCATTGTGTTCATATTTTCAGGATCCATCCTACCAGACAATTAGGACTGGTTTTAAGGGATCATGCCAGGATGTGAAACAAGATTCATGGGACAAGGCTCTGGTGACAGTAGAATTCTACCTTACTTACCTTTGTGTTCAACCCTCAAGAGCCACCCGTGTGCTCCTCCAGTCCCTGCTAGTGCACACAGCCAGAACTTATAATACTTTGATTGTATATGTTATTTCCTTCCATTGCAGAGACCCTATTTTCTTACTTCAGTTGTACAATAAGGGGAGGCAAGATAGTGTTGAGGAAAATAAGCATCATCTTAAAATGTACCTGCCTCAGGTGAGTTCCCATTGTTGTTTCCATTTGATGAACGCTGCTTTCTTCTAGGAAGGGAGAGGAAGTCTCTTGAAAGCATGAAGATTAAGAGAATTTCGTGTGTCCCAAGATCTCAGGCTCATCCATGTAAATTTCCCCATTCTGGGTCTCTGGATCCCATTCTTTCTCTATCAGGATTCTGAATTTGGCATAAGAAAATGTGCATTCAGTCTTCTTTGTAGGTCTGCTAACATTATTAAATTCTGGGTCTGATTTTTAGGTGACTCCAAAGAAGTGGCATCAAAGACTGGAAAGAGTACAATAGGCAAGTGGGAAGTAATCCAAGAGGTAGTCATTCAGTTAGTGAACTGATCATTCCTCTTGGAGACTAAAGTTTGATCCCAGTGGGATCCCAGTGTGTAGCATGTGCTTCAGGATCTCTACTTTGGAGACACAAGAAAGAAGTATTTATCCAGTGTATCCCTTTCTCCGTCAGTCAAGGGTGCCCTATAAGATGTTCACTCCTTACACTTCCACACTTCAGCATGTTTTAGAATTGCATGACCTCCCACATGGTGGGGCAGAGAATCTCTGAGGTGATCCCTGAGGAGCCAAGACAAGATGAGGTCAGATAATTCCTGCATGGCTATTGCCTCAGCCTTGCATAGAGTGAAAAGGTGGGCCATGAGTGCATGAAACCAGGATATAAGCATTCCCCTCCGGATCTATCCAAGGACCAGTGCAGCTGAGACCAAAACAGAATGTAAAAGAAATCACATCATTAGTGTACATCTTTTAGATGGGATAGTCTCTATTTTTAAATGTGTTTAGAATGAAGATCCCATTTAATTTTTAAATTTTTTTCTGATCATTTAAACCATGGAGATAATAAAATACCCATTGAAGAAAGTCACTTGTACATTTCAGAGGAAAAAAAACAAAGGACAGAAAGATGATGAGAGGGAAACAAATGAAAAGTCACCTGCTTAAAGAACTCAATGGATGGAAAATCTAACCTTGAAGGATGTCTGAGTTGTTTCTAAAAATGAACTCCATTCCTGTGTTCTGCACGAACTCCTCGTCATTCTTCAGGTCAATATTGAGCTTTCCTCTCTGGTTCCTTAACTCCGTCCTCCCCCATTCTATGAGCCCAGCCTTTCCACAGAGTTGCTCTTCTCTCATCTGTGCTACCAGAATCTTTGACACAACCTGTTTTCTAGCATCTGCCTCATTGCATAGCAGCTCTTTGTTTGGCCTTTCTAATAGATCATGGTGTCCTCTCATTCTCTTCCTTGATGCCTTTTCCAGTGCTTCCTGCAAACTCAATTTCTGAATATCACTCATTATATCATTTAGCAATGATCTTTCTAGGTCCACTGTGTGCTGGGTGCAGTGAGAAGGATACCATTTTATGAGACCCAGGTTCTGCCCTCAGTGGAAGGCAGAAAACTCCAGTGGGCAGGTCAAAGAGATGACTGATGGAAAGTCCAATCTCCATTATAAAGCCAAAATTCTAATTTCAGGTGCTATACTGATGGTCCTGAGTTGGTTAAACCCATGGGGTAATCTAGGAGATAATGATTCTGTTAGAAGCAAAGACACAAAGCTTCTGTTAGAAGCCAAGAGGTGGGTGACCCTTAGCTTGGGGTCTGGTGTACACTTACCTTCTCACACATCAACATAGGAATGCATGGGAAAGACCACAGAGCAGCAATCCCTAAGACTAGGGAAGAGAGGGAGGAGGAAAGGGTGGGATCCAGGGTATGGACCAACCAATCAGACTGATAAAACCTATCCAGTTGCATTCAAAAAGTAGGAACTTATCAGAACTCTCTTGAGAACACTAGTTCCTGAGGATCAGGAGCAGTTTAAGCCATAATCTTTGTCCTCTGGCTCAACTCATATTGCCCCTATAACTCTGCTCCCTCCCTCTCCCCTGCCAACCCACTGCCCTCAGTCATACTCCCAACCAGGATGAAAGTCTCCAGGAGGTACCAGCAGACAATTCTCTCAAGTTGTGTTAACTAGGTCTTCCAGGGTGAGGCCAGCCCACAAACCAGATCTAACTTACTCTTCAGAGAGAAGCACCCTGGGAGGAAGGAGTGATTCAAAGACTTCCCTCCTCATACTCTGATACCAGTTCTCAGGGCAGTTTCAGTTCTGGGTCAAGAGTTGAAATAACCCAGACAAATGATCCTCGGCTCCCTCCAAGTGAGGTTGTTCTGAACCTGTCTGAGGTTTCTGGTCAGACATTTACGGAAGCTTGACTAGGCCTTACCTTTCTAATGGAGGCATGTTCTGTTAATTTGGAAATTTTCATGAATTATTTTGAAAGCATCCAGTCAGGTCCAGCTTATCTGTGGGAAGAAAGCAGCTGCCTGATTTGTCACTATTTTTTTTTTAAGTTGTGGTAAATTCACATGATACAAAATTAAAGTGTAGGAAGCTAGGTACAGTGTGCACACCTGTAATCTCAGAGACCGGGAGACTGAGGCAGGAGGATCACAAATTAGGGCTAGCCTGGCAAATTAGTGAGGCCCTGTCTCAAAATGAAAAATTAAAAGTGCTGGGGATGTAGCTCAGTGGTAGACCACCATGGGTTGTCTAAATAAGCAAAGAGAAACAAACAAAAATATGATTCAGTTGCCATTTAGTAGATTCACAATACTGTGCATCCTCCAAAATGATTTTTCACTTGAAAAAGAAATCTCATACTCAACAAACAGTCTTTCCCCATTCTTTCCTCCTATAGCACCTGGTACCCACTCATCTACTTTTGGTATTTGTGGACTTAACTATTCTGAATGTGTCATATAATCTGTGACCTTTTATGTCTTGTTTTTATTGTTTAATAATATTTTATAATATTTGCAAAGTTCACTCCCCCCCCCCCTTTTGTGGTACTGGGACTGGAGTTCAGGGGCACTCTACCACTGAGCTACCCCTCCTCCTAGCCCTTTTTATTTTTTTTATTTTGAGACAGGGTCTTGCTAAATTGCCCAGGCTGAATGGTTCATTGTTTATCTATGTTCCATTTTATTTATTCATTCACCATCACTCCTATTTTTTGCCACCTCTTAAAATCCTGGATGTTGAGGCATCTGAAGATGAAACTGGGTGACAGAGTCACTCTGTGTTCTTTAAAAGGAGAAACAACTTATAAAGGAAGTGAAGACAGCCCAAGGTGCAATTCTGTAAAGTTGACACCTTTAGATTAAATACACAGTTAGCTGGTTAGGGATGTTTTCTTCTGTATTTGTTGTTAAAAAAGAAAAGAAAAGAAAAGAAAAAAAAACAACAAAAAAAAAAAAAAAACAAAACCACAGGAGAGCTTTTTGCTGTATTTTATTTTATTTTTTCTTGCTTAAGAGAAATCACTGAACTTGAATTCCCTAAGTGGGTTTCCCTTACCTGATCAGATGTGTTTCTTGATGTTCTGAAATTGAACTTTTTAGGCAAGATGTGGAAAGCACAGTTCTCCAAATCTCTAAATATAAACACAGCCGAACTCAGGCAATGAAATGAGACAGACGCCTGCTGGTGGTGGTTTGGTGTTTGGGGTTGGCTTGTCTCCCACCCTCAGAAGCCCAACTTCCACCTTAGCACTAGCCCAGCATTTGTGCCAGAAGAGCAGAGAGCCAATTAAAGGCAAGAGAACTGCTGTCTCTCTCTGACGTGTTTCCTTCCCTAGACATGAATTGCAACAGAGGAGATGAGATAGAGAAGAGGAACCTCAACAGAAAGGACCAAGTGGAGGGTAGCTGTAAACAGTGCTTTTACCACCCGGTGATAAGAAACCAGCTTGAGAAAGCAAACTAATATATAGTTGGATTTGGCTAAGAGAAGGGAATCCTTCTTCCTTGTGGGGGACTTTTGTGAGGTTGTTAAAGCTGAAAGATCAGTCACAGGTAGTGTCTCATTGATATCCCCAGAAGAAAGATTCCTGATTAGCAAGGTTGAATTTTACCAGCAGATTTTTCTAGAAAGATTTTTCCCAAAGTCCATTGACCTGAACAGAGTCTAATAGTGAAGCAGAAGCATGAACCTGTTATTAAATATGATGGGAACAACAGCTCTATTGGGCCACAACTGAATCAGCAATTGATTTCCTCCATTCTGAATATAACTGAATTTAATTTACTGTTCATGCCTCTCTTAACTTTGTGCTCTCTTTAGGGTCTCTGCTGTTTTCTGAGGCATCCTACAAAATCTCCAGCATTGCTTTATTTATGCCCCACCTGGTACTGCAGTGTACTGCAGTGTGGTGTGGTAGAAAAGAGGCAGGAGGTTCCAGTTTTAGATCTACTTCTGGCCATGGGCAAGTCATTCATCATCTCAGTGTTGTGATTTCTAAAATGAAGCAGGGAGGAGAGATGTTTCCCAAAGCATGTTCTGTATCCACCTACATTTATGATTAATTGGTTGAGGGATAATTTGGGGGAGGCTTTGATTCTCCCACATTTCCAGCCTGCCAGTACTTTGGCAGAGGAAATCCTCAAAGAATTGCAGAAAGTTAAGGCTCCCAAGTAGTAAGAATTGCAGGGCATATTTGTGACATTGATGGCATGAATTTCCCTAGTGTTCTGCATTTAGGATGTTGTATTTTTATATGAAAAATCATAGTCTAATTGAGCAAAAGTTTTATATTGATTATTGTTGCTAGTTGATATTAAATGTTATTTCCTTATCATTGTGTCCCAGAGTGGAATTACTTGGCCAAAGAATGTTTTAAAACTAGTAATGGATACTGATTAAGTTGCTGAAAGTTAAGCCCAAAATACAATGTTCAAGGGTGGGAGCTCAGAAAAGGAAGTTCAGACTTGCCCTTACATGCCATTCCACCACTTCTTTAACCTATTTACTAAATCTTTCAACTGTCAAATAGCAAAATGGTAGCGTTTCAAAATATGCTTCTTGGAGTGAAGAACGCAAAGGAGTGGCAGGAAGAGCAGAGTCCTGTGCCCTAGAAGAGTTGGAAGCTATTTATAGGTTTGGAGGATCCAGGTCTCCATCTGCTGAGCATGGAGGCGCCCCCCCTGCCCCAGGAAATCCTTGAGGAAAGTACAGTCTGACATCTCCATAGGTCACTAACATCTCCCAGTCACTAACAGCCTTGAACCAGAAAGTATCTCTCTGGGACCTTTTCCTTCATATTCCATGAGTTGGAGAAGGGAAGGAATTAGTGCTGTAGTTGAATGAAAGACTGAACAAAATGATATCAATTGATGTTTTAAGACTGCGCTTTTGGAAGAGGTTTGACTGTAAAAGACACTGTCAAAACTGTGAAGTAGGTATTTTGGTTCTGCCTCTCCCAGGATTTTCATCTCTTTGCTTCTTTACCAGTATTATGTTAGTCCCAAATCTGTCCTATTTGACAGCATCTCATATTCCCAGTTTTTCTCTTCTCACTTTCTTACTCCTACTGTGAATGATATGTGGTCTACATTTTTTTTTTTTCAGTGCTGAAGTTTGAACTCAGGGCCTTGCACATGCTAGGCAAAATCTCTACCACTGAGCTATATTGCTAGCCCCTGTGTTCTTCTGTCTTGTTCTATATTTTCTGGAATCTGTACCTGTTTTCTCTCTATTCCTGCATTTTTTCATGCTTTCATTCACCCTTCTATCCCTTCATCTTCCAATCTGTCACATTGTCCATCTATTCATCCATCCACTCACCCACCCACTCAAGTAAGCTAATTGTCTTTAAGAGTCTTAACATCAAACATTTCCCAGCTAATGGAATTTCTGACATCTTCATAGGTTAAAGGGAGAGATTTTTGTGGAGAGACATATGGTGAATTTAACCATCTTATGTTCTCTACTTAATCATAGAGCTAACTAGCTTAAATCTGTAATGTCAAGATAAAAGCAAATTTGAAGATGGTTTTGCTCAATCTGCTGTCACTTCTACCTAACTACTGTCTTTATAGAATGTGACGTAGCCCATGTCTGTGGTGACAGAGGCCTGGGTTTGCAGCAGGCATGGAAGCCTCTGTGCAGCACCTGCCTTGGGTCTAGCTGTGACCTTCTCTCAGGTTTCAGCAGTGACTCCACCTGTGGTCAGGTCACTGAGATTGTGGGTAGTATCTCTCTTGTCGCACTTTCATTCTGAATTAGCTTCATTCTGAAGAACTTTCAACAGCCCTTCACAGACATGGGTCAGCATGGGAAAACCAGTTTCTATGTATGAGACTGATTTAATCTCTTTGTGCAGCAACTGCTCTTGGGATAAAATACATCTCCTTCTCACATCAAATGTATAGGATGTGTCAGCCCACAGCCTCTCCCAGCATCATGGACTTTCTCAGTGGAGGCCCCTGGCATCTCTGGGACAGCCAGCTAAGAGTTGTCTGACTGACTTAGGCCCTGATGTATCAGTCACTTTTAGGCTTGGTGCCACCCAGCTCTGGGTGTAATCAAACAATCTGTAGCTTAGTGGGACATCCTGCTTGCTCTAGGTGACTCAGAGTGCCTGGACAACTGGTTGAAGTTTTGTTTATAGTACTGCTGCCTACTCATCCTGCACCCCCAACTCTCTAAAAACCACTCCACAGGTGGCCTGACATTTGGTGCAAATAAAAATTTGTCAACTGTTGCTTTCTTTTTCCTATCTTTTTTTTTAACTTATTAAACAAAATTAAGCTATGGGGAATCCATTAATAAAAGGTTTCTATTACAAAATCATTGGTACTCAGCAAGGGCTTTGGAGGAGAGTAGAAAGATCAATATTATCTAGAATAAAATAGCAGGGCAGACATTACTCAGGGGAAATAGGCTCTTCAGTATAAGAGGGACTATAGATTTCCACCTGGACAGTCAGTGTTTGAATATGATGAAACAGTGTGTTGGAATCAGTGGTCTGGTAATTATTTGAGAAGTCTTGGGGAGACTCTAAATGTGCTTTTTTAAAAGAAGAAAACAAAATTCTCAGCTAAAGCGTTTTGAAAATAAGGAGTCAGTATTTTCATGGACAAGCAGAAACCAAAACATTAAAGTAATGTGTGCCTGTTGGCTGAGAAAAATGCAGAACATTTGCTTAATTTGGGGATGGATCCAAAGCCACAGAAGTGGCATGATGACTGTGCCTATGTGAAGGACAGGGAGAAGGCAGACTTCTAGATGGGGTGGCTAATGAGAAGCCATTCTTTTTCTTTAAGCCTGGGTCTTTCTCTTGTTTCTTGGAAGTTTTGTGAAAACTTGAGAATGGGTGGGAAGCACGGTGGATTATTAGGGAGGGCAGATCAATTTAATGGGGTATACTTAGCTCTCCATCTTTTTCATGTGAGCCAATTAACCTGCAGTCAGGTGAAGTAGAGCTAATTGGCCTTTGTTGGAACAATTCTTGGTATCATTTGCAAATTGCTGAGATAGGGATCTCTGGATGGCTCCCAGGATGAGGGGAAACTGGTTCCATTGCAGCTGTGGTGAGGCCTTGGTTCTCAGACCCTTGGAAGTGCCAGGAGACCCCCTCCTGGAAGTCCCAGGGCATTGTGTGCAAGAGGAAGAGGGAAACAAGAGGGATCTCCCAAGTGAAGAAAAGTAAAGGGTGGGGGAAGTGAGAAGGAAGGAAGAAGAGAGAGAGGAGTGGAGAAAAGAGAAGAGGAGAGGAGAGGAGGGAAGTGGATGATGCAAGGGTTGGTAAATGATGCTTATAGGTGCTGCTGTGGTGTGAAGGGGCCATTCACCTAAACCAGCTTTCTCAATATTTAGAGGAAATCTCATGTCCTATAAAGTATTAATTGGTGTTTTATGGGGGACTTAAAAAATGGGGCAGAGAAGTCCTTTGGTCTCATCCATTTGGGAAATGGTTTGATAGATTTCTTTAGTGCAATTCTTCTCAGAGCCTTGGCACTGTAGTATGAAACCTTTCTTCAGATCATTTTATTGAGGAACTATTTACTCAAGGACCAAAAATGTGAGAATTGGAGTTTTTGAAATACTGATCCAGGTCTGTCTTCCCCTTTCTAGGCATTTCCATATTGGTTCTTCCCTTGGCTTTAAGCTGAGACAAACCCCTGTCATCATCTTTTGGCTAGAGCATGAAAGTTACATGCTAGGGCATGTTCCAGAGCCAATTCTCATGGCACCAAACCTTCATTTATTCACTCACTGATGTACTTGTTCACTCTGTCCTTATTTGCTGTTGTGCCACTGGTTCTGGCTCCAAGCAATTACTCTGTCCTCAGACTTAGACACCATTACTTGACTCCCCAGAGTTGGATATCCAGATTTCTCTTCTGGCATTTCAATTGTGAGTGCTCCTGCCTTCGATGCATTCTTTGACTTTGCCTTCCTCTCTGAATGAGTGTTCCTTACTGTCTTCAAGGTCAAGATCATTCTCCAGTGCAGTCGTTCACTTTTTATAATCCATCTGTACAGCAGGAGACTGATTAGTGGTTCATTTTTCTCCACCAAGATAAACTAAAACTCTTGTGCCCACTTCCTTTTCCTGAGTGTGGATTCAAGTACCATCTAACTTCTGAGCCTCTTTCAGCATCTCAACTGTTTGCAGTACTAGGAAGTTCTTCTTGTAATGACCTGAATATTTCTTTTAACTGATGAATAAGTTACTTCCTCTTTGTTATGTTTTATATCTTAAATGATAAGGGCTCATATGCTAAAGGATTGGTCACTAGTCTCTGGGAAGTGCTTTTGGGAGTTGGTAGAATCTTTTGGAGCTGTGGTCTAGTGGGAAAATACCCTCAAAGGGGATATTGGGATTCTGGTCCCTTCTCCTTACCCCCAATCTTGTTGCTTCCCAGCTGCCATGATGTGAACACCCTCCTCTGCCACATTCTCCTGCCATAAGGTATTGTATTGCCATAGGCCCAAAGCAACAAGGCAAAATGATCATCAATTGAAACTTCTGAAACATAAACCAAAATAAACCTTTCCTCATTTTAAATTGATTATCTCAGGCATTTTGTCCCAGGAGTGGAAATCTGACTAACACACTCTTGTTTACTCAAGGGCATTGGAGAATGAAGAATGCTTCAGAGGGATATTGGGTATTGGTGTGTTAGTGCTGAGGTAGGCAGACTTGGTAACTACATTCTTCATGGAAAGGAATTGCTCCAATTCCTCAGAGGTGTAATCTCTTAGATACTCTCTGAGGACCTCCATGGTGTTGGAAGGGAGCTGGCCAAGCCTCTTAGGCCCATCCTCACCACCATGCCCCTGCCCATGAAGTCATTTAAATGGTGACAACCCTCAGAGTTCCCATCCCTAAGAGAACTCCCTCTAGGGATACAGATTTGTGGGCACGTGTTCAAACTCCCACTTGGATTACCTAGTAGACACGATCCTCTGGGCCGACTTCTGTTACACTTCTGTGCAGATTCCCTGCTTCCTCTGGAGGTCTACTGTGTCCATGTGTCCCTTTTGAAGGCATTTATTCTGCCTTTTTTATGGGAGATATGTGAATAGATGGGATGAAAATTACTCCTATCCAGAAGCTTAGGGTAAACAAATAAAGGAACTTAAACTTCACATGCTGGCCACCAATGAATTCTGAGAAGGATTTTAAAAAGTAATTAACTACAATTAGCAACTTCCTAGATTTGCTTTCTTTCACTTTCTATGAATGGGGTTCCTAGCTCCTAACAGGAGCACATAGTATGGGAGAACATATATATCTTTCTGTCTCCAAAACTAACATGAAAAACAAGCAGTAGGGAAGGAAGGACATGGAGGAAATTATGCTTTTAAGTTTATTTCTCTCCAAATGCCATGACTACCTACTTATTATAGATATTTTAAAAATATAGAAAAGTGGAAATAAAGAAGATGTTTTAAATGAAAATAAAAAGGGAAATTTCACTCTGTTGTCAGCAAAAGAAATGGTTCTATTTTTCTCCACTGACTGCATGTTTTTTTCCCTACAAACATTGGAGGTCTTCTATTTGTTTATGCATCCAACTTTGTGTAAGTTGCTAGAAAACTTCACAATGTTCATTTGTGGAAAAATGAATTATTCATTGAATAATGTTTATTAAAGATCTAGCATATGCCAGGAACTCTGCTAGGCCTTGGGGATACATTAGTGAGCCAGACAGATATGGGGTGACCACTCATTGATGGTGTGATCTGATGGATGTTGACAAGTATTAATATGTCTCATCAAGTTAGCACTTTGCCTGTGTGTCAGGAAAATTTAATTCTTCCAATGTTTAATTCTTCCAATGTTTTTGTGTTCTTCCAGCACTTTTTTCTTCTCCTCATTCCAAGGGGACTGGCCTGCATGGTGCCTTCACCCGTGGGAGAGGCCTGTGGTGCCAGAGGACACCCCGTCTTTTGTAGAAATCACCTGGCATTTTCTCTTGGGGGAGATTGTGATTGGGGTTCCAAAGGGGAGGGAGAGAGGGAGAGAGAGAAAAAAGAGAGAGAGAGAGGAGTATGGTTTGAGAGAGATGGGTGGTATGTAAAAGAGCGAAGCCCTTCTGTAGAATTGAAATGGAATAGAGAGGCTGGCTCTGCAGTGTTCTCCCTGGGGATTCTCACACGGGAGAGGCTGGTAGCACACAAAAGAGGAAGATGCCAGGTGCCTGTGCTGCCAGCAGCAGTGAAGGCCATCATACTCTTGCTGCAGAAGAGAGGAACCAAGCTGCATGGGGCCCTTGACCATGGACATCTGCCTGGGGATCAGTGTGCAGTGATGGCTGGTGCCCCAAGGTTTCATGATTCTTGAGGCTCTTAAGACCTTTTTGGAACTGATGTAAGCTACCTGTGTCAAACATCAATCTTACATTTTCTTCGTAAGATAACAGCAGCCAACATAAACTCACTATTAGATTAGAACACAATCTAATTTAGATTAAATATTGCAGTACAGCAATGGAACTAGCATTTATTAGCAGACAACACCCTCTTCCTATCATCTGCTCTCATATACTTGGTGGTATCTCAGTTCTCTGTCCTTTTAAATGCTTTGACCAGTATCTGGTATGCAAGATTCACTTGATAAAGATATAATGGTATGTCAGGAATAGGATTCTAGTCACAAGGGCATATGTCTAAGATTTGGCTCTGTTTTTTCCTGGCTCTGAAATCGAGCCACCTTACATATAGCTAGACTTTCTTCTCTAAGAAAGTCCAAAAACCACCTGGAAACATCTACCCCTTATCAGCTTCTGGGGGTACTTGCAATTCCATCAGCTCTGGCTAAGTGACCACTGGAGAGGAAGATAGAAGAAGAGTGTAAAGATAAGAAAGGGGACAGGAGGGAGGTGGGAGATTCAGAAGGAATCTTCCAACTGTTGTTAAAGAAGAGAATTGAGGGGGTTTCCTGACACTCCACTGACCAAGAGGATGACTGACCCTTCCAGCCCTGAAAGCATCAGGAGAGTCAGACAGGCAGTCCTGGTGTTCTGAGCATACCCCACACCACATGTATGTTGGCTTCCCCTGAGCCTGTAGTGACTTTGCCCCAGTGATCCTGTAACTCTGGCCTTTCTACTACTTGGTGATCCTGGTAGAGCTGCTACAAAACTCTTGATACCTCTCTTGGTTGACATCACCTATGTGGTAGATTGCATTATCTCTGACAATTCTTCTCTGATCCCTATTTCTACACCCACTGCCATGTGAATTTGCAGTTCCTCTTCCCTGAAGGCAGAATATCTCATCATCCCGTTGATACCGGACTTGAGCAGGCTTTGACCAGTCAGACCTTATCGGATATCAATTGAGCCCAAGTGTAAAATGTGCTTTGGGATTGATCTTATGCTCTTGTGGTTTCACCATTGCCAGGAAAAGAACATAATCCAGTTATTCCACTGCTCTGAGGTGGATTAAAGGGGCTTGGAAATGGTATGAGCAATTTGAAGCCAAGCCCAGCTAAGCATAGCCTTGAAGAGTTGGTCTACAGCTAACTCACAGATATATAAGTAAGACTAATCAATCACTGTTTTAGTTCATGTCATTCTATTTTGGGATGTTTTCTCAGTTTGTATTGTAGCAATAGCTGACTGCTGCATTCTGCTTCTGTATCTATTATTTCAACTGCTTCCTGTCGCTTTCTCCACTGAGTACTACTAATCCTTCAGGGGTGCCAGAAGCACTAGTGGGAGTTAGAGCCCCAAGTGCTAGGCAACTCACCACATACGGCTGGGTTCCTGAAGGTATCCCTAGGCCCTGAGAGGGAGGAACGAGGTCCTGTGTCTTGCATCATACTCAACAGCTCCCTCCTGCAATTTCCCTAGGTGGAGGGCATCCCAGTGTCTGCTTGAATCTAGGTTTCTGAAAATGAACCTGCAGATCAAGCCAGTTCCTCACCCTTCTGTAGATCAAGTATCTACCCAGCTGGGTATTGATGTGGACATTTGTGACCAGTTGCAAATGAAATTGATTTCCATCTTTTCTACCCCTTTAACTTTTCACACCCAAGCCTTTGCTTCTAGAAATCTTGAGGGGAATGGCATTGTGGTAGAGTGACTTTTTGGAGACACAAAAGACAGCTACAACTCTAAATTCCTGCAACTTCAGTAATAAGCAGGCAGCCAGGGTGGCTGAAAGTGGTTTTCTTTGGGTGGCAGGATTATGGAGGTTTTAAAAAACAGTTCTTTGTTCTCCTGTGTGTTTTTAAAATTCTTCAAATTAAGCATTTTTCTTGAATACAAAAACAATAAATGCTAATAAAAACAATGAAATACCCCCACTGCTTTAAGTGAAGCCCCATGCAGGCTGGGGCGAGGTAGGAGGAGTCAGGACATCTTGAACAGTGCGTACAACAGCACCAGGGTGTCCAGTCCTCTGGCAGCAGCAGCCTGTGACTTGGACTTCAACCTAGTCAGTGTCTCTTGGCACCAGCCTTCCCTGGGGGTTATGCTCCCAACCTTAGCTGGATAGCTTGTAAAGGTCTCCTGTCAAGGAGGAGTGGTGGGACCAAGGACTCAGGGAGTGCAGCTGGATCAGACTAAGTGCCTCAACAGTATAGGGCTTCCTTGCTTTGTGCAGCAAGTGATTTTTGAAAAATGTTGAGAATCACAATTCTAAATCAAAAAACATTTTACACATTCCAGGGAGTTTCCTGAATAAAAAAGACTCCCATTGTGAAGCATTGGGTAAAGTGAATAATCCCTCTTCCTTTTATCTTTGGCATCAATCTGTATTTTCTCTTGGGGTGTTTTGGGTTTCCATGAGAAACCAGATGACAAGGAAAAACATATCCTCAAACTTGTGCCCAGGGTTAATGCACAGCGACATTGTCTCTAATTGGAAAGACGATTGGGCCCCTGCTTAAGTCTTGGTTCTGGTAACATGCTCACATGCCATGTCCTTTGCATGTATTATTGCTCCTCCTGCCTGGAATGCTCTCCTCCTAGATACACATATGGCCCCCTCTCTCCATCCTAGACTTGTGCTCAAATGCTGTTTGCCTTTAGTGAGGACTTCTTCATTATCTTGTTGAAATCATGACCCTCCAGCACTCCCTCTCCCCTTGACCTGTTTGCTTTTTCCACATAGTATTTACCACCACTTGTTCTGCTATATATTTTCCTGATTTTACTTGCTGTCTGGGTCTCTTCCTGGAATGTAAAGCCCACAGGGCTAGGATCTGGATTTGCTTTATACACTGCTGCATCCCTGGTGCCTGCAATAGTGCCTGGCAGAGTCTGAGCCTCAGTAAACATCTGTTGCGTGAACTGGATGTATGACACTGAACCTGTCCCTTAAATTTTCTGTGTATATAAAATATAAATGAGTGGAATGGGCAAGTGGCCCTCAGCCTGAGGATCAGGGAGATAGTTGACAATGGCAGGACGGGGCCACCTACAAAGAGCAGCAGCTCTCCTTTGTGTGAGGGTGCAGTCACTCCTTGGCTCTGGCCAACTCTTGTCACAGCAAAGCTGGCCCTTGGTTACCAGATTTTAAAGTGTGTGTGTGTGTGTGTGTGTGTGTGTGTGTGTGTGTGTGTTTAAGAAAAGGTAGAAAATAAAACTTATCAAATCACCTAATTATGTTGGTAACCAATTCATATTTTCACAAAATCCCTGTGCAAGTCAGACAAAAACATCTGTGAGCCAGATCTGAAAGGTGGACACCAGGATGGGATCTCTGACTATATACTTTCCCTCCAAAATTCTCTTCTCTTCTATTCTGATCTCCTCTAAAATTCTAGACTTCCACTAGATTTCTTCCATCTTTCTCACTGTAGTAGGAATCATATAGACTAATCAAACACAAATCAAATGGATTGACTTAAATGGTAAGGACTGGGTCAATCTTATTTGCCCCCAACCTGACGGGGGACATATGTTCCATAGAAAACCACCAGTTATCTCCTTAATAGCACAGAGGAAATCACCGTGCAGTGTGGAAAGATTGGTTCAAGGAGCAAGGCAACAAGACTCCTGTCACATTATTTTTAGGTTTATGGGATGTAGAAGATTTCCTCTAAGCAAGATAGGAATTCCATTGGGCCCTAGCTCTGGGCTTATTGGATGGTTTGGAGGGGGAAAAAAATCACCTCTTTTCCACTCTGTCACTCTAAAATGTCATTTTATGCAGTGCATTTTATTCTCACATAATGATTTCTGCTCCATGGTTGCTATTAACAATCCTTAATGCATATATTTGATAACTTGTGAAATGTCCCAGCAAGTCCACTGGGATCTGTAAAGGGCTGTGAGGAAACCATGCCTGTAACAAACAGGAACATGTCCAACAAATGGAATTGCTCTGATGACCTCCAATCCCAGGACCACCACAACAAATGGTGCTCTTTTTCCAATTATATGGATTGTAACTGGACCCCTTCTTGCTGCAGAACAAGTTATTTTATGACTATGATACAGTGTATGATATGGAGATATGGGCCTTGGGATTAATAGGCAACTGTAAGTTCCCAGAAAGGATTGGACAAAAAGAGGTGAGAGCCAGGAAATGTGTGTATGTGCTAATGCAGAGGTAAACAGAGTGCAGGGGAAAAGGGAGGTGAAAAGGGAGAAGAGAAAGGAGGAGAGGAATCATGGCCAGCAAATATTTGCTGTGGAGGTACACAAAGTGCCCTGACTTTAGACTCACAGAGACCTAGGTTTTTGGATCAGCTCCAGTTCTTACCAGCTATGTGTGCCTCTGGGAAGTTCCTCTGTTTATCTGAGAATTAGTGCCATCGTCATTAGGGCCAGTCAGGCCTTCCTCCAGGGATCAATAGTAACATCAAATGAAATAATGTTGTGGTACCATGTATAGTATAGACTCAAAGCAACCCATGTTCCTCAAGATTCTGGGCCCCAGAATCTTCAGTTATAAAATGGTAGCTGGGATTGAACTAGAACAAGCGAACAATCTCAATCGTTCAGAGTTGCGATACAAATGTTAATGAGTGAGGCAGCTAAATAGAAAAATGGCTGCAGACTGAAGGTGGATCAGGGTCTCTGGGGCCTGTTAGTTCTTCTGTGTGTTCTGAGATCTTCTGCACTTTTAAAATAAGCCCCAACTCTGGTCTTAGGGTGATTTATAAATGTGAGCACCTAACTCCCCTCTCTTTTTAAAAAATGTATCACTTGGGCCACCAATGTGAAGAGCTAAAGCCCAAACAAAACTCAGATTATTTCCAGCCCACATGCTGCCATTTTGCAGCCTCTAAAATCAAGATTTAGAAGGATTGTAGAAGAATTTTTCATTAGGACCTGAGTAAGTAATTCTAGGTTCAGATGACCAAAGAGAGTGTAATTTTGACTCAGAACTGTGTCTAGAACCCAAACTGTGTCTGGAAGTACACAGAAAAGTCAGAAACCCTTGGCTGCCTCAAGGTCTGAGAATTAGGGAGGGTATATCCTATGTCAAATTTAAGGTCAGCTGAAAAAGCTAGACCTGCACTAATTGAGTTTTCTAACCCTAGTCATTTGTACCAAAATTTCTAGGACTGGATATGGGTATTTTTAGGCTTCCAAAAAGTTCCAAAGATGCAGCCCCTAAGTGTGACAACTACTGTAGTATTTTCTAAAGGTAGTCTGGAATTAAATAGGATAAAAATTCAAATTTATCTAGAGACACATATTTTATCTGTGCAAATCAGGCAAATATGTTTCCCAAGAATTTTTCATTTTATTTGTAGTCTCATACTCAAATTAGAAAATAATAAAAATATCTGCCCTCCCTCCCCACCTAATTAGTCAACATCTTCATCTGCATAAATATATTCACATATGTTGCTATGAGACCAATACATACAACTAAAAAACTTGCTGCAGTTGTTAGAGAATTGCATATACATTTGCTGTCAGTTTTAAACTATAGAGACTGCAAGTACTGTGTGTGGTTGATTAAACTTAGCCACAAATTATTTGAAACTCCTTTCATCAAGAGGTGGAGCCTTTCCCACCTTTCCTTAAAGCTGGGCTAGCCAATATATAGAATGTTATAAAATCTAAGTGCAGCTTTGGACCTCAGGCTGCTGGGGACTTTGCAGCTCCTACTCTCATCCCCTTATATCCCAAGCTGCCACGTGTGGAAGCTGAGCTCTCCTGCTGAAGAGGCCATGGAGGAGAACCAAGTTGCTCTTACCAACTGCCTGATTGTCAGACATGTGAGCAAGGCTGTCCAGCACCAGCCAACTACCAGCTGACCCACTAGCTGAGACCTGCCAACAGATTGCAAATGCAAAGCAAGCCCAACTGATACCATATGGAGCAGAGATGGGCTGTCCCAGCTGAGTCAGGCCCAAATCACTGACCTAAAAAGTTGTAAGCAAATAAATAATAGTCATTTTAAGTTACTAAGTTTTGAGGGTGGTTTGTTATTCAGCAATAGATAACTGGTACTCATTTACTATCTTTTAGACATTTCTTTAATCGTGGAAAGTTTTCACAGAATTGAGCAAATACTCATTTATTATTTTCTGAAAGGCCTAGAAGTTAGCAAAATATTTCAAAAGAAATACTTAATGCTCAAATGTTATTTATGCTTTGAAAAATGGAAAAATATCTGAAGGCGGGTAGGGAGCCTCTGAAGCATGGTAAGGATTTAGAGATCTCTTGGGCTTCTATAACAAAATACCATGGACCAGGTGGCTTATAAACACCAGAAATTTATTCTGGAAGGTGAAATACCTAATGTCAAGGTGCCAGTAGATTCTGTCTGTGGAGGGTCAACTTTATGGTTCACAGATGGTGCCTTCTCACTGTGCTCTTCAGTGGTGGAAAGGCAAGGTGATTTTCTGGGGGTCTCTTTGGTAAGGACACTAATACTGTTGATAAGGACTCTGGCTTCATAAACTAATCACAGCCCAAAGGTCCCAACTCCTAATACTGTCACGTGGGGCTTAGAATTTCAACATATGAATTTAGCGGAGACACATACATTCAGACCAAAGCAGGTTGGATGCTTTCAACTATAGATAGCTGAATCTGCAAGCAAAGAATTTCAGAAAAAAATGAAACAGTAACAACAACAAAATGGATATCTATCCCTCTGAAAAAGTTGGGTAGTGAATACAGGGTCAGTGCCATAGCTCAAGTTCCCAGGCTCTATCTCTTTTTCTGCCTGCCACCTACAACCAGTTAACAGTGCTGCTCCTCATGGTCTCAAGATGGTTGCTGCTGCTCTAAGTTATTTTACAATGACACTCCCAAAAGGAAGGAAGTTGGTAGGGAATAAAGTTCTCCTCCTGCATGACTGTATTTATGAGGGAAAGAAAAATTTCCCAGGAGTTTCTCAGCAGACTTTTTCTTATGCTTCATTGGCTAAGATGGGATTACTTGGCCACTTCATTGTAAGGGAGATAGAAAACAGCTTTATGGTGTTCTCAGTTCCTGCCTTGGGAGGTGGGCTGTAAATTTAGGATAAAAGGGTAAGGATGACGATTAAGAGGCAACACACAGAGATGGAATTAGCTTTTTCCCTCTTTCAGAGGCCAAGTGCATAGAGGATTGAGTACTGAAGGGTCTTGAGGCTGTGTTTGTGACATTGATTTTATTAAGAAATTACTTAGAACAGAAGCTTTTGCTGTTATGGTAAACAGGCATTTGAAAGTTCAAGAACTGATGGGGCACATGCAGAATGGGGCAATGTCATAGTCAGAGTGGGGAATTCCCTGAAACCTTTCTGTCTTGGTGGCAGGGAGTCAGAGACAAAGGGAGCTTTCTATGCAGGATGCTCTGGGACATGGGGTCAAATCCAACATGGTGGTCAAAATGATCTCTTGAACAATGTTAGAAGTCAATTCACCACAGCTTTCAAAACAATCCCTGCAAGCTGCCTGGTAGTAGATTGAAAATGGGTTTGGAGCCTGAGGGAAACAGGTAATTATGGCATTTCCTCCTTTCTGTTAGGCTCACTCAGGCTACTAGAATAGTAGTGGCCTTCCAGATTGGTTTACAGTTTGACCTCTTCCAACCAAATGCCCTTATCATACTTATTTCAGGCCATTTTCCTAGCATTTAAAAAAGCAAATTGGTAGTTTAAAACATCACCTGTTAAATTTGAACTTTTACATTTCATCCGTGGTAATTTGTTTACCTTTTTCTTCCCTCTTACTTTTTAATCTCTGTAATTTACTGTCTCTGGACTTTTTCTTGACATCTTTGTACATGACACTCAATGCCTGGAACCATTCTAATGATGTCTCCAAATAGTGTTCAGCTAAAGATCCAAACGTCCAATACTGTGGGATATTAGCAGCCAGTTCAAATCTGATGAACCTAGCCAGTTTGACCATTTCATGGCCAATCCAATAGTTTGCTTTAAAAAAAATCTTTTCAAAATTTAAGAGACATGAACTGTTAAGAAAATAATTTGTAATGACAGCTATCAGAGTTAACCGTCCTCTTCATTTTGGTGCGTATTCTAATTTTGGGAGAGTGAATATGTTATACACACACACAGTGGAATCAATCACACCAGGCATAATGTTCTATAACTTTTTATTTTAAAAAATCTCATGAACATTTTCCATGAACATGCACGTGTCTAAAAATGAAAGATTACAGATCATCCCTGGTTTACGATGGTTTGACTTTATGATTTTTAGACTTTGGTGTGAAAGCATAATCCACACAACTACTCTGGATGAACAGTTCTTTAACAGAATTTTAAAAATTCTAAGTCATACTTATTTAATTGAAATGCTCCCTGACTTACAGTGGGGTTACATCTGAATAAATCCATTCCTAGTTGAAAATACTGTAAGTTGAATGCACATTTAATACACCCACCCTACTAAACATCATAACAGCCTAGCTCACCTTAAATGTGCTTAGAATGCTTACATTAACCTACAACTGGGTGAAATTATCCAACACGAAGCCTGTATTAAAGTATTACTTAAATATCTCAGTGCAATCATCTGCACTGAAAATGAAAAACAGAATGGTTGCCTGGGCACTGCCACATCAGTGTGAAGTTGAAAATCATTAAACCATCATCAGTGGGGAACATCTGCCATCTTTTATTTTTAGGCTTTTACATTATTTCCATTTTTTTCCTTTGTAAGCAATATTTTGATAGGGCTTAATATTCAGGTACACTGGTGATCATATTTAAGATTAAATTCCTTGGAGTAGAGTCAGTGAATAAACTGCTGCCTAGTACTGGCCCAGAAGCATAGTAAGATAGTGTGTGTGTAACTTGGCCAAGTGCCAATCCTTTAGGGGCTTTTATTTTAGGGTATACTTTGGAGATAATGAGCACAAGAGTCTGATGAGGTCAATTTGACATTGAGTCAAATCTCAATGAATAGAACTATGTTTGTTTCTAAAGTAAATTCTGTGAAATTAATTTCTGTTTAGTGACAGAGACCTGCTTGACTTTAGTTTCAACTGCAGTGACTAGCAGAACAAAAGTCATATTATGGAGTCAAACATAGATTCTGCCCCCTCTCCCATAGTCTCAAGTATATGCGTGGGTGGAGAAAGAAGTTGTCTTATTATAGGAGGAATAGCTGGAAGATTTAATGCTTGTTACATTTTTGGTTACAAATCTTGCCTCTGTTTTGTAATTTCGGGATTGTAATCCAGGATCCATAAATTTAAGAAGTCAGTAATTAATTAAGAAATAAAATAGAAACTCAGCCAAGGTGATGTTGAATACTGACCCTAATTACTATTTTTTTGGAATGTTTTCTTTGACATCTTACTTTAATCATGATTTGTTTTTTGTATACCTCTTTTTCTCGTTCATGTGTTCTAATATAATATATAATTTTGATTATTAAGTCTTTAATAAAAATAGATAAAATTAAATTAATAGCCTCATTTTTTTAAAAAAAAATATGTTTTTAGTTGTTGATGGACCTTTATTTTATTTATTTATATGTGGTACTGAGAGTCAAACCCAGTGCCTCACACATGCTAGGCAAGTGCTCTACCACTTAGCCTAGTTCTTTGACTCAGAGATTATAAACCCACACAGAGATGGGTGAGGAAGTTAATAGTAACTTTCACATTTCGCTTTATACTTTTTTAAACAGTGTATATATATGGTTCCTCCTTCTCTCTTTCTTCTTGGGCTCTCCAGTGATTTATGTTGAGTGAATAATGACAGGCGTGTGTCTTTTGAAGCCAGACAGGCCTGGATTGAGTCCTGCTTTGTGGCCTTCTGGCTGCAGGGCCTTGGCTTAGTCATTTAGTTCCTCTGGGCTTCAGCTTCCTTATCTGTGAAATGAGTGTTTCACTAGTTTGTTTAATAAATGACACTGTAATTTCAGTAAGAGAAGAACTTACAGGAAGGATATCGTGTAGCTCATGAAATGGAAGAAAGAGCTAAACAACTGAATCTTTGGAAGGGCCAGGCCAGGGATTCTAACCAAGGAAAGCAAATGGCAGCTTCCCTAACCTTTCTCCACTCACCAGGCTCCCAGGAGGTGGGTCATGATTAGCTGGAGCTGAGTCACATGTTCTGCTCTGACCCCTCCTTTCTCCAGAGGGGTGGTACTGGGCGGTTTGAGTGGCACTCCACTCACTGTGGAAAGAACACTTTAATCCAAAGGGGACTATTACCAGAGAAAGAAGTACTGGGTATATATACACATAAACCCAGAATATACTCTCGCAGCTCTTAGAAAGATTTTGGATATTATATTTAAGGTACCAGGCATATGGGATGTTCTTAGTAAACTATAACTATGGTTATGCTTGCTGTCAGTAGCTATGCCCCCAGTTACCCATCGTGTTAATATGAGAGCAAGGATAAAATTTAAATTATTACTTTTTTTCTTTTGAGTTCATTGCATTCTCTTTATACCACTTTGTTACTAAAATGCAGGTTTCCTGAGAGTCCTTTCTCAGATGGATTGGATCAGATCTGGAGGATTAGGGGATGCTGAACTCTTCCTTGTTAATAAGTAACCCAGGAAAAACCTTAGGTATATCTAGTTTTGAGACCCAGAGCCCTAAGGTGGGAGGACTTGATTCCCTGCACAGGAATCATTTTGGAAGTAGAGATTTTTTCTTTGCCATCAGCTATGGAAAGTGTATGTTTTTTTGAAGGAATAAAACAACCCAGTCAAATGGATTGGTCTATAAGCTGTGCTTCTCAACCCTGGCTGCATATTAGAATTATGTAGGGATTATTGAAAAAATACCAATACTCAGGACTTAGGGAGCTCAGGGGTGACTATTTCCAACCAATAACCATATGTCTTCAATGTGCATAGCCTGGGAACTACAAAGACATCTTTTTACATCCACTCTGGAAACCCACTGGTTTTGCTTTTCTGAGAAGTGGCTGAGGTTGTATAAAAATTTGTTGTTTTAAAGCATAATCAAATGAGTTACCTCATTTGATCCTTATGGAAACCTAATTTGAAGGCAGGTGAGGACAGCAAGTAATCTCCTGCTTCCTGATTTCAGAGATGGAAGAACAGACTGCTTCAAAAGACTCACTGACTAGTGATGCCACCTGAGGTACACAGCTTTGACCAGGCCAAGCCAGAACTGAATCTTTATCTTCCGCCCCATAGCTCACAGTTCTGTCCACTGTCCTCTAAGAAACTGGGGGAGCAGACAGATTTTCAAGCTTGCTTTCAGTTACAAGTTTCAAGGAAACTTAAAAACAAACCCTGAAGCCCTTCACAAGAGAGCTTATGTGAAAAACACCCTTTGGGGCCTTCAGCCACTTTCTGGGAGGTCTTTTAAGTCATTTCTGTCTTTCGTGCTTTGATTTAGCTACCAGTTCTGAGGGCTGATTATAACTATGCTGCCCCTGCCAACATCCTGCGGGGTGGGCTCATCTTCTGCAGGAACATTCCCGAAGGAGCAATGACCTCTGTTACCAAGGGAGCCTGCTTTCGTGTTTTCTTCCCTCCATACAGCACCAGAGAACTAAACCCAGTCAATACTTGATGGTTAGACATAGTATGGAGGTTCTTACCTTCTGATTTCTCCAACATATGCTGCCTCTTGACCATTGCTACAGTTTGGATATGGAGCATCTCCCCAGCCTCTGGTGCTACTGGGAGGTGGTGGAACCTTTAGGAGCTGCGGCTGAGTGGAAGAAGTTTGGTCACTGGGGTGTTCCCTTGGAGGGGATATTGGGACCACTCCTCTTCCACTTCTCAGGCACCATAAAGTGAGCAGCTCTTCCACCATGCATGACAGAAATTATATACTGTGCTGTCACAGGTCCAGAGCACAGTTCATAATCAGGGCCAAGTGAGCATGGACTGAAGCCTCTGAAACAGTGAGCCCAAAATAAACCTTTCCTCCTTTAGTTTATCTCAGGTATTTGTCACAGCAGCAGAAAGCTAATAACCACTTTTCAAAGGTTATTTTTTCTTTAAAAAATGAAGGACATCAAGAAGAAGGAAAGAACTCCTTGTGATAGTGTTTATTGTAGACACTATGTGTGTAATAAACTTCATTTTATTAAATCTGCATAATAGTCAGCTCTTATACAAGGAACTTCAAGACCTGAGTTCTTAACCATCATCTACCTTTCCTTACACAGTGGCCAGAGAAACACACAGACTTCCTAACGTGCAATGTACTTCCTTTTGGACTCTTTCTCAGGTTTTCACCTACGAGAATCTTGTGCAGCTCCCTGAAGAAGGGAAGTGTTTGATATTTCTGTGTCTTTGCTCTGTTAGCCTTGTCATCAATAATAGTTCCTTGTTTATCCATCTGGCTCTTTTTGACTCTGTTACCAAGGCACAGCCCAAAAGTAACCTCTGATAGAGACTTAATGGTGTCTCCTAAAATTCATAGGTTGAATCTATAACCCCCAGTACCTTGGGACATGACTGTATGCTATGGTTCAAATGTGTCCTCTCCAGTACTCAGGTGTGGGAACTTAATGGTCAGTGTGATGCTATTAAGAAGGGGATCCTTTAAGTGGTGATAAGGTCATGAGGGCTTCCGCCTGATAAATAGGTGTCATTAGAAAATGGCTTGGCAGAGAGAGTTATCCCATTTGCTCTTCCACCTTCTGCCATATGAGGACAGGCCCTCCACCCTGCAGAATGTAAGTTCAAGGCATTATCTTGAAGCAGAGCCTGCTGAGATCTTGATCTTGAACTTCACAGCCTCCAGAACTATAAGGAAATAAATTTCTGTTCTTTATAAATCACCCTGTCTCAGGCATTTTGTTAGAGCAGCATCAATGGGCTAAGGCAGGGCCTTTAAGGAGGTGATGAAGTTAAAATAAGACTGTTTCCTTATAAGAATAGGAAATTTGAACATGTAGAGACACCAGGACTGTCCTCATACAGAAGAAAGCTCATTGGAGAATATAGCAAGAAGGGTTATCTGTAAACCAAAGAAAAGAGTCTCAGAAAAAGCCAAATCTACTGCCATCTTGACCTTGGACTTCAATCTCTTGAACTGTGAGAAAACAAATTTCTGTTGTGTAAGCCACTCAGTCTGTGTGTGTATTTTAATTAATTTTATTTATTTATTTATTTAAATGTCAGCAGAGCAGACTAAGATCTTCTCTCAATTCTTTCTGACACCTGTCACTTCCCTAGGAAGACTGATACCCTTTCTGTGGTGCTCTTGCCTGGTCCCCTTTGTCAAACTGCACTTTAATTTATTGTCCCTACTGGACTTGAGGGTCATGCCTGGCTCATTTCTGCATTTCCAGCATCTAGCATGGCATGGAGTGCATCCCATGCTTAGGAAAACATGTTAATAATGAATGAATGAATGAATGAATGAATGGACAGTGGGCTGCTTTGGGCTCTTGCCTGGTGTCCAGTGACAGCTTGTGCTAGATTTATTCATGTACACAGTAGGAGTTTAGGGGAGGGTTGATTATGGCACTGCAGACATGGAGAGATATCAGGCAGACAGGCAGGTTTCAGGGAGTGGTGGTCATCCAGCCCCTCACAACCCCCTCTCCCACTGACTCGCAAGCATTAGAACACCCCTGTGATTCCCAGTCTCCCAGTTGCCCAGCCCGGGCCTCCACTCTCAGCCCTCCCTTCCGCCTCCATCGCCACTTAATCACATGCAGAAGATGTGAATTCCCTAAGGCCCTGTTGTGTGGTCCTCTCCTCAAAGGCTGGTGTCCCACCCCAGTTTCTGGAAGTCCCCTTGGAGGGTCTGACAGTCTTCCTTTCCCACCCCTCCAGCTGAACAGGCTCAGGGAGCAGAAGGAGTTTTCTGGGAACAGACTGGGGAGGAGGAGCCAGGAAAAGCGACAAAGGCAGAAGTTTGGGCTTTCTGTGCTCAGTACTTGGCTGTTCCAAGAGGACTCTGAGCTGCCTCCAAAGTAATAGGGGAAGCAAAAGAGATTGCTAAGGTACAGTGTTTACCCAGCCCAGCCCAGCCCAGCTCAGGATTCAGCCCTGGTGGTGGACAGCTTCTCTGCATAAGGAAACCCTCTGGAGGGAACAGTTCTAAGTGAGAAAGAAGCCAGACAGACAAGCCTGGCCTAGGATCAAAGCTATGGGTCTCAGAGGGTGGGCTGAGCCTGAGGACTGCTGGATCTAACTGCTGGGTCAGTGCCATGCAGTGTACCACAGGGAACCCGGCAGCCTTGGCATGATGAGTCCCCCACTCAGAATCTGGCCTTTGGGTACTCTAGGGACTCTGGGAAGATGTCAGAAATTGTCAGCAGTGGGGTGTGGTGGTCTGTAGAGTTGGAGTTGCTCTGCGGAGGATGGGAGATCACCTGGGAGGCACAGCCTGCTTCCCAGTGGGCAGAATGTCTGGGATCATGGCACTGGTGGGGTCTCAAAAATGCTTTATTTTCTGCTGAAATCAGAAGAAAAACAACCTGAAATTGTGAGACCAAAAAGTCACATATTGCATTATTCTATTTATAAGAAATGTCTCAAACAGGCAAATCCAAAGAAACAGAAAGCACATTAGTGGTTTCCAGGTGCTGGGGAGAAGGAAGAAGTGGGGATTGACTGCAGAGGAGTTGGGGAAATCTTTGGGGGTGGAGTAATGACATGTTCTGGATAGCAGCAAAGAGTGCGTGATCTTGTGAATATCTCCTAAGCCCCTGAGCTGTATACTTTAAAAGGGTCAATTTTTATACATGGATTTTCTCAGTAAAGCTTTCTTTTGGTTATTGTTTTTAAGACAAAGAATCAGGAACGGGGGTTGGGTGAAGAGAAGGAAAAAACACAATAGTATAATCTCAATCTTCAACCAAATAAAAAGTATTCAAATAAAAAATAAAAGATGACATTAGGCAAAATCAAAATTGGGAAACAGTTTTCATCTGTTGTACAAACACTGTTGGTGGCTTTCTGGAATGCTGAACTAAAGAAAATTTGAAGCTGCTTTTAGACTCAAAAAGAACAAGACTTGTGATCAGTTAGTGATGTCTGCCCTGGGCATAGGACAGGAGGGAGGAGGAGTAGATGATATTTTCCATCTGACTGGGTAATCTTCATGGTCTTTCCCAGCAATCAAACTCTCAGAGATGAGACATGCTCACATATAGCAGGAGAAGAATGGGGGTCACTAGGGGTTGGGTTAGAAGAGGAGGGAGATTGGAACGAGGCAGAAGTCTTACAGTCAGCTTGGATCCCGCCCTATTCATGCTTGTGAGGACTGGCCTGCCTTCCTTTCCCACCAACTCCATTCTTGGAATAGCCAACTCCCCTGAGAACCTGCTGCCTACAACATACCAGTTCCCAAGGACAATTCTTCACCAGTTCTGCACAGGTCAGCAGTCCATCTCCTCTTTTCTAATTGCCCCCTCTTTTCCCCCTGGAGACAGAGGTCTCTCCTTGGAGAAAAGGCAGTCCAGCAAAGAAAGGCTTTACACCAACCCCACCTGGTACAGGCCCTATCATTAAAATATGTGCACCGCTAGCATGCTTGTCCTTTTTCCAGTGGGGTTTAGCAATTAAGATCCCCCCTCACTTTTCAGAGTGTGTCAAGAGACTTGCTCTGGGCAGCAAAGAAAATACATTTGTCATTGGAATGACAGCTAAGACACTCCTAGCTATTTTTATCCCGTGGTGGAACTTGTCTTACCCCTTCTGGGAAAAATAATGAATATTAGAGATTCTGTTTACAAATATTCACCTTTTGCTGATTTCTCTCATAGCCCAGCAATTTTTCAACAGGACAGCTTTCTTGGAAACACTGTACATGGCCAAAAGATGATAAAATGTGGTATCCAGAGAGACGCCTAAAGCTTTGTTTATTTAACAGGGTAATTGGGCATAGGCTCTGAAAGGTCAGTGTCTGCAGTCAAGTTGCCCAAGGTGTTGGTCTGGAAGGAGGCCCTCTGGTTAAATAATCAGCAAAAAGCGCTCCTCCCTTTCTTCACCTGCTTCCCAAGACCTCTCTATCAGAGTGCAACCCCCTTACCTATCTTTGGTCAAACAAATCTTGAACTCATTGATCTGCATGGACCTTTCTAGAAAGAGCCAAATGTGTGAACAACAGCCCCCTCATCTTTTCCATTTGAAGCTAAACCTGCTTTCTCTCCCTGACACACTTATATACTTGAGCCCTAGAACTGCTAATGAGATCAGAACGTGATTAGCTGTCACTTCACAAGTGAAGTTGATCAGTGATGGTTTCAGACCAAGGAAAGAAAATGCCCCCAACCACAGGTTTCTCTGATCCTATTTGTGTTTCTCTTTATCATCTATGAAATTGTTTTCAGGGCTTATTGTCTCTGAGGCTTTCTGCAGAGCCTCACAGCAGATGCTGCCCACATGCTCACTTGAGGAGGCCCAGAGGGACTGTTATCAGAAGCTGAACTCAGGTTTAAAGGCACCATATTCAGAGCTTGTTGCAGCTCAGATGCTTCTCTTTAAAAACAAAATACTGCCTTTTCAGGAGGCCACATGGTACTGTGGGAAAAGCCACACACACAAACCTGGGTGTGATTCCTTGGCTCTGCTTACCTTCCCTAGCTGTGACTTTGGTGAATCACTTGCTTCTCTAGGCAGCTGCAGTTTCCACCTCTGTGAAACAGGGAGGCCAGCTTTGCCCATAGAACATCCAGCACAGTGTCTAGCTGAAAAAAGGAGAAGAAGGTTGCACAGAAAAATTCATAGCTATTATTAACTATATTCCTCTCCAACCTGCTGTTAAAATAAGGCCACTTTGAATGTGATAACTTTTATTTCTATGACTTTCACTAGTACCTGTTATTTCAGAACGCACAGTTCAGTGGAGCTCTCTGGAATGGCTTCTGGAAGTGCCCAGGAAGAGACTGGTGGCCATTGTATCCTCTCTGTTGTTGGGTATATTCTGTCAAACCTCTATTTATTGCTGGTGGGTCTGTCTCAGTGGACTACCTCCCTAAGGGACAGTCATCCCACACCTCCCAAAAGGGCTGCTAAAGGTTTTTGTGGACCTCTTTCTCCATTAAAAAATACTTATGAATTTTATTTTATGACTCTGTTGGTATAAAGACAAATGTGATCCAGGCTAAATATCCAAACCTTTTTTTGTCAACTCTAAAGTTATTTATTTTAAAAATTGAGATGAATTCACCATAATACAAAATTAACCATTTCAAGTGTATAATTTAGTGGCATTTAGTATATCTACGATGTTGCATAACCATCATTTCTCTCTAGTTCAAACACTGTCATGACTCCTAGAGGAGATCTAGCACCCAGGAAACAGTCACTCCCATTCTTTCTTTTACTGAACACAATGGTCTCAAGATTCATCCATTTTATAACATGGATCAGTACTTCATTCTTTTGGGGGCTAAACAATATTCCAATGTATGGATCTACCACACTCTGTGGATGGACATTGGGCTCTTTCCATCTTTTGACCATTAGCAGAAATGCTGCTATGAGTATTTGTGTAAAAGATTTGGTCTGGAAATTTGTTTAAATTTGTCTTTATTTCTCTTGGGCATATACTTGGGAGGGGAATTTCTGAGTCATATGTTGACTCTAACTTTTTGAGGAACTGCCATTATTTTCCAAAGTGGTTGCACCATTTTACCTTCCTAGCAGCAGTGCCTGAAGGTTCCAGTTTACTACACCCTGCCAACATGTGTTACTATCTGTCTTTTTATTGTAGCCATCTTCATGGGTGTGAAGTGGTAGCTATCCCATTTTAAGAATAAATGAGTTGAAGACCAGAGAGGAAATGGAACCTGTTCAGCACAACATGTTAGGAGACTCTGCACAGCAAATCTCTTTTGCTTCCAAACTGATGCTTGTTCCCATCAGACTAGGCATTCTTGCTCTTCAGCATTAAAGAAAAAAGCAAAGTCAGACCAGTAGAGTGTACCCAGGACTCCCTTGATTGCTATTATGCTTAAATGAAGGAGCTCACTCTAAATGAAGAACAGTAGCTATTGGCTTTAGGAGAGGGGTTTCCCTGTTCCAAAGGTAGTCTGGGTGGGATTTTGCCTAGGCCCTTTCAGGGCTCACTTTATTTTCTGAACCTTTCTTTGATTAATGAGAACTTCAGCAATGAGATAAACTGGCTTTACCTATTAGATGCTAGTCACAGTTTCACTCATTGGAGGGACAAAGATAAATACAATATGACTCAAACTCAACATATAAACATATCATAATGAGTGTTGTATGGTTTGGATACGAGGTGACTCCTAAAATGTTAATGTGATAGACAATGCAGCAATGTTGAGGGTGAAATGATTAGATTATGAGAACTATCTCCTAATTCTAATTTGATGAATTAACAGTTTAAATATATTTCTGGGTGCTGGCTGTAGGCAGGTGGGATGTGGCTGTAGGAGGGTCACTGGGGGTGTGCCCTTGGGGATTCTATTTTTACAATGGATCTTTGTTCTCTCTCTGCTTCATAGCTTCCATGAGCCTGTCAGTTTTCCTCTACCATGCCCTTCTGCCATGATGTTCTGTTTCATCATAAGCCCAGAGCAGCAAAGTTGACTGACCATGAACTGAGCTTCTGAAACCATGAGCCCAAAATAAACTTTTCGTCCTCTAAGTTGTTCTTGTCAGGTATTTTGATCCCAGAAATAAAAAATTGGCTAACACAAGTGTTAACAATAGAGATAGATGCGGCCACAAAGGGAGTATAGACAAACATGGAGCCCAACCCTGTCTATAAAGGGAAGCCTTGAAGGCCTTAATGTGATGGTGGTGGTGGTACTATATTAATCTGGTTGGATTGCATCCCCCAAGGGTTCATGTGTTGAAATTTGTGAGATAAGACGTTGGAAACTTAATCCCTTAATTGTGAAGAGGTGGGGCTTTTCGGAAGTGATCATGCTTCAATAAGGTCATCATGGTGGAGCCCCCATGATTGAATACTGGTGACTTCATGAGACGAGAGGGAGACTAGAGGATCTAGACACAAGCATGTTCCCTGTCTCTTTCCATGTGATGCGATGCATCATTTTAGGACTCTTGCCAGTAAGAAGGCAATCACCAGATGCAGTTCCTTGAATCTCCAGATAAGTAAATCCCTTTTCTTTATAAAGTTACCTAGCCTCAGGTATTCTATTATGGTAATACAAAGTGGATGAATACAGATGGGAAGTTTGCCAGACCTGTTTTGTAGTCAAGGGCATATGAAGTGTGTAGGTAACTTGCCTGGAGTGGGAGTACAGCTTGAAAATCAAGCGACATGTTCAACCCAGGGCTGTGATGCCTTGGTGTTTTGACAGAACTGTGCACAGCTGGAAATCATTCTCAGTGGAGGACCAATGAGCTTCCTGGGCAACCCAGCACGTGTAACTTGAACTGAGGATTTCTGGACAAGTGGCATGCATAATGTGAGAAAGGCAGTGTGGACTAGCTGAGCCAATACCATTCATAGCCAAAGTCAAGTTCAGTGCTTACTGGGTGTATTAGGAGGGCTTGGTTGACAGTGCCTCCTACACATAGTGTGACTGCTGTTTTTCAGTTATGAAGGAAATGTTAGATCCCCAAACAAGCATACAAATAAAGAAAAGCTTGCTTTGATTCATCTTTTCCGTGTTGGTTTGCGTAAAGTACCTGTTTTTTTTCACATCACCCTTCAGCTGTGTGGTTTCTGCCAGGCAGCCTCAGCAAAATTGTGAAATAGGTACAGTTTCTTCCTTAAACCCATTTAAAGCTACTGCGAATTCACCTCCTTAGGATTGATAGTAGAAAGTGATGCACGCAGGGCTGTAGGGCCGTTTGCTGTGAAGTTGAATACATTATTAATTTTAAACTTTGGTTTTGGGACCCTTCACTCTTCAAAGCTGTGTTTCCAGTGCTTTGTGCTGATAGGGATATCCACCATTAGTTTGGAGTGTCTTTTTATGAAAAGTCAAGAAAACTGGTGATTAGTGGGAGTAGTATATACTCATGAATGTGGTTTGAAGCACATTTCAGTCAACATTCATAGTCATTCTTTTATATACATATATATATGAATGTGTGTGTGTATGTAGGTGGACACAATACCTTGATTTTTATGTGGTGTTGAGGATCGAACCCAGGGCCCCATGCATGCTAGGCAAGCATGCTACCATTGAGCCACAACCCCGCCCCATAGTCACATTTATGGTAAGAATTTTGGAACATTCTAGAATTGATATCCAGGAGTATATAGGAGCAGAAAAGTAAACAACAGTAAGAGGGTGTGAGAGTAAGGACCTGCTTGACACTTTTAAAATAAATTATTCCTGGGCTGGGGTTGTGGCTCAGTGGTAGAGGTACTTGCTTATTAGCACATGGGAGGCACTGGGTTTGATCCTCAGCACCACATAAAAATAAATAAATAAAATAAAGGTATTGTGTCCATCTATAACTTAAAAAAATTTAAAAAACCAAATTATTCCTTAGATAGTGATCAATAAAGAAATGACATTTTCTTAAGACAAATTTAATTGCATTTTAAATAAAAATGATGAGATGGCCCATCACAGATACACTCACACACAATCACACACACTCTCATACTCACACACAAATACACATGCACACTCACACATACGTACACACACATAAACTCACACACATCTACACAGGTACACATTCACACATGCATACATACATACACAAACACACATACACATATTCCACATATACTCACACATACCTGTAGACGTACGCATACATAAACAGACTGTGTGTCTGAATATGTATGTGTACGTGTGTGAGAGTGTATGTGTTTGTATGTGTGTGAATGTGTTTGTGGTTATGTGTGTGTAAGTGTGCATGTCTGAGTGTTGTGTGTGTCAGTGTGTATGTGTGTATGTGTGAATGTATATTTGTGTTTTTGAGTGTGTGAATTTATGTGAATGCAATTGTATGCGTGAGTCTGTGCGTGTTTGTTGTGCTTGCATGTTTGTATGTGAGCATTTGTGTGTGTGTGTTTGTGTTTGTGTGTTTGCTGCGTGTGCATTTTCGTGCATGTGTGTGTGTTTGTGTGTGCATGTGTGTGGGCACATGTGCATGTGTGCACATACATTGCACGTGCATTTGTATGAGTGTGTGCTTGTGTCTGTGTGCACATGTGTGCATGTATGCTGATGATAGTGTGTGTGCCTGTGATAGTGCATGTGTGTTTGTGTGTGAATTTACATGTATTTGTGGTTGTTTTTGTGTTCCTGTGTGTGCATTGTATGTTCATTTGTGTGTGTGTGCATATGTATGCATGTGATCATGCATTTTTATGTGTCTGGCTGTTTGTGTTCATTTTTGTGTGTGTGCATTTGTGCATGCTGGTATGTGTGTGCATTTGTGCATGCTGGTATGTGTGTGTGCATGTGTATGGTTTGTGTGTTGGTGCATGTATGCTAGTAAGTGTGTGTGTTGTGTGTGCATGTGTATGCTTGTGTTTGTGTGTGTGTGTTTTGTGAGTGTGCATGTGTGTGGGTTTGTTAGTGTATTTTTGTGTTTGTTTTTATGTGTATGCATGTTCATTGCATACACATGAAAAACATACACAAACATGCACAACCCAAAACAATCACAAATCAACATGCACTCACACATGCACACAAACACACAAAATGCACACACAATGCACACACAAACTTGCACACACAAACACAAGCACACATACATTCACAAACACATAAACCTACACACATTCACACAAATACCCTCTCACTCACAAATTCACAAAATATACAGTCACACACACTCAAGCACACTAAAACACATACACACTAATGCACCTAAACACACGCTACTCTCAAACACACTTATACTCATTCACCACATTCACACTCATGCACATATACACACGCACTTGGACACAGGCTCTCAAACATGTATAATCACACACTCACATTCACATAAACAGCACACATACACATACATGCATACACACACATATACATATACTCATTCATACACACATGCACACTCACATGTGCACACACAAAATATGCACAACATACACATATACATAAACACACACACCCACATGCACATATACACACACATATACACACTCACATGCATACATACCACACATACAGGAACACTTGTACTCTCACATATACACATTCCCACACTCAAACATGCACTTGTAATCACACACGTACACCCTCAGACACACACTCACACACATACACACACATAAACACACTCATATACATACTAACACACATACACACTCATACACACACACATACACTCACACATATACACAATACTCACTATAACTTTAAAAAATACCATATCTATATCATACACTTGCAATTTGCTAAGAGATCCTGATTGTTCTCTCCATACACAAATATATGTGGTGTCTGTGAGATGATGATGGATGTTTTAACTAACTTGATTGTGGTGGGCATTTCATAATATATGTGCATCTCAGAACATCACATTGCACACCTTAAATAGATATAAATTTGTCAGTCATATTTCAATAAAGCTGGAAAGGAAAAAGAATTTTCACCCAAGATTGGAAATTTAATTTTATTATATGCCTTGTTTGCTTCTATAAGTTTTCCTTTCCTTATTTATTATTGTGCACATTATACAATTAGATTAAACATTAAACCTTTTTAGGATAAAACATATAGTCAAGGGTATTTTGTACATTGCTCAACTTATTTTGAAAGCAGTTTACAGCAGTTTTTTCGTGCGCCTGTGTATGTGAGATTGGCTTATGGTTTCGCATTCTCACAATATTCTCTCTGGTTTTGGTATCAAGAACATGTTGCTCTCATGAAATGAGTGAGAGGCATTTCCTCTTTTTCAGTGCTTTGAAACAATTTGAATCAGATTGAAAATATCTGTTCCTTCATTGTTTGGAAGACTTAACCCATGGAATCATTTGAGGTTGGGTTTTTTGGTGGGTATATTTGTGTACATGTATGCCTGTATGCCTGAGTGTGAATGCATTTTAAAGTACTGATTCAGTTTTTTTTTTTTTTAAATAATGATAGGTCTATACAGATATTGTACCTTTAATCTAAATATTCAAATGTTCATTATATTGTTATTTTCCTATCATTTTTGAAAATCTCCTCTGCATTTGTAATCAGATTCCTTTTTTTGTCTCTTCATTGGTGGTTATGAGTATGCATGTGTGTATAATTTTAAAATATATCACTGTTATTGTTTTAGTCAGCTATTTTGCTGCTGTGACTAAAGGATCTGATTTTAAAGGACGAAAAGTTTATTTGAGGGCTCATGGTTTCAGAGGTCTCCATCTGTACACAGCCGGCACCATTCCTCAGGGTTCAAGGTGAGACAGGAACAACATGGCGGGAGAGTGTGGCAGAGGGAAATAGCTCACATGACGATCAGGACCCAGAGAGAGGTCTCCACTCACCAGATACAAATATATACCCAAAGTCACACCCCAATTCCCACCTCCTCTAGTCACACCCTACCACTTTAGTTATCACTCAGTTAATCCCTATCAGGGGATTAAATCACCCATTGGTTTAAAGACTCTTAAAACCCAATTATTTCTCTTGTGAACCTTCGGCATTGTCTCACATGTAAGCTCTTGGGGGACACCTCACATCCAAACCATAACATTAATCCTGTCAGAGGCTGGTCAGTTAGTCATTTTAAAAATAATTGCTTTCGGTTTCATTGATTTTTCTATTTCTTCTCTTTCCTATTTCGTTTATTTCTCTACTGATCTTTATACTTTATTATCCAACTTTTTCTCTTTTTTTAAACTTGTATTAGGTTTTTTATTTTTTATTTTTACAAACTCCATTTTGATTCATTGTACGCAAATGGGGTACAACTTTTTGTTTCTATGGTTGCACACGATGTAGATTCACACCATTTGTGTAATTATACATGTACATAGGGTAATGATGTCTGTCTCATTCCATTATCCTTCCTAATAGATTTTAACTTCTATGCAAAACCATAGAAGTTGTAGATGTTGATGGGTTCAGTGTGATGTTTTGATATGTGTGTGCATTGTGTAAGTTTAAGTCAGGTTAAACTTATCTGCCTCCTTAAACATTTATCACTTCTTTATCGTGAAATTGTTCAAGATATTTTCTTCTTGTTTTTTAATACCCAGTTTTTGATGGGAAGGGATTTAATTTGTTTCCCAACTTTTTGAATCAGATGCTTAGTTTACTGGACTCTTTCCAAGTTACATATGTATTCTATAAAATCTGTGAGTGCTGCCTGTGCTGCATTGCCCACAGTTTGATAGATGGTGTTTTCATTTTCTTTCCATGTAAAATGTTTTCTAATATTCATTAAAATTTCTTTCTTTTATTTAGAGACAGAGTCTCACTGAGTTGCTTAGCACCTTGCTAACTTGCTGAGGCTGACTTTGACCTGCAGTCCTCTTGCCTCAGCCTCCTGAGCCACCTCATGAGGCTTAAAATTCCTTTCTTGACCCTTAGATTATTTCCAAACATATGGGAGTTTAAAGGGTTACTTTTTTGTTGTAGATTTTAATTTTTGTTGAATTGCGATCAGAGAGTGTAGTATGTGATATTGGATGTCTGTATAACATTGAGTCCTAATGCTGTGTATCTCTCATTTTTAGGTGCAAGTATTTGTCTGCGTGTATTAGATCAAGCTTGTTAATCATGTTCTTTAAAATTTCTACAGGCTGTCTGTTATGCTTTCTTAAAGTTTTCTTTTTATTTATTAGATATTTAATTATTATAAGTGTAAGAAAAATGCAGCTCAGCTTGGGTCCCAAGGCAGCTCAGACCCTTAAACCCAGGGGAGCAGGCACTCTGGGTGCCTGGTCTGAGTCGCGGTCCAGTGACAACACCCAGAAAGCCACTCTGGATACGGGAACTCACACCAGAGATTTTATTAGGCAGACGACTAGAGCATCTGCTCAGGGCTGGAAAGAAAGGAAAAAGAGAAAGAATGGCGCAGGAGCTTCTCATAAATATTGGAATTCTGCGGGCTAACAAGGAACCAATAACTGAGAAGGATACTTGCAAGCTGACTGATGAACCAGTAGCTAGCTAGGATGTTCACAGACTGACAAGCTAGGTTGTAAGTTGGGAGGTGGAGAAATGGCTGCAGAGTAAAGGGCGGGGGAGCAACTTTATATTATAATAAGTACCACCTATTGTTTTTCTTTAAATTGTTTGAGATTATAATTCTGTTACTTCAAGTTCTTGAAAATCTAGTCTTAACTTTATACTGTGCTTTACCTTTTCTTTTTGGTAGAATTACCCTGTGGATTTTGGAAGTTTTAACTGTGAACTTGAGTTAATATTTTTCCTCTATGAGTTTCTTCTGGCATTAACGGTTTTGCTCTCTCCAGGAGCCTCGGAGTCATCACAGGTCCAGAACCAGTATTTATGTTACTTTATAAATTCAGGAGTTTCCAGAAAATGTGGGTGTATTTGACCTCAGGTCTGTCTGGGGTTTCTCATTCCCAAAGGAGGAGTTTTTACTTGTGTAAAACTCAGGCAGAGATAGATGAGAGGATGTCTTTAATTTTGTTCTGATTTGTCTTTTCAGAGAAGGTATGCAGTTTTGAGAGTTCCTATTTGAGAGTTCTCAATTCCAAGTATTCGTTCTGCATGGGATCCAACATCTTGTCTCTTTAAAAATCAAACCCTTGTGTTGGTATCCTCTGGTGATCACAGCTTTATCTGCTTCTGAGCTAGCACTCTGATTTAATTCTTTTATTTGGCACTTGAAAATTTCCTTTTATTTTCTTGTGAGTTTAACCATATATTTGGAATAATTTATATTTTATCATCAATTCTTGGTTTTGGAAACAAGAGCTTGTGGTATTGTCATTGATTGTCATCTTACTCTTGCACATTCCCAGAACTGTATTTCATCCTTAGGGTCTTTTATTGTGAAAGATGAAAGTTTTGCAATGCCCCAACAGAAACACCTGTGAAAATGTTTCAGCTGTTAATTTTTTATTGAATTCAACATCTCTATAATCTCCATTGCTATCAACTGGAAAAAGCCAGCATTTGGCTTGGCATTCTGTGGAAGACCTTGGTATACTCAGCAGCGGATCATGGGACCATTGGAGGAAGCCACCAAGCTGTGGTTCTCATCTATGGAGATATCTTATTTCTTTCTTAAAACATCTTTCCTGGGGAAAAAAAAATAGCAGACCTGCAGTGACATTTGTTTGAATAACTTCTCTGGTGAAGTTTCTTTTGACTTCTGCCTATGAAGAGACCCTGTTAGGAGATTTTTCTTTCTTTCTTATTCTAGAGGGAAAAAAAATAAGGGTTGGGGGATTCTCCCTAATTGGAAGAGAAAGCAAACAGGATTCTCAAATGAAAGACCTTCAGGAGAGGATTTTTCTACATTTTCTATTCCCTTTTCCTCACCAAAATTACAGAGATATCTTCTGGGGAAATGTACAGGAGCCTTAGTAGGCCTTGCTTAAGAAAAATGATCACATTGGTTATAACCTCCTATTCCTGGAAAAAGCTTATGCCAGGAGACTCAGGCCCATATGGGTGCATATTCTTCTGTGACTCTCCCATAATAGCCAGGAGTACTAATGTGGTCACAAGAACTATAATTTCAGTGTCTAAGTGCCACATATCCCCTCAGTGCTTGGAATGCTAATATAGAAAATGGTGGTCTTTGCCCACCAGAAGCTCACAGACTGGGGAGATGTGTAAGCAATTACAAAAGAATTAAGAGTGAAGCAACACATAAAATAAAACGTTGATGAGCTGGGTGCGGTGGTACATGCCTGTAGTCCCAGCAGTTTGGGAGTCTGAGGCAGGAGGATGGCAAAGTTCAAAGCCAGTCTCAGCAACTTAGTGAGACCCTAAGCAACTTAGCAAGGCCCTGTCTCAAAATAAAAAACACAAAAAAGGGCTGGGGGTGTGACTCAGTGGTTAAGTGCCTATGGGTTCAATCCCTGGTTCTTCCCTTCCCCACCAAAGAAAAGAAAAGAAAGAAAATGTTGATGAACTGGGCTTCATTAAATTTGAAAGCCTTTGGTTTTTCAAAGGATACCAGTAAGAGAAGGAAAAGACAAGTAATAGATTTGGAGAAAAAATAGTAAATTATTTATCATATAAAGGTCTTGTGCCAAAATATATAAAGAATACTTGAGTTAATATTAAAAAAAATAGATACCCAATCTAAAAATAGGCAAAAGACTAGAAGGGGACATTCCACCAAAGAAAATGTATAGATAACAAACACATGAAATGATGCTCAGCAGTAGCCATTAGCAAAATGCAAATTAAAACTACAACCTATTGAAATGGTTAACATTCAAAAAATTAACCAGACCAGGCACAGTGGTGAAAAACTATAATTCCAGCAACTTAGGAGCTGAGGCAGGAGGATAATAGGAAGTTTAAGGCCAGCCTCAATAGTTTAGGGAGACTCTGTCTTAAAATAAAAAAAATAAAAGGGGCCTGGGGATATGGCTCAGGAGTAGCACACCCCCGTGTTCAACTCCCAGTGCAAAACAACAACAACAACAACAACAACATAATTGATGGTATCAAGAGTTGCACAGGATATGGAGAAACTAGAACTTTTAAAAATACTGCTGATGGGAATGTAAAATGGTACAGCCCCTTTAGAAAATAGTTTAGCAGTTTCTTAAAAAAGTGAATATATTTCTCTCCCATCCAATCTTTTACTCCTAGGTAAATACCCAAGAGAAAAGCAAATATGTGTCTACAAGGAGTCTTGTACATGATTATTCATAGATACTTTATTTGTAATAGCCCCAAATTGAAAACAAATCAAAAGTCTACCCACATTTGGAATGGATACATCAAGTGGGGAATATCCATGAAATGGAATAATGATCAGTAATGATAAAAGGGATTGAACTACTGATACACACCCAACATGTATGAATACCAAAATAATTATGCTGAGTATGAATGAAGATGCTCAAAAAGAGTATGTGGTCATGGAGTTAAAGTCTAGAAAATGAGAACTCATCTAGAATGGCAGCAAACAGATTAGTGAATGCCTGGAGGAGTTCAGGGAAGAGATTACAAGAGTCATATAGAAATTTTTAGAAGTGATGAATTTGTTTACTATCTTGATGATGCTGATGGTTTCATGGGGGTATACCTATGTCAAAATTTACCAAATTGTTCAGTCTAGACATATGCAGATTATTGTAGGTTAGTTATACTTCAATAAGACTACTTAATTAGGGTGATAGACGCCTTGGAAGAGGTAAATTCAGGGTACTACCAATAGACAGTGCATGAAGAGGGTCCTTTAACTCAGAGTACCTAGTGGTCAGAGACAAGGAGATGGCTGACCTGAGTAGATGTGAGTAGATGTTATTCAAGGAAAGGAAGTGAGGAAGGGAGGAGCGAGGAAGGGCAGGAGGAGTGGAGAGTTCTCCACATTGGAAACGAACGCAGAGTTTCCAAAGCATGTGAAGTGGTGTTGTCAGAGTGGCTTGACATAAGAGAAATACAGGATTTGCTCGTGGATAAGAGAGAAAATGAGAGAAGAGGGGAGAGGCAGGCAATAACTTTTCTGTGTTTATGAAATTCTCATTATATGTCACCAACTTTTGTCAGGCATCCCTATCCCTAAATACAAAATGAAATCATAACTCCATTTATGTGCAAATTGCTAGTTAATTGACTGAAGTATCCCTCGATTATTTGGGAAAGTCCCAGGTAGGGTCTCATATCTATCTATGCTCACAGAATACTCTGCCATGTTTTTCTTTTTGACATACACTGCCCAGGAAGCCGCATTGATTTTTCTGTTCAAAGTCACCCCTGGAAATTTTGGATTACGCAGAGGGAAATGAGAGGGAGGAAGGGGCAGGGATATGAAAGATGGTGCAATGAGACAGACATTATTACCCTAAGTACACGTATGATTACATGAATAGTATGAATCTATTATGAATGTGTTGCTTGCAAGAGACATTGTTTCAAGAGATTTGAAAAGTGGAATCATGTTTTCTCACTTCGGTGGTCAGTGTGGGCATCATGGCAGTGTGGCCACCTTTGACAGTTCCCACCAAATGAGTCCTTGAGTAGGTGCATATATGCAGCTCTGTGGTAAAAAGGCTGGCATCTCCCACACAACAGCCAGGACAGCGAGGTTGGATGAGAGACAGATGCAGGTCTCACTACTTCCTTGGTGATCTCAGTTTGTCCTTGCTCTTGTACATGTCCACCTTTCCTTCCTAACTATTGGTCAAGCTGACCTATAGTTTACCACTAGACCCAGAGGCAGCAGGCTACACAGAATTCTTTATCACCTCCCACAAATGCATAGAGTCTAAACCCCTGACATAAATACTCTCCTCCATGTCATAGTAGCTCTGGTTCTCTAAATCCTGAATAAAATAGGATCCCACCCAGCTTTGTGGCACATGGTCCCAGGAGCAGCTCTGCTTTGCTAAAACCTTTCATAAAAGCCAAGTGTCCAAAGTCTGACCACCATCCTTACAACCAGAGATTGGTTGAGGAAAGGTACCAAGGCAAATCCTGCAATTTCCTTGCCTTTCCCAGTCCCACCCAACCAAATGCCTTCCTCCTCCTTTACTTAATAAAAACAAAAGCTCCCTGCACTTCCATGGGTGTGAACAGATGTTCTGTGTGGGTGTGAGGCGTAGTGGAGGGTTGCTTTGCTGTCCTCACCAGCTGCCTCAGGGCCCTGCTCAGATGGCCCCCAGTGCCCTTGCAGAGGTGATTAACCCCTCCCAGAGTCTTTGATTCTCTTGTTCAAAGAGTTCTGGCAACTTGACCCTTTGCTCATATGCTTTTGTTTTCACTCATTTCCTTTCTGTGGTGCTTTGCCAGGATTCTTGGATGGATTACAAGGCCTCCATGAGGGTCTGGCTGACTGGAGGAGCAACTGAGGAGTCGTTTCTTGGCTTTTGCACACCAGGCGATACCATACACACCCTGGTAAACATGAGCCCACCAGGCCATAGAAAGGGAGAAATTCTAAGCTAGAACAGATTGGACTAGATGTAGAGGACTCAAATTTGAATTTCCCTGTGTGAGATTCTCAGGTTCTAGGTAAGTCTCTTTCTGTCTCTCCTCTGTAAAGCAGGTCCTAGAGCATTTACTATTTTCTCCCCAGAGGTCCCACAGGACATTCTGAACATGGGAGAAAGTGCTCTGGGGTCTGAGAAGTGGTGGTCTTAGAGTAGCCATTTCAAAACCTCATCAGAAACCCCTCAGTTGAATTACTATATACTCAGCCCTCTGCATGGGTAAATTCTGCATCTGTAGATTCAAACAACCTTAGATAGAAAATATTTTTTTTAAAAGTTGCATTGTACTATTTAAAAGGTATGTCTTTTTGGTAGACTTTTTTCTTGTCATTATTCCCTAAACAACAGTATAGCAACTATGTCTGTAACATTTACATTGCATCAGGTATTATAAGTGATCCGGAGATGATTTGAAGTATACAGGAGGATGTGAGTAGGTACTATGCAAATGTAAAGAACTTAAGCATTCTTGATTTTAAGCATCCAATGGGGGTTCTGGAAGCAATCCCCTGCAGATTCTGCAGGACTACTTGTATGTTAGAAATCAACACTACTTTCCATCTTTTCTAATTTGTCCCAAAGGTTTTAAATCAGTAGGCTGGAGTGTAGCTTGGCATCTGTGCATTAAAACAAGAATAAAACAAAGGCCTACAGTTGATTCTGATGATCAGCTGAATATGGAAACAGCTGATCTGGTGAACAGTAGATGAAGGAAAAGGCCTTACAAAGTTTAGGGGTGCTATCTATAAGACCAGTGAAAATGGAAGCAATTATCCAGATAATCCAGCCCCCAAAACACATTTTTATTAGGATGATTGAAATCACAAGCAACTTTCAGAGACATTTGGGAAGTATACTGGTGAAGCCCAGTATACTCTTACCTATGTAAATTCAGATCAAGCCTCTGGAAGAGGTGACAGTGGTGGGAGGCTGAACAGAGAGAAAAACTTTGCACTTTGAAGTTTTACTCTCACTGTGGCTGCCATACATTCTGACAGATGCTTATTGCTTAGTCTTTTAGCTCACAAATCACAAATTCTCGTTTTTAGTATGAAAAATGATGCCTGTTATTTATAATACACCATTTTGGCTGACCATCAGACAATGTAATTTGAGATGATTTTCCATTTTGTCTAGGATTTAAAGTTTTTAAAGCATCTTTCAGTACATATCTATTTTTGAAGGTCACCATCCATTGCCTTGTGAGATGGTCACCTCTCCCAGATGTTTGGGGATCCACAGATTTATTATTCTGCCACATTGTCTCCTCAATAGCACATGACGAGTTGGTCCTGAGTTTTCTAATTTAAGTGTGGGAATTTTTGGCTCTGTCTTTAGAGACTGAATGGAATGCATGCAACTCTGTTTCGGGTCATTGTTCCAGGGTCTGCATTTGCTGGATGGAGAATTTCTTCAACGCCAGGTTTCCCAGGAGGAAAATCAGCCTATTTTAGTTCCATCAAATTCATCATCCATTATTTATTGTCCTATTGTGGGTATCACCCCCAGAGAAAGAGGGTCGAGGGGCCAGCATTACATTTACCTAAATACTGACAAAGTGCTGCCATCTCGTGGCTGGGCAAACTTCAAAGGTTACTAGTGACTTTGGAGTAATCTTCCAAAAAGGAATCAGATGTTCAGAATCCATGTCTTCACCTGGTTAGCAGAAAAAATGTACCATGAACTCCTGACCACTGTGCCATCCCTCCTTCTGTTTCCCGAATAAAGAAAGTAACTGCTATTAAGGTTGAGTCCTCCTGGATTTTTTAAAGAGAACGGAATTTTTTCTTGTTCTAGTTTTAGTTATTTTTTGACCAGCCCTTTGGCAATATTTTGAGCCATGGGTTGAAAAGGTTAAAGACTTTAAAAATATTATCTAAGGATAGAAAGAGAGGTGAAAGAATAGGTGGGTCTTACCTGTTGGGCACATGTTTTCTAAGTGAGGTCCTTGTACTACAAGCCAGAGTGAGAGCTGCTGAATCAGAACTCTGAACATGGAGCTCAGAAATCTGTGTTTAAGATGATTTGGACCCATGCTTGTATTAGAGAACCACTGTGTTGGGGAACAGAAACCAGCCCTGGGCAAGCGTGAAGTGGATGGTGTCCAAGTTCCATCAGGTTCTCCATAACACCCACTTCTCGTAAGTTCCCTCTCCACATGTTATTTACTCAATAAACAGAAAAGTTTTATTAGGTGGATACTAGGTAGGTGAGCTAGTGTTTTAAATGGTGTAGATACAGAATTTGCTTTTCTAACCATTTTCCAGGTTCTGCTCCTGCTGCCGCCCTCTGAGAGACCTGTTTTATAGTGAAGAGCAAGAGGCCCAGAAGCCAATGTGGTTTCAGATGGAGGATGTGGTGCAGGCTTTTCAGGGGATCCATGTGTCTGTGAGAACTACCTCCCAACCTTTTCTGCCTCCTACCATGAGCACTCGGAAGACATGTTTATTTGAGTTGAACTCTAGTCCATTATAAAGAGATTAAAATAACGTGCTGTGTTTTCACCATTTAAAGGTTAGGCAATTCAAAAGCCCGATTAGATGTGTAATTATTAAAAGGCCTTGGAGAAAACTGTCAATAGTTTCAGAAAGTTTGGCCGTACATTTAAAGACCAGCTTTGTGCTCTGTGTCCTCCCAACAGGATCAATATGGTCCTGCATGCTACCACGTCCACCTCTTGTTTAATTAGTCATTTATAAGTTTCATTGGTCCAATGTGTCTAAACAATTCTAATACAAATAATAAGTAAGCACAACAGCAAATCAAACTGGATTTGTGGGCACAATTATACAGCAAGAACTCTCAGAGCTGGGAGCAGAACTCTGACTGCAGATTAGAATACAAATATTTACTTGTACATCATATGCAGTCTCTGTTATCTACTGAATATAAATGGTTTCCCAATCGATCTTCTAGCCAGTATTGTGTGATTGGGTAAGGTAAGAGCTGAGTTTTGCTTTGCAAAATCGTAAGTCTTACTGAGAGAATGTGCAAGGCAGACTAGTGTAGTGACAAATGTACTGACCCCAGATCTTTATATTTTGCAGGAAGTTATTTAATCTGTCTGGGTCTCATGTTCTTTATCTGTAAGTTTGAGGTAGTGTTAGCTACTTCATAGGGCGATTTTTAAGGATCAAATGATAAAAGGTAGGTAAGGCCCATAATAGGTGCTCAATAGGTAGTGGCTGTTCCTAGGCTTCCAGTTTTAGAGGCTCAGGTGGTAAACATCCAGGTCTGGGCTGTACCTCAGTGATAAAGCATGTGCTTTGCATGTGCCAGGCCCTGAACATCCATACCTATACATATGGTACACATCTGGGTTTCTCTTACTGGTGCAGGCATTTGAGCTCTGGTGGGGAGGTTCCTTGGGCTATGAAAGCTCTGTCACTTCTCAGGACAGCAAAAATACTGGCCCAGATCAGCTGTGTCAGTTGATCACTCTGGACTTAAACACATCTCAAGTTCCAGAATCGACAAACTGGTCCCTTCAGCCTTGGCTGGATTAAGATGTGCTGGAACTTTAAAGGAATGCTCTCTGTATGTGATGGGTGCTGTGCTAGTCTCAGTTACTGTGTCTGTCAGATTCACTCTCAATGGAAAAAGAAAAGTTCAGTGGCAAAATGACCGGGAGGGAGGAGGAGAGTTAGGGTTCTAGAATGGAAAGCCTGGGTGGGGGTGCTGTGGGGGAGCAGAGGCTCCAGGTTCTGCTGTGGATGGGAGAAGGAAGATGGTGCACCAAGAAAAGTGGAAGGATGTGTCTGGGGTGATGGGGACTACCTTTGCAGTTTTTCTGAAGATGAGCCCCGGTGGGTGAAAATCTGTCATGGACTCTCCATCTGGTGTCCCCATTGCATAAGGAATTTATCTTTGGGTAAATGAGAATCTGGGAGAAGAAAAATAAAATTGCCCCAGTAGGCATGTGATGAATATGTAGGGGAAAGAGTTTAGACTATAGGGTCAGATTTGGCCCTGAATTGGAATCCAGATGTGTGACTTCAAGCTGGGTGACATTGAGCTAGTTATGTAACCAATCTGTGATTCCAGTCCTACTGTAAACTGGGATTTGTAACATTCCTGTCTCATAGGACTGGTGAGAGGATTAACAGGGATAATGCAGGGAAAAATCCAACGGAATATCTGGCTAATGGCAAGCATTTCAGCATCATCTAGTGTCATGGTAAAGAGCTTTACTCTGTAGATGTCCTTGTATAAGTTTTTGGAATGTGACCTTCACCAGGTCACCTATCCTTTCTGAAACTCAGTTGCGTCAGCTCTGCAGAAACAGAAATAGCCACAGCTGATTGCAGGTGGGGGCATGGGTGTGAATGTGCACTGACAAAGTCATTCATTTGTAGACTGAGTGGGAGGCTGGTTATGTTTGGGGAGGCTCACGAGAATAAGTTTGTTTGGAAAGAAATGCATCTTCCATTTTGACTGAGAGGAAATGGGGAGGGGGACTGTGGTGTCACACACCAAAGGCAGGGTTGGCTGATGAAACTTTATGGTTGTATTTCTCAAACAGAAATAGGACAGTCTTACCCTCTATGACTCCTACCAGCTGAGGTCCAGATTTCCAGTCTGGGTTGAGTTTGCACCTGTCACTTATGTCCTCACTTGACTTTGGATAAACTGCTGAGGCAGTCACAGTAACTGGGGCGTAGAAGGTGGCCCTGCCATCACAGGGACCCACTTTCCAAATTCTGCCAATTCTCATTTAATGGTTTGTTGGATATTTACTGAACATTTATTATATACTAAGTTTAGGGGATTCATCAGTGAGTCAAAGAAATAAAAAGATTTGCTCCCAAAGATCTTTCAGTCTTATAAAGGATAAAGGTAATAGACAAATTATAACCTACATACATGCGTAATTAAGATTTTTGCAGCTAAGTTCAGAATGTTATGAGACTGTACAATAGGGTAAAACAATTTGGATTTGGAGTTCAGCAGCAAAAGAAATGAAGTGGGAGTATAGTTCAGATGAGAGAGGAAATGACATTGGACTGAAGGGAGACAGTCCCCACCCCCACTTCTGTTTTCTTTTTCAAGCACAAACCTTCCTTTCATGAACAGACATTGACCATGGGAAAAGCAGTTGTCCTGCTTCCCTGTATTATTGTCCTCTGAATAAACACAGTTTGCGCACTCTCCCCTGAATTCACTGACATCTCCCCTTCAGTTACTCCTGACTATATAAATCTTAACTTTAGTCTTGATTCTGGCATTTTGTCTTCTATAAATCCTTCCAGACTTCTGCTCTCCAAGTTCTCACTGCTTTAGGCTTTTCCCCCTTCAAAGGTGTCTGGATGGCTCTGTTGACCTTGATTCCCTTTGCACATATGGTATGTTGTTTTCTTAAGCTCATGTGTGCCTTGGCATGTGTATAATATGTCTATGCAAATGTGTATGTGAAGTTTCCAATGAGCCTATTGATGAGTCCATACAATGTTAGAGCTAAACGAGCCTTTATAGATCTTATCCTCCAACCTGCTTATTCTGAAGAAATTAAAACTGAAACCCAGAGAACTTACCAGTTACTGCATGAGATCTAGACCTCTAGATCATGTCTTGCTATTTTATGTTTGTATTTTCCTATTGCATTTATCAGGATGCTTTTTTCAGAATTAGAATGAAATGCTTGTTTTTCTTTTCTATCCCTCCAGTTGACCATACAGATACTGTTCCTCCCATTACTCACTTCAAGCAGTAGATGTAGCATGTCATAGTATTTAGCCCTTTGGTGTGCATCAGCTACCTTATCTGTCAAGTGGGTATAGTACTTCAAATGAACAAACTTCTACTAAGTACTTACTGTAAGTCAGGAATGTTGCAGAGTTTTGGGAGCTTAGCCGTAAAGATAGATCTGGTTTCTGCCTTAGGGGGACACATGGAGGTAGAACTTTGTAAAGAAGTAATCACAGGAAAAGTATTTATAATAACAGGATATCCAAAACATGGGAATACAGAACAGACAGCTTTTGCCTGGGGAAATGGGCAAAGCTCACTAATACCTTCTCTTTTTACCTCACCTTTTATTACGAGATTCCTGTGAGATAATGCAGTGGAAGTGTTTAAGAAAAATGTAAATGACTATAGGATCCAAGCTATCCAAACAGATGTTATTGTGTATGGGTGATGTTGAAGAGAATTCATAGACAATGGCCAGGACAAGGAGAGAACAATCATCTATTGATGGATCAGTTAACTTTACACTAAGAAAATTCAGGCCTGTGGCTAAAGACCATCTCAGTTATAGTCACTTGGCTTGTACATTGAGCTTCGTGTTACAGGAATAATCAAACCTGTTCATTCCATTAACACAACGGAAAGCTCTCTGTGACTAGGAGTGTTAGTCCTCATTATCCTCCCACTGGAAGATGAGTGGGAAGATGAAGGATAGAAGAGCAGATGGGAGGTTGGGGGGGTCTGGGCCTTTGGAATGGGAAACACATAGATACCACTATCTTGTCTGTTCTGACCCCTGATGGGCTGGTGAGACATTTACTTCTCTCCCCTTGTTCTCCTCTGCCTCCTGTGATTGTGGAGATTTGAATAGCACATTGTTTTAAAATAAGCAGTTTGCAAACCCAAGCAGCTGTCATATTCATATTCAGAGAATTATTTTTTGATGAGGGCTCACAATAGCATGGGTCAGAGAACACTGCCCAAAGCAAAATAATTATGTATGGTGAAAGTCTGACATCATCCTAGGAGAAGTAGGAAGCATTAACAAAATAAAAAACAAAATCTCATTTGAGTACTGCATTTGATGCTTGGTTCTGCTCAAACTCCTAAGTGACAACCAACTTAGTGCTGAGACTGAGGGAAAAGTGACCACAGGGCCCCCTCTGGTGGTGAGGCAGACCCACTACAACTCATGATTGAGGCCCTGCCCCTGGAAGAAAATTGTAAATCTCAGAAACATCTTCAAGAACTGTTTTTAGTATCTCAGATGTGGACAGACATCCCCTGACTGTAGAGATAATGTTTTGAGGGTCTTGCTGGGCTGTGTAGCAAGTTCCCTGGAGTCTTCCATGAATGTCTCATTATCAGAGTGAAAAATGACACAAGGCAGCCCCATTGCAAATCACTATGACAAGCACCCAACAAAACCAGAACCAGGCCCTCTGTGGTTTTCAACCGTCTCTCCTTCCTTTGCTTTTTCCGCTTAACTGACCTGAGCCAGCAATGGGTAGTACTCTTTCTTTGAAGTTGATTCTGTTATACTGCAGGGGAAACAACAGTAATTGTGGTACTGAAACTATTTGTGGGGTCTCCTCTTTGTGGCTCTGTGAGCTTCAGGAAGTACAGATGGACTGAGGAGGGCTTGAAAGGAAAGAATTCAAATGACCTGTTGTCCTTTTACCCCAGGAAGCACATCTTCACTATTTATCAATTTGCAGATGCTGTATTGGCTGTTGGCATAAGTCCCTGGTGTGACAAAGGGCTGCCATCTCTGGGACCATGACAAGAGCTGTCCCCGCTCAATTTTATAGCAGTGCTGCGTGATACTTTACCTACAGTAAAAATGAAGAGAGGTCCATACAGTCATTGGTACTTCATTGCTGCCTGGTTTTATTTGTCTTTGGATACACTGGTAGTTCAGCAGGATTGACTTTACTGCTCTGAGACATCCTTGGTTATCTGTAGGATCCTTTTAAGCTGATCATTTGCATGTGTCATGATGTGACAGCAAAACCATGTCAGAGGGTGGAGATCTGTGAATACTGCAGCAGCAGTTTGAGACAAAGAATACCCAGTATGAGGCAAGAATGGATGAAGGATGGATTATGCAGAGGAAAAAGAGGGGTGGGGAGGGGGCAGGGGGAAGAAAAGATAATAGAATGAGACTAACATCATTACCCTGTGCACATATGATTACACAAATGGTGTGACTCTACTTTGTGTACAACCAGAGAAATGAAAGTGGTACCCGATTTGTGTACAATGAATCAAAAAAGAAAAAAAGTACCCAATAGACCACAGATCAAATCTGTGGTGGGAGGCATGGTTTGTATGCCTGTGCTTTAACCACTGGATTCTTTTTCACATAATGAAGAGTCATTCTTTGGTCACAGCAAAGAATGTACTTAGCCCAAAAGCACTTTGTGCTCACACAAGCTTTGATGTCATCACCTCCAGATCCTTTGAGTGCCCTGGTTAGCTGGGAGGGAGGACGAGGGTGGGAGGGCAGGCAGAGGGCTGGAACTCTTCTTGGATGCTAGAGTCTCCTAGTAGCAGAAACATGCCCAGGCAGTTCCTGGGACCCAGAAGACCTGGAATCTGGCTCTACCTCACTTGAAGTGGGGTGTACAGTGTATTTTTTTTCATAGTCTGTAAGGATCTGCTACTAGCCACATTTTGCTCAGGGCCAGTGAGTCATTGGGGAAGTGAAGCAGGATTGGATCTCATGGACAGATGGTGACCTGTTGGGAGGACACCCCAGAGGAAATCAATCAAATTAGTATTTTTCACATTTTTTTTTTTTACAACTAATTCAGCAGATACTTCAAACATTTAAGTAATTTTCACAGTACATACTTTTAACTACAACATGTAACCCTGGTGCCAATACTTATCACATCATTGTAAAGGTATTTTTATAGCCAAATAAATTTTCAGTTGTTTACATTTTAATGCTCCTATTCAATATATGCTTCAAATCACCATGTCAGAACATGTGTTTGTAACTTAAAGGTCTCCTAAAATGTTAAAAGGAAAGCACAAAATGTGATCTGTCCAGAGTATACTTGTCCTTAAGGAAATTTTTTCCATTGTTGCTTTGGAGGAAGATTCCATCACCACCAAAGTTCTTTCTTTGGGAATATTCAGGAAAATTACTTAAGGAAAAAGTTCCTTGGTTGATGTCCATGGATGGGTAGTGGCTTAGGCAGGTTATGTTCAGTAACTAGTAAATAGTTCTGTCATTCTATGGTAGGCATTTGATTACCTGTAGGCATTACATCATGAAGTAAAGTCGTTAGCTCCTGGTGACAATGGTTTCCTTTGACTGTAAAGATGTTGCTGTGGGTAGATTATTTGTGTGTATGCTTGAGTGCTGTTGTTCAACTGGCCACTGGTCTAAACCCAGGGTAAGTCATGGAACTTACTCCACAGGATACTATGAAATTACACAATGTAATCAGCAGGAAGAGTTGCTGTTTTTGACCTCACAGAGCATTCTTCTAGACTCGCAAGAAGTCTGACCCAGACTCAGAGCCTAAGACTGAACATATAGGCGATCTCACACTAGCTGTTCTGAGAAAGTCTGAGTTTCAGCCCCGAGGGACAAAGCATGGACTTGTGACAGACAGCTGGGTGCTCATCAAAGAATCACTCTTATTTGGAATATTTCACCGCTTTTTTCAACAAGTAAGTATTGAATACTGATTATGCGTCAGGCTTGTGGGTATATAAGAATGAACAACAATTTATCTTCTGAGATATTTTGTTTCAAATATTTTTCAAAGTAATTGTACACAAGAACTTGTGGTGGCTATTGGTAGTTTCCTGCCCCAGATCCTATTTTGATCTTTTTGATTTAATTTTTCTGGTGTACATACCTTATAATGAGCTATACTTCTGTTTCTTGATTTGTGAATGTTAGGTAATATTTTTGACTTTTATTATGAAAAATGAGGACTGAACTGTTTTATACTATGTCCCCCCTACTCTCATCTCAGTGTTTAGTAATAATGCTGTCATTTACACTCACCTGGTTTCTTCTTCCTTTCCTTTAGTATTTGATGATAATTATTATATCAGGATATTAAATAGGCTTACCTAACCCCATCACTGGAAGCTGCAAAGTTGAAGACAATGGGTGACAAACACCCCCACATTTTTCTTAGAGATGTAACACTGTCCATTCGCAGAGGACTAACAGAGCATCCCCATGGAATCTAGTCCCCAAACACCTCCAGGTGATAAATGAGAGCAATGAAGAGTGTGAGGGTTTGGAGAGTCAGATAATTGGATGCTTCCTTTCTACCTCAAACCAAGTGAGAAGAATCTTTAAGATTGCCACTCAGAATAAGTGGCAGTCTCTGTCAGAGAGATTGGCAAATGTTTTCTACTTCATGTACCAAGTCTTTCAAGTGTCCTCTTGGTGAATGTTTCTTGTGACATTTTGAAATCCTGGATTCTAGACCTATGGCTTCCACTTTGCCCTTCTCATAAGCTGGTACCCAATGTAGACTTCTTGCCTGACCCTAATTTCTTGCCCAAAATATGGTACCACAGCTTCCCCTATTGTGCATCACAGCCACTGAAAATCTTTTTTTCATAAGCTTATATAGGTTGTGCCAGTCTTTTGAGAATGGGGGCACAGGTTTCTCCTTAACCTCAAGAACTCAAATTCTCAAACTTCTCTATTCAAAATGGTTCCCCCCACCTCTCTTAGTCCCTTATCCTTACTATACCATGGTTTCTAGTCTCCCAACTGTAGACTTTTCTCTAGTTCAAGTATGACCAAGAGATTTTTATTACTGATCCAGTTTGATTGGTCATTAATAGTGGGTGCCATGACGTTGTGAGGTTAGATTTCCACTGGGAACACCTTGACTCTCCAACATATATTCCAGCCCAGAGGCATGAATCTATGGATGCCAGGATCATCTCTTTCCTTGGGCTAGTGACTGATTTGGGAAAAGGCAAGCAACCTAATGGAACACTAGAATGTGAGGAGTAGCCTACTGGGGGTTTCTGTAGGGAAAGATGATCTCTGTATTCTTTGGACCTCGTCATCCTGCATATTTTATCTGCTGCAGTCATCTTGCAACCAGGACAAAGATGAGGCCAACCTTGAGGATGGAAGAAGAGATAGATGAAAAGAAACCAGGCTCTTGGTGATTTCACTGAGCCACGGAATCAACTAACCCCTTGACTCTCCTTTTGACCTTTCAGACTTTCTGTTATGTGAAGTAATGCTTTTCCATATTGTTTAATCCAGTTCAAGCCAAGATTTCTATTACCTACTTCTGAAGTCAAAATAACTGATATGATTTCTGAAGTCATTTCTAGAATCAGTGTGAAAGGATGTCGTGATCCATTATCTGTGCCTTCCAGAGTTGGGGGTGTCCGCATTTGCCAGCCAGTGCTGGTTTAGCTCCACTTGAGCATCTTGTGTGGGGATTCTCTATTGCTTTTTGGCTTTCATTTCTACCCAGAAGAGCACTTTTAAGGTGTAGACAGTGATTATTGTATAAACAAACACCCTTTACTTGAATGTGCCATTCTGTGCTTTAGCTTCCCAAGATTCCCAACCAGTTCTGCATCTCACTTCTTCTGTTCGTTTTAATTTCCCTCAGTACTGAAATTTTGCTTAGTCCATTCTTGTGAATTTCTCTCTTCCTTGTGTTGGGATTTAAAAACCTGCCTGGAGGTCAGACAGGAACACAATATCCTGCATCCTGTTTGGAGCATCAGCTGTGTGGGGCAGACAATATCGTGTGTGAGGCTGAGCTATCTGCTGCGGGTGTGACTCATCAATGGCTCAGCTGAGCTGGCTGATCTGAGGGGCTAGGCTAGAATCCCTCTGTATGGTCATCATTGATCTGTGGATAGCTCTCCAGAAGCTGTATTCTTGGTCAAAGAGGATGCCCTTTGACCAAGAGAGAAAGAGCAGTGCTTTGGTCAAGAGTGTACAGGCAATATCCTGATGACATAAATTCGAGCTCCTCTGCCAACATTGCACTGAGTCTTTCTTAATTTCTGGAGTTCTCAATGCATTTTTAGGTCTATAAACAAGAACAATAGAGAGTAAGTAGAAACAATAGCTGGGCTATGATTTCCCAGCTCTCTTACCATTTATCCGGAAACAAGTTGCAGAGGCTCAAACCCAGTGTTGTTTGTAAATTCGGCAGAGAATAAAAATGGCCAAGTGCACACAGGTGTGATTTGTGGAAGAGTTCATGGTGCCCCTGGCAATAGACTTTTTTTTCCCCTGTTTGCTAATTGATTAAAAAATATGTATGTATTGCAAAGCTCATTTATTGATCGAGAGGAGAGTGAAAAGGATAGGTTTCCTAATTAAAACTGATTGGAGCTGTGAAAGTTTAATTAATTGGATGCATGTCACTTCATTTCCATGTTATGTTGTGCATAGCGCTCTGTTTTCATAATTACCGTGTAGTGTCAGGGTGGTGGGTGTCTCTCTAATTAACAGTCTGAGAGAAAAGTGATGTATGGGCCTGCTGAGCAGGCAGAGTGGGTGGAAAGAGAAGTCCCAGCCAGAACCAACTGTCTCTGTTCCCTGTGGCCTATTTCTTGCTATTCCGTAACCTTTTGTTTGGTAAATAAGGTGCTGGTGGATCTCCCCAGAGAATGCTCTTTCTTTGATTGTGTCCTAGGTGTTTCTCCATCAGAGGACAGAGGCGCTGAATAACACTCTAAGAGATTGCAAGTAAAAGCTTTCAATTCTAGCAGGTGATTGAGAATTATTCCAACTGATTTCTCCTTGGACCCCCCCCAACATTCACTGCCCCGTATCCATGGTATTCACTTCTTTCTGAGCACCAACACTTGCCCACTTAGGCAAGACCAACTATCACTGGGTGTCCACTCTGTGCAATATGTGGTGATAAGTGGGAGACTTTGAGTCCAGACCCTCCCTTGTTACTAGACATATGACCATGGAGAAATTACCTGAATTCTCTGAGCCACCATTCCTCATTTATAAAACAGGAATACTAAGACCTTCCTAGTAAAAATGTTGTGTGGATTACTTGAAATAATGTAAATGGTGTGCTTAGTATACAGTTGTATCGCCCTGAATTTATTGAATAATCCTCTCCCATCCCTGTTCAGTTTGGTCATCCCTAATCCAAAAAAATCTGAAACCTGAAACCTCCAAAATCCATAACTTGGCCAGTGCTGACATGATACCCCAAGTGGAAAAGTCCACACCTCACTTCATGTGGTAGGTTGAAATGAAAATGCAGGTACATTAGAAGTATCCTATAAAATGACTTTTCAGACTATGTATATAAGTCGTACATGAAACATAAATGAATTTTATTTTTAGGCTTGGGTTCTACCCCCAAGATATATCATTATGTATATGCAAATATTATACCCCCCAAAAATATCCAGAGTTCAAAACATTTGGTCCCAAGCATTTCTGATAAGAGACACTTGACTAAATAGTTTTTTTTTTTATTTCCTTATCTGAATGAACCTATTGTAGATTATAATTCCTACTGAGTCTCATTATGTGCCCTCCTCCTAAAATTCATGTTCTCCTTTGGAAACAGAATCCTTTTTTTCTAAAATGAAAAGATTATGAATGTCTTGATGAAACTCTTAAAGGTGGCTTCTTGCTTTGGTGTTGTTTAATCTCTGTAGCATAGGAATTCCACCCCCTGTAGAAGATAGTCTCTGTCTTATCAGGTCAGCCTCACCTCTTACCAACTCCCACCTTTCTGCAGCCCTCCTTCCTCTGCCCTAACCCCCAAATCTCCCTCATACTTAAGTACAGCATGCTCTTTTTCCTTCTCCCCAGAAGGCTCCTCCTCTGAAAAGTGAAAGTCCTACTAGTCTCTTCACATTTAGCTCAAATATCTCCTTTTGGGTGAAGTCATTTCTCCCCCACAGCATGATTTTCTTGTTTGAAGTCTATTCTGACTTAACAGGAAGTTCCCACCAGCAGGGACAGGAAGTTCCTATAGGTGGGGGCTGTATCTCAGTCTTCTTTGTGTCACAGTGCCTAGTAAGAGTGTGGTATGAAGTAGGTATGATGTTGAATGATGAACAGAAAGAGTGAAAGTTTTCTTCATGTGAAATTATCATTTAAGATCTTCCTTCCCATAGACTATTGGCTCCACTGGGGCAGGGAACATTTCTATCTTATTCTATATTGTTCCCTGTTACCTGGCACATAATAGGCTCAATAAAGAAAGGAAATTGGAACATCATTGAGTCTAAATGACTCAAACCATTGATTGGTTTGTTGTGAGGGCAAATTGATGATGAATATAAATTTCTTAAAATTTAAAAATATTGAAAAATATTGCAAGATTATTTCTTTTTTTAAATTTATTTATTTTTGAGTCCTTGTAAATAAATGGGGTAAAACATTTCTTTGGTTGTATGAAGTAGAGTCATACCATTTGTGTAATCATACATATACTTCGGGTAATGATGTTTATCTCAATCTGTTATTTTTCCCTTTTCCCCACCCCAGCAAGATTATTTCTACTAGAACAATAACTGCTAATGACATTATTATCATTTTTATTGTTATTGACTGGAGTGTCTTCCCTTTTTGGAGTAGCTTTCTTGAGCAGCAGTGGCCTCTGCATGCGGTTACTGCAAGAGGGGTGACATCCTAGCATAGACCTACAGGCTGTCCTCGTAGCACTCGGAAAGGAATCTGGAGGCCTTTGCTCAGCAATTCTGCAACTTCCCCCTGCAAAAAAAAAAAAAAAAAAAAAAAAAAAATCCTAGAACCCTATTCTCCTACCTCAGTGACATGTGCAATAAATAATGTATTCAGGTAGTTTTAGAAAATCATTTATTTCCAGGCACTTGTATAATCAACATTTATACTTATTCAAAAGGTTGTTTTTCTTCCTTTTTTCCATTAAGAAAGATTTTGTTTTCTTCTTATGCATGTTTGACCTTGTAGGAAATAACAAATCTTTTCTCTGGTGTAAACTGTGCCTTCCCCACCCCCAAACTCAGCCATGAGGATTGTCAACCCTGCCCCTTCTCACTAATTAGGGACCGTTTATGGGAAATAAGCCCTGATCACACCTTCCATTTTGATTCACTCTTCACACTTGACTATAGTTCAGAAAATTGAATTATGGATTATGTCTGCCATCTCCAGCCTGCAACCAATGCAATTCTATCAACAATATTTATCATACTGGGAGCTGGAGATTATAAAGACCCAAGGGGTTTAGAAACAACCATGAATAGAGATCACTAACTTGTTTCAGACCAAAATTTTAAAATTACTTAAAAAATTCAGATCCTGAGCTATCTCCCCAAATATATCTTGAATCTGATTGAAAAGCACAGAAAGTTGACTGTGAGGAGATTAGCTGGAGGTATGGAGGAAAAGGCCCAAGGGTCTGAGGGACTGGATCATAGGTGGGCTCTGCCATGGGTCACTTATTTGATGGGGGAAGTCACTCAGCTTTTCTGGGCTTCAGTTTTCTTGTTAGGTAAATGAAGATGCATTCCCTGTAATTCTGGGTGAGTCCCAGCCAGTTCACAAGAATATGGATTGCATTCCTACTTGAACCAGCATTGTGCTGGGTTCTAGGGACACGAAGACCATGGAGACTTGTTGGCCAAGGTGCCAATGCAAGACACAGTGTGCTCAGCCCTTAGTTTCAAAGCATAACCTCTGTGCTGGGGTTGGGGCTCAGGTCACCTTTCCTGTGTGTTAAGCTTGGGACCTTAGTTCAGCCTCCTGCTCTACACAGTATGAGTTTTCCTTTGCCTGGGCTCCCTTTCCTGCAGACTGACTGTACTCAGTGCAGAATGTAGGAGAACATATAAAGAAATGGACTCTGAGAAGAAGAGGAAACAAACAAGTTAACTCCTGTGGGAAGCCATCCTTATCTAGCAGAATCAGACAAGGTTGAGCCACAGGACACAGAGACTGACTTCTCGGAACTGGCAGACACAGAGGTCTGTCCCAGATTGCTGGGGAGTATGTGACACTGTGGGAATGGTTCCCTGCCTGGTTACATGATAGTTTCCCTGAGCAAATTGGCTCCCCTAACTCCACCCCATCCTGTTCATTATAGAAGAAGCCTCTCCTGTTCCATGTCCCCTTACCTATGTGACTATAAATAAAAGAGAGTTGGGCTATTCCATGTTGTTAGAGGCCAGATCTGGTATGGCCCAATCTCTCATGCCTCCCTGTCATTTTAAAAGAGTATTGGCTCTTGTGTGTTTATTGATTAGATAAGTTTATGGGTAACTGATTTATAGCCAACATTATCCTCTGGCAGTTAACCCTTTTCTCATCCATGCAGGATGTGGCAGGAAACCCCCACAAGCTCCTCTTCCCTGGACAGTTCCAGTTTCCCAGAGCTAAATGGAAAGGAGTCTGGAGCCAGTGTCCCATTGAATACCTCCTTCCTTTATACTATGGAAGTAAGGTAAGGTGCTGTGCCTGCCCAGCTGGAAAGGCAGCTTTTCTAACTAAAAATCTTCTACTTTGCTTCAGTAGATAACAGCCTCAAGGCATATTGGAGGAGAAGAAGGGAGGGAGGGAGGGAGATGGTGTTGCATGATGCAAGCTGGGGAGGCCACACTCAGTCACCATCTGTTACCCCAGGACGGAGGTTCTCAATCTTTATTGAGTGCACAGAATCACCTGCAGGGTTTGTTGTTTTTATTGCCAAATAATACTTTGGCATGTGGGTGTTCTATACTTGTTTATCCATTCATTAGGAGATGAACATTTGGGTTGTTTCTGTGGTTTCACTACTGTAAATAAAGCTGTTATAAACATTCACATGTAAGTTTTTGTGTGACTATATGTTTTCATTTCTCTTGCGTATATACCCAGGAGTAGATCTGCTGGGTCCAGTTATAACTCTGTGCTTGACCATTATACAACCTGGAAGATTGGTTTCAAAGTTGTGGGAATACTTAACATTCTCATCGGTAGTGCACAAAACCTCCAACTTTTCTGTGTCTTTGTCAACACTTATTATTTTCTGTCTTTGATCATAACCATTCTAGTGGATGTGGGTATATCATTTTGGTTTTGATTTGCATTTTCCTGATGACTAGTAAGGTTAAACTTCCTTTCATATGTTTATCAACCATTCATTTATGTTCTCTGGTGAAATATCTATCAGATCCTTTGACAATTTAAGGAAAAGTTATATCTTTTTATTGAGTTGTGAAAGTTTTTTAAATATATTCTAGATAAAATTTCCTTCATCAGATATATGATGTGTAATATTTTATCCCAATGTGTGCATTTTTTTCACTTTGATGTTAACCTTTGAAGCACAAAATTTTTATTTTTGGTAAAGACCAAAAATTATCTATTTACCTATTTTTTCTTTTGTCACCAGTACCTTTGGTGTCATTTCTAAGAAGTGTTTGCCTAATCCGAAGTCACAATGATTTAATCCTATATTTTCTTCTAAAAAAATGTGTCTCTGTATGTGTATATATAGTACATACATAGTATATGCCTACACACAGACACATAGACACACAGACACACACACACACACACACACACACACACAGAGAGTAGCTCTTACATTGAGGTCTCTGACCTATATTGAGTTAATATTTGCAAATGGTGTGAGACACTGTATTCATGTGGATATACAGTTGTCCCAGCATCATTTGTTGAAGACTATTTTTCCCTCCATTAAATTAGTTTGGTACCTTAAAAACAGTTATTTTTTTAAAAAAAAAACTCTAGCTCTACTGAACCTGAAATTAAAAATATACAAAACCTTGCCTCCTCCTTAGTACAAATAAATCAGAACCTTGAAAATGATGGTGGAAATCCCTAGGTTATTCTAACATACATTCAGAACTGACATGAGTCTAAGGTATGGTTGTCTAAATCTGGTCTCCATATTAGCAGGATTGGCTATACCTGGGAACTTGTTATAAATGCAGATTTTTAGGACCCTCCCTAGACTTGATGGAAACAGTAACACTAGGGAAGGGGCCCAGCAATTTGTTTTCAGTAAGCCCTCTAGGTGATTCTGGTGCATACTTAAATTTGAGAGTCATTGGTCTTGACTGGGGTGTTGTTCCTGCTTACAAACTCATCTGTGAGCCTTAGGCCCCTGTGCCCATAGAGGTGCCCTTGTAGACTATTTGCTTTGCCTTAGGGTCCACTGAGGCCCAGTGTCTCTTGTAACTAACACTGTACTTGTGAATCTTTTCTTCTTTAAGGCCAAAATCCATGTCCACAGAAATGGGAACCTGTCCAGCTCCTCCTGCATTTATTTGTGGAGCTTGTGACTGCATAGAACAGCTAAGTAGTTTTAGCCACTCCTGTGGTTGGTTAATATTCCTATGCTTGTTGGTCTGCCCTCCTGTCCAACATTCCTCCCTCCTCATGAATATTTAATTCCTACTATGGGAGGCTCCCTTAGAATTATAGATTTAAGAGAAGATGAGAATAAGGAATATAGAACCTCAGAATCAAAAGCTCTGCCTGAAAGTACTGTCAGTGCTGTACATTTTCTGTCCCCATTCTCAGGATGCAGAAGCCTCAGGCCCTTCTGTGATTCTTCTTGCTCAAATCTTTTTTTTTAAGTACTGGGATTGAACTCAGGGTTGATATGGGTTAGATATGAGGCGTCCCCCACAAGCTCTTGTGTTAATGCAGGAGGTGAATGAGCAGATCACAAGAGCTATGCCCTAATTAGTGGGTTGATCTATTTGATGGATTAATAATTCTAAAGGACTGAGTGGTAACTGTAGGCAGGTAGGGTGTGACTAGAGGAGGTGGGTCACTGGAAGCAATCCCTTGGGGGTTATATCTTATCCCTGTCTTCTCCCTCCCTCTCTCTGATTCCCAGCTCTCATGAGCTAAGTGGCTTTCCTCCACTGTACACTTTAGCCATGATGTTCTGCCTCATCTTGGGCCCAGAGCAATGGAGGTGGCTGACCACGCACCAAGTCTGGCTTCAAACTTGTGATCTTCTTGCCTCAGCCTCCTAAGTGACTGGGATTACAGGTGTGTGCCATCTTACCCAGCTCCTTGCCCAAATCTAACTTTGTGCTTCATATATAGTACCTCTCCACCCTCTTGCTCTGGAACCTTACTCCTGTCTTTCTTTGCAAGATTCCAGGTCTTGAAACTTTGACCCTGTGGTTACAAGGGTTATAGGTCTCCCTCCCTTTGCTCATGCTGTCCCTTATGTCTGTGATAAGGTGGATCTGGCACACCTCTAGGATATCAGTTGCCTCTAGGTTTGCTTGTGAAACTTTCATCCTGTTGGTTCCATCTCTGGAATGAGCCATGGCTCTGACCTTCTCCATGAGTTCTGCTTCTAAACCAGATCGTCTTCTAAGATTATCAGCATTTAGAGTCAACTTTGTGCTGATTAAGGGTCTTTTGATTTTGATTACTGAGGATATGTTCCAAACCTGCCAAAGCAAAATGGGAATTCTCATGTCACCAAAAGTCCAGGCAGGGTCTGGTTTGGTATGGCTTGATCAGAGGCACATATATACTTTCTAACTTATTGATTCTTGATTCTTCCCTCTCAGGATGATATAGTTCTAGTTTCTTTCTTGTGGTAGCAAGGGATGGCTACAAAAATCCTGGATCTTATATCTTTTCAGCTTCATCTCTCATGGGAAAGCATGAAAATCTCTCATTTTAAACTTGCACTGTGGCACACTGGTGTTTGATTGGGTTCTTTGTTCATTCAGGACACACTTCTACATAGAGTGGTGATTTGATGGGCTGATTACCTTGGGCTTAGGACTCACACTCCACCCTTGGAGTAGGGGGTGGGTAGTGCTCTACAGCAAATATAAAAACAGAAGTTCTGGTACAAAATAAATATTTGATCTATATGTTGATTTAAAAGTGTTCATACCACTTGACCTTGTGTTACGGTTTGGATGTGAGGTGTCCCCCAAAAGCTCATGTGTGACAATGCAACAAGGTTCAGAGGAGAAATGATTGGGTTGTAAGAGTCTTAACCCAATCAGTGAATTAATCCTCTGATAGGGATTGAGTGGTAACTGAAGTGGTAGGGTGTGGCCGGAGGAGGTGGGAATTTGGGCGTGGCTATGGGGTATATATTATCTATTTGGAGAGTAGAGTCTCTCTCTCTGCTTCCCTCTGCCACACTCTACTACCATGACGTTCAGCCTCATCTTGAGCCCCAAGGAATGGAGCTGGCCTTCTATGGACTAAGACTTTTGAAACCATGAGCCCTCAAATAAGCTTTTCCTCCCTTACAGTTGTGATAGTTGGGTCCTTTAGTCACAGCAGTGAAAAAGCTGGCTGAAACACTATAATCTTATAGTTTGGGAATTTATCCTAGGGGAACAACTGGATATATGGGTCAAGCTTTGGGTAAACTGTTATCTATTGAAACATTAATCACATAAATTTCAGCATATCAACATATCTTTAGAATGAAATAGTATATAAATACCAAAATTTACAAAGAATATAAGCAAATGATATGATATGCTAAGTGAATGTCTTTTTTTAATAATGAAAAATTGTTCTTTTTTTGAATTTTAATTTATTTTTATTGTAAACAAATGGGATGCATGTTGTTTCTGTTTGTACATGAAGTAACAGCATACCATTTGCGGAATCATATGTTTACATTAGGTAATGATGTTTGATTCATTCTGTTATTTTTTCCTTCCCCCCACCCCTCCCACCCCTCTTTTCCCTCTATACAGTTCCTCCTTCCTCCATTCTTGCCCCCCTCCCACCCCCCATTATGTGTCATCATCCACTTATCAGTGAGATCATTCATCCTTTGGTTTTTTGGGATTGGCTTATCTCACTTAGCATGATATTCTCCAATTTCATCCATTTGCCTGCAAATGCCATAATTTTATTATTCTTTATATCTGAGTAATATTCCATTGTATATATATACCACAGTTTCTTTATGCATTCATCAATTGAAGGGCATCTAGGTTGGTTCCACAATCTGGCTATTGTGAACTGAGCAGCTATGAACATTGATGTGGCTGTATCTCTGAAGTATGCTGATTTTAAGTCCTTTGGGTATAGGCCAAGGAGTGGGATAGCTGGGTCAAATGGTGGATCCATTCCAAGTTTTCTAAGAAATCTCCATACTGCTTTCCAGAGTGGCTGCACTAATTTGCAGCCCCACCAGCAATGTATGAGTGTACCTTTTCCCCACATCCTCTCCAACACCTATTGTTGCTTGTGTTCTTGATAATAGCCATTCTAATTGGGGTGAGATGGAATCTTAGTGTAGTTTTGCATTTCTCTTATTACTAAAGATGGTGAACATTTTTTCATATATCTATTGATTGCTTGTAGATCTTCTGTGAAGTGTCTGTTCATATCCTTAGCCCATTTGTTGATTGGGTTATTTGTATTCTTGGTGTAGAGTTTTTTGAGTTCTTTATATATTCTGGAAATTAGTGCTCTATCTGAAGTATGAGTGGCAAAGATATTCTCCCACTCTGTAGGCTCTCTCTTCGCATTGCTGATAGTTTCCTTTGCTGAGAGAAAGCTATTTATTTTGAATCTGTCCCATTTATTGATTCTTGCTCTTATTTCTTGTCCTGTTAAGGAAGTCTGATCCTAAGCCAACAAGTTGAAGGTTTGGACCTACATTTTCTTCTATAAGATTCAGGGTCTCTGGTCTGATTTCAAGGTCTTGATCCATTTTGAGTTTAGTTTCGTGCATGGTGAGAGATATGGGTTTAGTTTCATTCTGTTGCATATGGATTTCCAGTTTTCCCAGCACCATTTGTTGAAGAGGCTATCTTTTCTCCATTGCATATTTTTGGCACCTTTGTCTAGTATGAGAAAATTGTATTTATTTGGGTTTGTGTCCATGTCCTCTATTCTGTACCATTGATCTACCTGTCTATGTTGGTGCCAATACCATGCCATTTTTGTTACTATTGCTTTGTAATATAGTTGAAGTTCTGGTATTGCAATACTCCCGTTTCATTCTCCCTGCTAAGGATTGCTTTAGCTATTCTGGGTTTCTTATTCTTCCAGATGAATTTCATGATTGCTTGCTCTATTTCTGTAAGGTATGTCATTGGGATTTTAATTGGAATTGCATTGAATCTGTATAGCACTTTTGGTAGTATGGCCATTTTGACAATATTAATTCTACCTATCCAAGAACATGGGAGATCTTTCCATCTTCTAAGGTCTTCCTCAATTTCTTTCTTCAATGTTTTGTAGTTTTCATTGTAGAGATCTTTTACCTCTTTGGTTAGATTGATTCCCAAGTATTTTTTTTTTTTTTGAAGCTATTGCAAATGGAGTTGTTTTCCTCATTTCCCTTTCAGCTGTTTTGTCAGTTGTGTATAAATATGCTTTAGATTTATGTGTGTTGATTTTATAGCCTGCTATTTTGCTGAATTCATTGATGAGGTCTAGAAGTTTTCTGGAGGAGGTTTTTGGATCTTCTAAATATAGAATCATGTCATCATCAAATAGTGACAGCTTAAGTTCCTCTTTTCCTATTCATATCCCTTTAATTTCTTTAGTCTGCCTAATTGCTCCGGCTAGAGTTGCGAGGACAATGTTGAATAGAAGTGGTGAAAGAGGACATCCCTGTCTTTTTCCCAGTTTTAAAGGGAATGGTTTTAGTTTTTCTCCATTAAGAATGATGTTGGCCATGGGCTTAGCATAAATAGCCTTTACAATGTTCAGGTATGTTCCTACTATCCCTATTTTTTCTAGTGTTTTGAGCATAAAGGGGTGTTGTATTTTGTTGAACACTTTTTTTGCGTCAATTGAAATAACCATATGATTCTTATCCTTCAGTCTATTGACATGATGGATTATGTTTATTGATTTACAGATGTTAAACCATCCTTGCATTCCAGGGATAAACCCCACTTGATTGTGGTACACAATTTTCTTAATATGTTTTTGGTTACGGTTTACCAATATTTTGTTAAGGATCTTTGCATCTATATTCATCAAGGATATTGGTCTAAAATTTTCTTTCCTTGATGTGTCTTTTCCTGGTTTGGGTATGAGGGTGATAGAATGAGTTTGGTAGGATACCCTCCTTTTCTATTTCCTGGAATACTTTGAGAAATATTGGAATGAGTTCTTCTTTGAAGGTCTTGTAGAACTCGACTGAGAATTTGTCTGGTCCTGGGCTTTTCTGGGATGGTAGATTTTTAATGGCTTCTTCTATTTCATTGCTTGATATTGATCTGTTTAAATTGTGTATGTCCTCTTGGTTCAGTTTGGGAGGAGCATATGTCTCTAGAAATTTGTCAATGTCTTCAGTAGTTTCTATTTTGTTGGAATGCAGATTTTCAAAGTAGCTTCTCATTATGTTCTGTATCTCAGTGGTGTCTGTCATGATATTTCCTTTTTCATCATGAATTTTAGTAATTTGAGTTTTCTCTCTCCTTCTCTTTGTTAGTGTGGCTAAGGGTTTGTCTATTTTGTTTACTTTCTCAAAGAACCAACTTTTTGTTTTGTCAATTTTTTGAATTGTTTCTTTTATTTCAATTTCATTGATTTCAGCTCTGATTTTAATTATTTCCTGTCTTCTACTACTTTTGCTGTTATTCTGTTCTTCTTTTTCTACGGCTTTGAGCTGTAATGTTAGGTCATTTAGTTATTGACTTTTCATTCTTTTCTTGAATGCGCTCCATGCAATGAATTTTCCTCTTAGTACCGCTTTCATAGTGTCCCAGAGATTTCGATATGTTGTATCGTTGTTCTCATTGACCTCTAAGAATTTTTTTATCTCCTCTCTGATGTTTTCTGTTATCCATGTTTCATTCAATAACATATTATTTAGTCCTCAGGTGTTGGAGTAATTTCTGTTTTTTATTTTGTCATTGATTTCTATTCTCAGTCCATTATGATCTGATAGAACACAAGGCAGTATCTCTATTTTTTTTTGCATTTCCTAAGGGCTGCTTTGTGGCATAACATGGTCTATTTTCGAGAAGTTTCCATGTGCTGCTGAGAAAGTGAATCTGCTTGTTGATGGATGGAATATTCTATATATGTCTATTAAGTCTAGGTTATTGAGTTCTATGGTTTCCTTGGTTGGTTTTTGTTTGGAAGATCTATCTAGTGGTGACAGCGGTGCATTAAAGTCACCCAGAATTATTGTTTTGTGGTCTCTGTGATTCCTGAAATTGAGAAGGATTTGTTTGATGTACAGGGATGCACCATTGTTTGGGGCATAAATATTTACTATCGTTATGTCTTCCTGATTTATGGTTCCCTTAAGCAGTATGAAATGTCCTTCTTTATCCCTTCTGACTAACTTTGGGTTGAAGTCCACTTTATCTGATATAAGGATGGAAACCCCCACTTTTTTACTGAGTCCATGTGCATGGTAGGTTTTTTTCCCATCCTTTCACCTTTAGTCTGTAGATGTCTTTTTCTGAGATGAGTCCCTTGCAGGCAGCATATTGTTGTGTCTTTCTTTTTAATCCATTCTGCCAGTCTATGTCTTTTGATTGATGAATTTAGGCCATTAACGTTCAGGGTTATTATTGAGATATGATTTGTATTCCCAATCATTTGGCTTATTTTTGGTTTTTAAGTTGGCTTGGTTTCTCCTTTGAGTGGTTTTTCTCTAAGGTAGTTCCTCCCTTTGCTGACCTACATTGTTGTTTTTCATTTCCTCTTCATGGAATATTTTTTTGAGAACATTCTGTAGCGCAGGCTTTCTGTTTGTAAATTCTTTTAACTTTTGTTTATCATGGAAGGATTTTACTTCATCTTCAAATCTGAAGGTAAGTTTTGCTGGGTATAGGATTCTTGGTTGGCAACCATGTTCTTTCAGAACTTGAAATATGTTGTTCCAGGCCCTTCTAGCTTTTAGAGTCTGGGCTGAGAAGTCGGCTGCTATCCGTATTGGTCTCCCCCTATATGTAATCTGATGCTTTTCTCTCGTGGCTTTCAAAATCCTATCTTTATTTTGAATGTTAGGCATTTTCATTATAATGTGCCTTGGTGTGGGCCTGTTGTGATTTTGTGCATTTGGTGTTCTGTAAGCCTCTTGTATTTGATTTTCCATTTCATTCTTCAGGTTTGGGAAATTTTCTGATATTATTTCATTGAATAGGTTGTTCATTTCTTTGGTTTGTATATCTGTGCCTTCCTCAATCCCAATAATTCTTAAATTTGGTCTTTTCATGATGTCCCATAGTTCTTGGAGATTCTGTTCATGATTTCTTACCATCTTCATTTTCTTCCCTTTTTTTTTCATGTTGTTCATGTATCTTCCCCTCTAGCAGTGCAGAACTGGGGTATTGCAGATTTCCCCCTATAGGCTTATAGGGACCCTATAGGTTTCCAAAACCCTTTCTTTAAGGGGAGATCAATATTAGCAGTGCCCAATTCAGACACTATGCAATCCTAGACCAAATAGCCCCTATGAGGACAATAACAAAATTGTCATAATAAACCGAATGAGTTCAAATATTATCTTCAGTAAAACAAACAGATTTGCAATAAGGTCTGCAGTTTCAAATGGAGGACAAAGAGGATGCAGAGGGATGTAGAATGTGGCTGTTAATAGGATAAGAAAAGAATATACAGAAGTTCTAGATAATAGAAAGGTGAGAGTGTAATCAAAAGAAATCGGATGTTAGCATGCAAAAAAGGGAGAAAGAGACTCTGAGGGAACAGGTAAACAAAAGGAAAAGAGAGCAAGAAAAGGAAAGAAATAAAAACTTAAACTTTTTCAATAAGGAGAAAAAAGAAAATCTACAGTATAACAGTCATATAGTAATGAAACCTCCCAGAGTTCAGTGGCCTGATGCATGAGAGGTACCTGACAATGAGCTTTAAGCCTGCAGCAGGCGTCTCAGGATGGGTTTTGCCCCACCTAAAGATCGGAGCTATGGCTTCCAGGATTATCCAAGATGGCTGCTCTGGCTTCGAAATGTGTTGGCAAATGGGGAGCTGCAGCCCAGGGTGTGGCCATGGTCAGCAGGAGGTCCTGGAGGTGGAATGTGGTTGGTCAGGCAGGGGTCCTGGAGGTCGGGTGTGTTTGGTGTGGTTGTGGGATCCTGGAGGCCGGTTGCAATCAGTCGGTCTGGGGTCCCGGTAATAGGGCGCAGTCAGTTGGTCTGGGGGTCCTGGCGGCAGGGAGCAGTCAGTCGATGTGAGGGCCCCAGAGGCAGAGAGTGATCGGGCAGGCTGAGGGATCTTGGAGATGGGGCTCAGTCAGTCCATCAAAGGTCCTACGGGGCCTGGCTGTTGTCTCAAAATGGTGGCAGCCACGTGTAATCAAACCTGCAGGTACTGTAACAGTGAACTTCCAGGCAACAGCAGACAGCTGGTGCTCCACTGGCGGTCGGCGATCAGTTTGCTGACTATTGTTGGACGATCGGGAGGTGAACCTCGTGCGTTGGGTGATGGATAGGTGTAAGGCAGGTGATGGATAGGTGTAAGGCAGGCGATGGACAGGCGAGAGGCAGGCAAATGGTGGATGATAGGTACCTAACAGTGAGCAATCTGCACTCAAGGAAGGCGTCCATATGCTGGCAGATTGCAGGTGATCACAGCAGACAAATGGGGTAAACAGCAGGGGATCGATAAGCAGCAAAAACTGCCTTACCAAAAAACAGATATCCTCTGTTTGAAACCGGAGTTGTGGAGCGACAAGGAATGCAGCCTCCCTCTAGTCCGCCATCTTGGATCTCCCTGAATTCTTTTTTTATATCTTTATTCTGTGTTTTCTGATTTTTTTGTAAGGATGCTGGTACTATGTCTGATCTCCAGGGTAAGATCCAAAAGGGCAAAACATCAAGTTCTCCTTTTATATTTAGGATAAAAGTTCATAAAGATGTTTTTCAGCAGTGCATTCACATCAATAGAAGTAGGCTGTCATCTTCAGAATTGTGCAGAGAGGCAGGAGAATGAGAGTTTATGGGCTACATTGATTTTGCACTCCTTTTTTCCCTTACTTATAAACTGTAATCCATTCAGGGTTACACTTGAGGTGCATTCTCTTAGGATGTACTAGGAGGAGATCAAATCAAAGGCTGGGACAAGGGAGACAAGGCCTGTGTGTTCCATGGAGGCACTCTTGGGGAGGGAGGAGGTCTTAGAAAAGGTATTTCCCTTGAACTGAGTCAGTTGGCAGAAAGGGCCCATGTTTGTCTTACAAACCTGGAGAGTGTAAGCTGTTACCATTTGGGTAATTGATCTTAAATCACTGCCCAGGACAATGGGACCCAAGGGATTTTTCTGAGCTCATTGTACATAGCCTGTGGTTTCTTTGAAAACCCAGAATCTTCAGTTCTAACAAAATAATGAACTTGGGGAAATGAATCCATGCTTCTCCTATTTTCCCTGGATTTATCAATGAATGCTCAGAGCTTTACTTTGAGGGATCTCACTTGTTACCTGTCCTGTTGTTATTCAGCTTTATTTAGGTTCACAACTCCAGAGGCATCCTTAGACCTCTGTACCTCTGGTCAGACAAAGATGTCCATGTCCTTTACCTTCTGTAGCTTCAATCTCTGCAATCTAGCAAACTTAACGGTGGCTCTGGGAAAACAGGCACCTATATGCCCTTCCAGATAATGCCCGAATATGCATAATTCAAGCACAGTGACAGGCAGGGATGGAAAATGAGATTCCTAGTGCCTCTGAGCTCCTTTCCAGGTTCACAAGTGCTCTTGACTGTAGATTTGTTGTGTAGACCCTCTTAAAGAGGGGCACATACCTCACAGGAAAACCAACCTTGTCATGGGATTCTAGGCTCCTCTCCTGGACAAACTGTCCTTCATCACTTCTTCTTTTTTAAAATTAACTCTATTTATTTAATTATTTATTCACTATTTTTTTAAATTGGTGCTGAGGATTGAACCCAGTGCCTCACACAAGCTAGGCAAGCGCTCTACCACTGAGCCATAACCCCAGCCCTGTCTTTTCATCACTTCTAGAGAATTTATCTTTTTTCTTAGACTTTTTAGAATCAATAATACTTTTGAGAAAATTAATCTTTAAAAATTACAAAAGCACAGTGAACAAAGTCTCTGTCCCAGCTCTATTCCCCATCTGCCCAGTTCACTCACTCCCCACCAAAGAAGATGAAGGTACAGCTAGTGTTTCCAGACGGTCCCCATGTTCCATTTATTGAATGGTCTGTCTTTCTCCACTGATTTGGGAGGATAGCTTAATGTTCTGTTTGGGTCTATTTCTGGACTTTGTATTCTCTTCTGTCTTCCAACATCACTGAGAATTGAGAACAGGCAGCAGACCCTTAAGTCCAAAGAAAGTGTACACCTTCTCTTTTCCTCAGCTTGTTTTAGACTTTGTCTTCTTTTTCTTTTTTGACCTAATGCTGATACTAATAATATTTTCCTCAGTGACATATGAGGTATTATTCCCATTTTGTGAATAATGGAAACGAGAAGAGCGATTTATGTGACTTGTTCAAGGCCACATAGAAGGTAGGTAGAAGGGCAAGGTTCTACAAATGCAGGTGATAGGACCTCTAGGACAAACGCCTGACCTTATTATGTACTAGTCTTTTTCAGAATGTGTTGTTATAACTCACTTTCACAGCTGCTGTTGACTGAGAGCTATCTGCTAGGCATTGCATTGAGCTCTCTGAGTACTTTGCATAACAAGTACTTTGCAGTCTTAAACTTGCTTCTCCATGATAATCTGTAAGGTAGATATGATCATCAGGTTTATTAAAGATGGGAAACTGAGGCTCAAAAGAGTTATCTACCATGCTAAAGTCACCTGTCCAGTATATGCAGCTTCAGTGTCCATGATCATGGTGGTGCTCACCTGCTGTCTATCTTCAATATCACACATTCTTTCTTATTCCTGTGATATCACGTCCTTCGTCAACCACAGTCCTCAAGCATTTTTGAGAGGCACAGAAATGGGTGGGTGTAGAGCTCCTCAGATCTCTCTTCTCTGAACTCCTAAGGTGGTCCCCCTTTTTTTTTCCTTTCTTCAGCTATGAAATTCTCTCAGATAACATGTAAACCATCAGTGAAGGGTCTTTGTCTTCTAAGGCAGTTACAAATGAGTTGATATTAATAAATCTGATGGAGAGAGCTGCATTAGGAAAAAGAAGGAAAAACAAAGGACCCTAATGGAGGACCCTAAAACTCAAACTCAGATTTGATGGGGAAGGTACTTGGGAACCTCAGAGGATTTTTGGGCTGAGAAGTAAGACAACAAAATGCTATTTGTGGAAAAATAGCCATGGCATGTGTGTGTTCTGTATAATCTCCGTAAGGAAAGGAAATAATTAGGATAACTAACTACTAATACAACATTGCTTATAAAGGGTTTGACCTTTGGAGCACTTTACTTTGATCATCTGTTTTAAACATCATATCATCTAAATGTCCGATGTTGTTTTTCTTTGTAGATTAGGGGTCTCTGCATCCTAAGAGTCTAGGAGGGCAAGGAAAGACTTTCTTTAGATCCATCTTTTTATTCTAAAGACTGGCAAGAACCTGTTAACCCAGTTGACAACATCCTTTGGGATCACATGTCTGCATTATCTTTCTGGCCACCACCTTCTACCTTTCTATACTTTGTGATCAGCCCTCCATCCAAACTCAGCATTCCAGTTCCCAAATGTTTATGTCCCATTCTGCCTCGGGAAAGTTTCCTGGAACATTTTTTTGCCCCTCTGTCCACCTCCTCCTCTTCTTGCCCTCCTTAAAGAGATCTCCCTTTGACCCCAAGGTGGGTTGGGTGCCTTTTCTTTTGGCACCCTGCTTCCTCCTGCAGTGTCCTGGACATGTCTGCTAGCTCAGTGATCATTTGTTAAATTGCTCCTTCCCCTTTACTCTGAAATCCTGAGGTGGGGAGAGCTATGTCTCACTTGTCCCTGGCTCTGGCACACAGCAGCTGTCTAGAAAACTCTGGCATGTGAATAACAAAGAAACATTGCCATGGGCCACCTGTGCCCATCTGTTGCGCTGATTGGTGGCTTTAGGCAAGTTGAGTCTCCTCCTGTCATCCCAATAGGCAAACCTTTGTTTACAAGTCAGAAGCAGAGGATGTCTTTCCAGGAAGACTTTTCTTGATGGATCCCTGACCTCAAGTCTCCTGGGTCCTGGGTCTCTTAAAGAGCACCTCCAGCAGTGCCCTTCACAGGCTCCTTTTCATTAATTAATGAAAAAGCAATGCTTCTATTTGCTGCATGACTTCCAGAGCTACCAGGCTGCACCCACAACTTTACAGCTCTCCCCTGAGCCTCTGTCTCCCAAGGCGCCAATAGCTGCTCTGCCACCAACTTCTCACAGCTGTCATATGTCCACCTCCTCTCAGCCACACTTAGGACTCTCTCCCTCTCTTGGTTAATTATTCCTTTACTTTGACTTCTGTGATCCCTCAGTATTTGCTTTTCCTTCCCTTCTATCCCCCCAACCCCGCCAAGCTGGTACTTGTCCGCCCACTTTTAAAGTACAGATTTTCCTGAAGTTTTGTTTTTAACCTGCTGTTCCTGGTTCCCGGCACATATATCCCCTCTTTCCAAGGCGTCCTCCTGACCTCAAAATGGATATTGTCTTAGGGTGACTGAACACTCTTAAGAGAATGCTCTTCTGTTATCTGGGAAACTGAACCTAGGAGGTGTTCTGGGACATTAGTTCAGCCTGTGCCCTCCTAAATCAGGGTCTCTTCATCCCTTGGGGTATCACTCAGAGGGCAACTGAATGGAGTGGGGCCCAGTGACGCATCTGCAGTCCTGCCATCAACCCATCTGCCACTTGCCCTCCTCCCTGTTCATCCACTTGGGCAGCCAGCTCTAGGATAAGGCAGCCAAAGTAGGATCAGTGTTCCAGGTGCCCAGTATATGTTTTCTGAAGGGTGAGCCACTCAGGGTGTCCTGGTGGGCAAAATTCCAAGAGTCATTACATATGGTGGGTAATTATTTTTGTAGCATCTGTATCTTTTAGACGCATCCAAACTAATAGTATGTAGGCTGAGTGTTCTAATAATTAATTTTGCAACTGGACGTGTCATCATTATATTGAAATTCTTGGCACAGAAAATTTGCCTGAATTTGAAATCTGTTTAGGTAATCACAAATATGCCAATAATATTTTCAATGACAGAGAAATTATTAAATTATTGCAATATAACTTCAATGTAGATTTTTGAAGGACTATAAACTGATTTAAAATTTTGCATTACCTTCTTGTGTGAACAAAACTTTTTGTTGTTGGAGATCACCAGGAATTTGAAGGGATGGCCATTATAAAACAAGGTATTGAGCATGAATCACACGTAACCTTTTTAGCCTGTGTCTCCCAAGACAACAAGTGCCTACCTCTTATGGAGAGGTTCCAGGTACATGAAAGTATGTTCACAAATACAAATTAAAATTATACCACTAAAATATTTGAAAATATTTTACTTGGAAATTTCATGTAAATTCAACATTTAATACCTTTCTGAAACTTATTTTTCTTATAATGACACAAGCAAAGTGTAATATTTTTCCTGATTAAACTCTAAATCTCCTTTAGTTTACCCCCAGGTGTGATATGAATGCTATCATGTTTTATAGTATGACATAAAAAATTGGGGGAAGGTTTTTAAAACAACTTTCTTGAGGTGTCATTTACATACTACACAAGTATTCACCCATTTTAAGTGAGCAATTAAATGATGTTCTTAGTACATTTATTGATTCATGCAACTATCATCATCTAGTTTTAGAACATTCTCTTCATCCCCAAAAGATGAGAAGCAAGTTTTAAAGGAAGATGAGAAGGGGTGAGATGGCATTCCATGAGAGGGCAGACCTGTGGGTCTTGAACTGTCAGAGGACAAGCATGAAGTGGTAAAATCCTAGGCAAACTATCCTAAGCCCCCAGAGAGACTCACAAGACCACGGAAGGGACTCATGCTCAACTCCAAGATGTCCTCCTCCAGGGAGGCTATTCCAGCTCACAAAGCAGCCCTTGTTCCTCTCCTGTGTTCACCTCTTGCAGCACAGTTTTAGAGGTAAAATTTTAGTTGGTGAATTTGCTGTTCACGGTAGACTATGAGTACTCTCTTCTGGGTCCCCAGAATTTAGGCCTATCTCTGGTACACAGTAGGGCCTCACTCATGAATAAATGATTCATAGCCCTTTATTCCTCCATCTCCCTGTCAAGGTTGCTGAATTTGACCAGAGGCAGATATACAGCTTCCCAAGCAAACCACAGTGACCAGAGCAGAGTCCAACCCTTAAATTCACATCAGTGGGTAGAATCAGAGCAGGTAGGGCCAGATTCTAAGTCCAGCTCTTCTTCTGATCCTTTGTTGCCTCTGCACATGGCTCCTCTCCTTAGCTGTTCCATCAGCTCTGGAGTGAGACTGCTGGCTCATATGCTGTTTCATTTGCTCTCCAGCCACAAAGCCCCACGACTCCAATGGTGCCTTTTCCCCAGTGTCTAGTGGAGTTGCCTGCACTTGAAAGGATGATTTCTAGGGAGCAAGGGAGGCAACCACAGGGGCTCTGGAATGGAGACTTAGCATCTAGCATCTGCCCAGACAGCCGCAGCCCTCCCTAGACACCAGGGAAGGCAGCAAGGAGACAAATTGCCTTCAGTACCCTGAGAAGCAGGTATATTGGCAAGATGGCTTCTCTGGGCACAGGAAAAATGAAGAGGTTTAAAGCAAACGCATCAAGCTGTTTTTGAGTGCACTTAACAGCCACCCAGACTTGCAACCCCCTTTTTAAAAGCAGAGTTACTTCACTAATAATAGAGTTCCATTATTCTTTATCTTCCACTCTCAACCCTGCTCCCTATTTCTCCGTGGTACTCTGCTCACTAATCCATTTATCCTTTCTTAGAAACCTACACTTAAAGGTGACATGAAATACAGTCAGGATGCCATGGGAAAGCTTTCTGGTGGTGGCTAGAGCTAGTAAATGAGTGTGGAAGTGACAGAGAATCCTTGCCAGGCATTTTTGTTCCAGAAGCCTCCAGGAGTTTTCAGGGTTGAGGCGGGAGCTGCATTTTGTTTTCCTCTTAAAGGGATTTGGAGGCTCCTGGCCTCATCTCTGGGCTCCAGTTCTGTTGGTGTTGGGACAGGAGCAGCAGTCCCAAGGGAGGTGGTCAGTGGCTCCCCTCTCCCATTCCCTGGGCATTTCAGGATTAGTCTGGGCACCCTAGGACAGCTCAGACGACTCCAGTTTTCCTGTCTAATCACATTGTTAATTAACATGACAAATCTTCACAGCTGCTGGCTGTGGTTTGCTACTCTTCCCCACCCCTTCCCTACCACTAATTAGCACAAAAGCTGGGAGCAAATCAAGTACTGATTTGCCTTTGTAGTAATGATTACTTTGTGAACAGCCCAGCCTCCTCTAAGACAAGTCCCCCCCAACCTGCCACACCCTGAGTTTGAACCAGGCACTTCCTTCCCCATAGAGTTTTGGCTTTCCTAGACCAGGATGGGGAACCCAATTATTGAGGAGAATAATGCCACATTTGTCTCCCCTGGTTTTAAAGGACAAAAGGAATTGCAAACACTTCCAGAGGATGTGACTCATTTAAAGGTGTCAGTTTGTCTTCTTTTCAAAAAGTGGGCCCCTTGTAGGTGGAAACCTAGTCTAGCCAAGTGTCTAGTGGAGCATCTCAGAAAAGCCTCCACTCACACCTGGCCTTTTATGAAGTGCTCAAGCCTCTGACAGCTCTCAGTCTTACTCGCTGGCTGGCGCCTCTCACCCTCCCTGGGCTGATACAGGTTCTGCCAACAGCAGATGTGCTCCATACAGCTGGAATGGTGCTTAGCTGAGAAGCAGCCTGGAGCTGGATCCTGGGTCAGAGGATGGCAAGACCAGGGGCTGAAGTGGCTGAGGGGCAGACTGGACTTTGAGCTTGATTCTCTGGTTCCCTACTCTGGCTCTTATCCATAGCCTGTGCTGCCTCTGGGGTCAATTAGGACTCTAGAAACCACGTGTAGTAATAGGGTAATAGAACAAGAATATTTAGCCCTTTGCTCATTAATCACTAGGTAGTGTTTTGTTTTGTCTTGGTACTGGGTACCGAACCCAGGGTACTCTACCACTGAGCTACATCCCCAGCCCTTTTCATTTTTTAATGGAGATAGGGTCTTGCTAAGTTGCCTAGGGTGGCCTCAAACTTGTGATCCTTCTATCTCCCACCTCTTGAGAAGCTGAGATTAGAGGCATGAATTGATGGTGCATGATGTACTTGAGGGAACTTAATCTATTGTATCTTTTTTCCTTGTAGTCCTCCCTTTCATCATTGGAGTATGTGTTAGTCAGCTTTTCGTCCTTGTGACTAAAATAGGTATTTTAGTCACAAGAACAACTTAGAGGAGAAAAAATTTATTTGGGGCTCATGGTTTCAGAGGTTCAGTTCATGGTTGACCGATTCCCTTGCTCTGGACCTGAGGAGAGGCAGAACATCATAGTAGAAGAACATGATAGAGAAAAGCTACTCAAATTATGGAGGTCAGGGAGCAGAGAGAGTAAGAAAGGCACTAGGAGCAAAATATAAACCATAAAGGCACTCGTCCAGTGACATACTTCCTCCAGGTACAACCTGCCTGCTTATAGTTACCACCCAATACATGGATTCTTTAAAATTATTAATCCATCAAATGGATTAATCCACTGATTAGGTTATAGTTTTCATAATCTAACCATGAACTTTCAGGAAAAACCTCATATCTAAACCATAACAGAGAAAAATCTCCTTTGCCCCCCCTTCACATTCTATCATCATCTCTTCCAAACAGAGGTGCACATAACTTTATCACTTCACTTTCTCCCCATCTTTTCTCACACTGTTCTCTCCTGCATCAGGCAGTGTGAAGATCTGAGTTCTATGTGGAAGTATGTGGTAATCAATTAGCAATGTCTGCTGTGAGATAGGTGTGCTATTACCTATCAAGCAAGCTAGAATTATATAGTATTTGTATTTTTGTGACTGATTTATTTCACTTACCATAATGTCTTCAAGTTTTACCCATGTTGTAACATGTGTTGGAATTTCCGTCCTTTTAAGGTGGAATAATATTCAATCATTTTGTCTTTCCATTGGCTATTGGTGGACTCTTGGATTGCTTCTACCTTTTGACTACTGTAAATTGTGCTGCTGTGAATATGAGCAACCTATCTCATCCCTTTTTTAAATAAAAAACTTCTAACAATTCACAGATCTAACCCAGTGGTTTTCAACCTTGGACAGATTAGGACCACCTGAAGAGCTTTAAGAAAATATGCCCTGAACTACCACTTTCAATAAATCTAAATGGCTAAGGGTACAGCTCATTGATGGGATACAAGGTTTTCGAGCTATCTGTAGCTCCAGAATCATAGATGCTTTTTAAGAAAATAGATTCTCTGGAAAATTGTGATTAAATGGGTCAGTAATGGGTCCCAGAGAGCTGTACTTTTAAAGCAATGCCTCAGGATATTCTCATGATTGGGCAATTGGAAATTACTATCTAAATCATTAAAGACTACCCTAAACTCTGTAAAGTCTTTATTCTGGATCATAAAGGGGCTCAAACTGTTTTCTAATTATCTTATTACATATTTTGGTTTTCTATTCCTACCTGGATGATAAATTCATAAAAGGGTAAAATTTCTGAATTCCAAGTGGCCTGAGTCTGAAGATAAACCATTATGCCAAGGTCACACATTAGTAGGTTCCTAGGCTGTGTCTAGAAGCAGTTCAAGATTCCTTCCATTGAACCAAAACTTGAAATTTTGGTTTTCTCATGGTGCCTTACTTCTGGTGAAAGATTCAAGGCTTATATTCACATCTTCTGCTGCTTTGAGAGACCCTAGTCATTCAGTGATTGGCACAGCATTCATGAAGTACGATGCATCCGAAGAGCAGACTGAGTGACAGAATTATCTGCAGAGGCTGGAAGAGTAGCATAAATTATTCTGAGTAGAACACTAAGTGCCCAGATAACTGATTTGACTTTTGGGTCAGATTCTAGTACATATCACTTGTGAGACCACAGAGTAGTATATGACCTAATCCAGAGGTACCTGCAAGATAGATCCACCTGTTCTTCCTTCATGGGGTCATGAATTATAATAACTTGCTTTAATGGAATGGTAACTATACAGCAGGTACTATGCTAAGTGGGTTACATGGATTGTTGAACAGGACTATGAGAAAACTAAAGCTTGGAACTGTGAAATGACTCGTTTAAGGTGCCCTAACTAGCGATTAGCTGGGATCAGATTCAAAGCCAGTCTGCTCTCTTAATCACTGTGCTATTTGGTAGTGATGAAAAAAGATGAGGTATGTGAAATGCTTAGCACGAAGAGACTCATAAATTGCAAGCATCACTATCATCGTCACAGCAATAGCAACAAACCTTTACATAGGTCTTATCTGTCAGGCACTGTTTTAAGCACTTAACATATATTTATTTGCTAAACAACTCTATGAGATAGTACTGTTATTATAGATTTTACAAATGAGGAAATTGAGACAAAAAAAATATTAAAGAACCTAAAGTTATATAGCTAGTAAATGGCAGAGGCAGGATTCGAACTAGGAAGTCTGTCTTGAAACCTAGTGCCATTAACCAGTACATTCTGCTCCCTTCTACATGGTAAATGGCAAATATAATAATAATCGTTGAAAATTTCTTTCAACACAAAATGCACAATATTTTTCCACATGCTTCCCTTGTAGGCATATCATTAAGATAAAAATAAATATGATAATAGATTCAAGTGTCCTTTTGATGTCTCCCCTTTGTGCCCTTTCAAAATCCTTGTATGACTCAATCTAATACTAACTTACAGCATTTGATTTCTTAGTCATTTTAGAAGTAGCCTTCAGGGAAGGGATGTTCATGGGGGTTGTTATATTTTTTAAGATGGAAGAAATTTTAGGGATTCTCCAGGACAGAGGCTAAAATAAAGAACTTGTCCTCTACAGAACGTACAAGGCTACCCATCAGAATCAAGGACAAAAATGTTAGTACAATGCAAGAAATGAAGGGATGTAGTGACTGTCCTATGTGAAATCATTCGATATTATCATAGTGACTCTGGCTATCCCTGCTGACCCTCCTTTCATGAAGCATTCATGTTCCTTAATTGTGTAAGGTCACCCTCTCATGACCTCTTTCTCTCTCTCTCTGGCTGCTCTTTCAGAATCTCCTTCACACGTTTTTCCATCCTTCTTCCTTACATTAATTTTTTTTTATTTTAAAAGATGAATATATGGGTTGGCCTGGCATCCTCACTTGCTGTGTGCATCCATAGGTCACTGAGGCAAGCCCGGAGGTTCTAGAGCCTGGAGAGTTACCTCCCTTGTTCTGCTTCCTTTCAGCATATTTGTGCATGCTGCATGGGTTGAATCAAGTCCTGCAGGAAGATGTGTTGAAGTTCCAGTACCTGGGACCTGATTTGGAAATAGGGTTACTGCAAGTGCAATCAATCATATGAGGTCATATGGAGCAGGATGGGCGCTTCATCCAACAGGACCTTATAGAAGAGAAGAGACACAGGGAGAAGACAGCCACATGATGATGGAGGTGGGGATTGGCATGATGCATCAATAAGCCAAAGAGCTCCAACTAAGTTTGGCTCAGCAAACTTTGGAGTCACAGATTGCTGGCAAACGACAGATGACAGATGCTGGGAGAGGCAGTGATTCTTCCTTGCAGGTTTCAGAGGGAGCATGGTCCTTCTGACACCTTGACCTCCGTCTTCTGGCCTCCAGAACTTGTGGGACAATGAATGCCTGTTGTTGTAAGTCAACCTGTTTGTGGAACTCATTATGGCAGTCCCAGGAAGCTAGCACGTGTGCCTTCTTAGCTAGATGTACAAATTCCATTTCCCCTTGAGTGAAACTCTTTCTCACAAACCCACGGCAAAGGGTCTGACACTTGAAGATAATTCCTGTAGTGCCAGCATGAGTGACTGTCATCTCCGCCAGGAGGGAAAAACAAGCAGAGTCACATCAAACCGAATAAGAAGTCATCACTAAATGTTTTGAAACTTGCTCTATAGATTATCATCTAACATTATTATGATAAATCAATCTTGCCCCCATTCATTTTGTGCTTGAGATATTGGCTAATAATAGTGTCAAGCCACTACAATCAATAGGACAATCAATTTAATACTTCTATTTCATCTTTATTTCATGCTTTTAAATATTTTATTTTTATACTTTTAAATAACATGCAATGTTTCTTCATTAAAGCATATATTTATGACTTATAAAATGAATAGATAAATAAATACACATATATGGCAATATGTGCTTATTTAAAAGAAATTATGGGAGGTGGATCTGGGGGTGCAACTCAGTGGTAGAGTGCTTGCTTATTAGCATGTTTGAAGCCCTGGGTTCAATCCCCCATACCACACACAAAAAATCGATGTTGTACATAATCAGATTTGGAGACCTCTGATCTAGTCACCACCTACGCCCTTTTATGCATGGAGAAACATGTCCAGAATGGTTATATGAATTAGTTACCAAGGTCACAACTCGAACTTTGTTCTTGACCCCAGGGTGCTTCTTTATAACTCTCTCTGCCTCAACGATGTAGTAAGATGAATACTTTGTCCTATTTTAGTGTCTTGACACCTTGAATGACTCTGTGCTAGGTGTTCCTATTTAGCAAGCCCTGTGATGAGCAGAAGTGTTCCAGTAGGTCAGGCAAATGTGGAACTGGATTCTTGGCCACCTACTTGCTCTGTGATTTAGGGCAAGTAACTCAACTTCTCTGATACACACTTTCCTTAAATATAAGATTTGAATAATCATATTTACACTGGAGAGATATATAAAGAATAAATAATATTGTCAAAACATAAATTACATGCTTCTTAGCTGTAATAGTAAGAGTTGATGCTTCTGCTACATTATGAAGGTGGAGGTACATTTCTGTCTTATTTGAAGAGGATTCCTGGGGACTAATTGACCAGACTCAGATTCAGATGTGAATAAGACTTGCCTGTATGAATACTTGGCACAAAGGTGACATGGAACTGCATGTGGCACCCCAGCCCAGGGATCCCAGTGGTTTGCTTTTGTGGGTCCAGGCATAACTCTTTTTAAATGAGAATAGGTTTCAGACTTAGACTTATTGTGTGACAGATTCTAGTCAGACATCTTTAACATCATCTTGTTTTTAATTAATTAATTTATTTAAAAGATTTTTTTTTTAGTTGTAGATGGATACAATACCTTTATTTATTTTTCTGGGGTGCTGAGGATTGAGCCCAATGCCTCACATGTGTGAGGAGAGTGCTCTACCACTGAGCCACAACCCCAGCCCTTGTTTCTAATTTATTAATTGATGTTTATCTTATGGCAAATAATGCTGATTTTCTATTTGCACTGATGACAATGCTCTTTCCAAATCATTTTTTAAGTAAAAAAAAAAAGAGTCAAATGAAATAAAAGCATTAAATTACTTAAATTTCAGTTGATAAGTATGTAGGGGTGTTTTATGTCCACGTGACTAAAGTTTAGGAAGCAGGGTGTGGCTTGGGTAGCCTAGTAACTATTATGGTTTGGATCATAAATGTCCCCCAAGACCTGTAAGTTAAAGGCTTGGTCACCAACCTGTGACATTATTGGGACCTCTGGATGGTGGGGCCAAGTTGAAGGAAATTAGGTCACTGGGGGCGTGCCCTTAAAGGGGATGTTGGGACTCCAGCCCCTCCGTGCCCCTTTTTCCAGATGCCATGAGGTGAACAGCTTTGCTTAACCACTCATTCCTTGTCCTGATGTTCTGCCTTGCCACAGGGCCAAAGACAAGGGAGCCAAGTGACCATTGACTGGAACTTCTGAAACCATGAATCAAAATAAAACTTCCCTCCTTATAAGTTGATTATTCCAAGCATTTTGTCACAGCAACAGAAATCTGACTAACACAGTGGTCTTCAGTTTGCTCGAATACTCCCAAAATATTTTGGACAAGTATACATTCTCTTGTATATTTTAAGGTTCACAGCTAAAGTTTTTCATTATATGTTTAGAAGGCTGAAAGGATATAATTTCTCTCGAGCTTTTATGAGGTAAATTTCATGTCTAAAGAAAAGTTGAAAAATAGTGGAATGGCTATTATGATTGTTTTACTTACAGTCAACAATTGTTAACATTTTGTTTTCCTGTTCTCTGTGTGTATGTGTTTTGCATGTGATGAGCCATTTGAAAGTTAGATGCATTCTTACATTCATTCCTATAATACTTCAGCATGCATCTCCCAAGAATAAGGATATTCTCCTGTCATAAGCAATAGATATTATTAGCCATCTAAGAAAATTAAAATGATTCAAAGTGGGTAACCTCTGACATAATTACTTTTTTTTTTTTGGTATCAGGGATTGAACCCAGGAGTAATTATCCACTGAGCCACATCCTCAGCGCTTTATGTATTTATATTTTTTATTTTGAGACAGGGTCTTGATAAGTTGCTTAGGACTTAGCTAAATTGCTGAGGCTGACTTTGATCCTCCTGTGTCAGCCTCCCTAGCTCTGGGATTACAGGTGTGCATCACCATGCCCAGCTCCATAAGGATTTGATATCCATCACTATCCATTTATAAATACATATACAAACTTTTTTAAGCATTTGAAAAAAATTACATGTTTATTTTCCTTGAATTTATGTATCTATTCCATTTACTTCTCAAGATCTATACCTAAGTATAATTGTTTATGCTTGAAAGTCTTTTTCTATCCTAGCATGTTCTAAAACATACAAAAAAATGCATTGACTAAAATCAGATACTTTTTACTGGGCATGGTGGTACACACCTGTAATCCCAGTGATTTGGGAGGCTAAGGCAAGAGAATCACAAGTGTGGCCAGCCTCAGCAACTTAATGAGGCCCTGTATCAAAATTTTAAAAAATAAATAAAAAGGTGTGGAGGGCTCAGTGGTAAAGTGTCCCTTATTCAATCCCCAGTACAAAATAATAATAATAATAATAATAATAATAATAATAATAATATAATAATGATTGAATACTTTTTAAATTTAATTTTTATTTTTTAAATTTAGATTCATTGTACACAAATGGGGTACAACTTTTGTTTCTCTGGTTGTACATGAAGTAGAGTCCCACCGTTTGTGTAATCATACATGTACATAGGATAGTGATGTATGTCTCATTCTCTTTCCTTCCCCCGACCCCCTCCCCACTCCTCATTTTCCTCTTTACAATCCGTGTTCCCCCATTCTTGCCTCCCCGACCCCGTTATGTATCATCATTCACTTATCAGATAAATCATTTGGGCTTTGGTTTTTTGGGATTGGCTTATTTCATTTAGCATGATATTCTCCAACTGCATCCATTTACCTGCAAATGCCATAATTTTATTCTTCTATATGGCTGAATAATATTCCATTGTGTATATATACCACAATTTCTTTCTCCATTCATCTGTTGAAGGGCATCTAGGTTGGTTCCACAATCTAGCTATTATGAATTGAGCTTCTATAAACATTGATGTAGCTGCATCACTGTAGCTTGCTGATTTTAAGTCCTTTGGGTATAGGCCAAGGAGTGGGATAGCTGGGTCAACTGGTGGTTCCATTCCAAGTGTTCTAGGGAATCTCCACACTGCTTTCCAGAGTGACTGCACCAGTTTGCAATCCCACCAGCAATGCAAAAGTGTACCTTTTGCTCCACATCCTCGCGAACACCTATTGTTGCTTGTATTCTTGATAATAGCCCTTTTAATTGAAATGAGATGAAATCTTAGGGTGGTTTGGATTTGAATTTTTCTAATTACTAGAGATATTGAACACTTTTTCATATATTCGCTAATTGCTTGTATATATTCTGTGAAGTGTCTGCTCATTTCCTTAGCCCATTTATTGATTGGGTTATTTGTATTTTTGGTGTTAAGGTTTTTGGGTTCTTTATAAATTCTGGAGATTAGTGCTCTCTCTGAAGTGCGTGTGGTGAAGATTTTTTTCCTACTGTATAGGCTGTCCCTTCACATTGTTGATTGTTTCCTTTGCTGAGAAAAACCTTTTTAGTTTGAATCCATCCCATTTATTGATTCTTGCTTTTATTTCTTGCACTTTCAGAGTCTTGTTAAGGAAGTCTGATCCTAAGCTGATATGATGAAGATATGGGCCTACTTTTTCTTCTAATTTGTGCAGAGTCTCTGGTCTAATACTTAGGTCCTTTATCCATTTTGAGTCGAGTTTTGTGCAGGGTGAGAGATAGGGATTTAATTTCATTTTGCTGCATGTGAATTTCCAGTTTTCCCAGCACTTTTTGTTGAAGAGGCTGTCTTTTCTCCTGTTTTTGGCACCCTTGTCTAGTTTGAGATAACTGTATTTATGTGGGTTTGTCTCTGTGTCCTCTATTCTGTACCATTGGTCTACCTGTCTATTTTGGTGCTAATACCATGCTGTTTTGGTTTCTGTTGCTCTGTAGTATAGTTGAAGGTCTGGTATTGTGATACTTTCTGCTTCACTCTTCCCGCTAAGCATTGATTTGGCTATTCTGGGTCTCTTATTTCTCCAAATGAATTTCATGATTGCTTTCTCTATTTCTATGAGGTACATCATTGGGATTTTAATTGGAATTGCATTGAATTTGTATAGCACTTTTGGTAGTATGGCTATTTTGACAATATTAATTCTGCCTATCCAAGGGTATGGGAGATCCTTCCATCTTCTAAGGTCTTCTTCAATTTCTTTCTTTAGTGTTCTGTAGTTCTCATTGTAGAGGTCTTTCACCTCTTTTGTTAGATTGATTCCCAAGTATTTTATTGTTTTGAGGCTATTATGAATGGGGTAGTTTTCTTAATTTCTCTTTCAGAGCATTCCTCATGAATAGAAATGCATTAGATTTATGAGGATTGATTTTATATCCTGCTACTTTGCTGAATTCATTTATGAGTTCTAGAAGTTTTCTGGTGGAAATTTTTTTGATCCTCTAAATATAAAATCACATCATTGACAAATAGTGATAGTTTGAGTTCTTCTTTTCCTATTGTATCCTTTTAATTTTTTCATCTAATTGCTCTGACTAGAGCTTCCAGAACAATGTCAAATAGAAATGGTGAAAGAGGGCATCCCTGTCTTGTTCCAGTTTTTAGAGGGAATGCTTTCAGTTGTTTTCCATTTAGAATGATGTTGGCTGTGGGATTAGCATAGATGGCCTTTACAATGTTGAGATATGTTACTACTATCCCCATTTTTTCTAGTGTTTTGAGCATAAAGGGGTTCTGTATTTTGTCAAATACTTTTTCTGCATTTATTGAAATGATCATATGATTATTAACTTTAAGTTTATTGATGTAATGAATTACATTTACTGATTTCTGTATGTTGAACCAGCCTTGCATCCCTGGGATGAACCCCACTATCTTTTTAATATGTTTTTGTATGTGATTGACCAGAATTTTATTAAGAATTTTTGCATCTAGGGATGGATTCAAACTAAAAAACTTCTTCTCAGCAAAGGAAACAATCAATAATTTGAAGAGAGAGCCTACAGAATGGGAAAAAAATCTTTACCACATGCACCTCAGATAGAGCAAGATATATAAAGAACTCAAAAAACTTAACACAAAAAATACAAATAACCCAATCAATAAATGGGCTAAGGAACTGAACAGACACATCACAGAAGAATAAATATAATTGACCAACAAACATATGAAGAAATGTTCATCTTCTCTTGCAATGAAAGAATTGCAAATCAAAACCACCCTAAGATTTCATCTCACTCCAGTCAGAATGGCAATGATCAAGAATACAAGCAATAATAAGTGTTGATAGGATGTGGGGAAAAAGGTACACTCATACATTATTGGTGGGACTGCAGATTAGTGAAATCACTTTGGAAGGCAGTATGGAGATTCCTCAGAAAACTTGGAATGGAACTACCATTTGACCCAGCTATCCCACTCCTCAGTATATATCCAAAGGACTTAAAATCAGCATTTTACAGTGACACAGCCGCATCAATGTTTATAGCATCTCAATTCACAGTAGCAAAACTATGGAACCAAACTAGATGCTTTAACAGATGAATGGATAAAGAAAATGTGGTACATATACACAATGGACTATTACACAACCTTAAAGAAGAATGAAATTATGGCATTTGCAGGTAAATGGATGGAACTGGGGAGTATCATGCTATGTGAAATAAGCCAATCCCCCAAAACCAAAGGCTGAATGTTTTCTCTGATAAGCGGATGCTGATCCATAGTGGGGATTGGGTAGGGAAGAATGAAGGAACTTTGGATTGTACAGAGGGGAGTGAGGGGAGGACTGGGGTGGGTGGGGAGTGGGAGAATGGTAGATAATATCTGTGAGACAGACATTATTACTCTATATACATGTATGAAAAGAATTTAAAAAATATTTATCACTGTAAAAAAGTTAATGAAAATAAATAAATAAATAAAAGTAAAAAAAAAGAATTTTTGCATCTATGTTCATCAGGGATATTGGTCTGAAGTTTTCTTTCCTTGATGTGTCTTTGTTTACTTTTGGTATCAGGGTGATACTAGCTTAATAGAATGAGTTTGGAAGGGTCCCTCCTTCTCTATTTCATGGAATACTTTGAGGAGTATTGGTATTAGTTCTTCTTTGAAGGTTTTGTAGAACTCGGCTGAGAATCTGTCTGGTCACAGACTTTTCTTGGCTGGTAGGCTTTTGATGGCTTCTTCTATTCCATTGTTGAAATTGATCTGTTTAAATTGTATATGCCCTCATGATTCAGTTTGGGTGGATCATATGTCTTTAGAAATTTGTCGATGTCTTTAAGATTTTCTATTTTATTGGAGTATAGATTTCCAAAATAGCTTCTAATAATGTTAGTTTCTAATTATCTTCTGTTTTTCAATAGTGTCTGTCATGATATTCCCTTTTTCATCACAGATTTTAGTAATTTGAGTTTTCTCTCTCATTCTCTTTGTTAGTGTGGCTAAGGGTTTATATATTTTGTTTATTTTTTAAAGAGCCAACTTTGTCAGTTTTTTCAGTTGTTTCTTTTGTTTCAATTTCATTGATTTCAACTCTGATTTTAATTATTTCCTGTCTTCTGCTACTTTTGGTGTTGATCTGTTCTTCTTTTTCTAGGGCTTTGAGATGTAATGTTATGTCATTTATTTGTTGACTTTTTATTCATTATTGAATGAGCTTTCAATAAAAGAGTACTGCTTTCACAGTGTCCCAGAGATTTTGATATGTTTATCGGTGTTTATAACTTTGTATCATAACATTCTAAATGTTAAAAAGTTGTTTGAATTACTGTTAAAATCATTATTATTACACAAATACATTATTACTATATTAGTATGTAGATCATAACACCATAATAATACCACAATTTTGATATTAGTCATAAAAGATTTTAGAAGTTTTGAAAATATATCTCCTAAATGACATGATTGGAAATTTTTACAAATAGTTTTTGTATTCATTGGTGAATATTACTTATTGTTTGAAAGTGACAGGGTACAGTATCAATTATATCCCTAGTTTTTATAGTTATAGATTAAAATATTCACATATAAAATAAATTGCAATTGAAAGAGGGTTATTGTATTGTTTTTAATTCCTCTGTGATTATATGCCAACAACAAATAGTGATATATTGCAAAATAATTTTAATAATAATATGTCACTTGACAACTCGGATCTTCCTTCAGTTTTATTAAGAGTAATGAATTGGAAATAACCCAAATTGCAAAAGATTTGTTATCCAGACTTATTGAACTAACTTATAACATCTAATATGTTATTAGATTATTCACTTTCTTAATTTTTTGGAGTTATACTGGAAAGTATTTGTCCTTATCAAATTGTTATTAATTATACTTAATTTTTCACTTGTGAGTATCTTATTGAGCCTAGCATGTTTGTGACTGAGAAAATAAGACTACTAGTCATTGCAAAATACCTTTGCCAAAACAATATTTTTATCAAGTGCAAAAACTTTAGATGTATTTATGTGAAACTGTGGAGTTGCAGCTTTTAATTTATGGAAAATGTTCACATGCTCAAGCCTATGAGTGAAGGCTACTTGCTTCCCACAAGAAAACATATAACTTTATTTTCCAACTCAAGTGTACATCTTGGTTACATCTCTCACTCTGGTTCTGAGAATGATAGGAAGAGAGGTAAGTGGGTCCTGAAACCTTGCTTGGAGCTTGGTGTACAGGTGAGATATAGCCTGGGCCACTGTGTTTACTCCATCTGGCCTTGGCAGCCTTGTTTTCTTTGAGGCAAGTTGGAGACAGTAGAGGAGAAGACATTAAATAGATGTAAATTCTGAACTTCCTAACATGGCCCTAACACATTATCTTTAGTCCTATGGTTTGCTCTTAAAGTATGTTTAATACCAAAAAGATGATGCCTTCCCTGGACACTGATGTTTCTCACTTTGCCCTTATTTAGGGCCTGAACTGACCATAGGGAGAGGTAGACTGAGTGTGCAGGCTGGTCTTTATTTATTATGAGGCGAGCCATGGTGAGTGGATGCAGAGAGGATGGAGGGGGACCATAGACCACAAGAAACCTCTACAGATGCCATTGCCATGGAGAAGTCAGTGGAGATGGGAGTGGGAAAGCTGGATTGGATTTCCTTAAAATTATCCATTACTGCTGATCCCTCCAGGAGGTGTCTAGTTTCCCATATGAAACCTGGAAGTCTAGTAAACTGACTTTGCTGGAATCTGGGTTGAGGATGAAGTGGAGGACGGTGGGCAGGGATGGATAAGGAAAAGTTCAGCAGTGAATGACCCCACTGATCCTGTGCCCTAGGCTGTGGGCCCCTGACTCAGCTCTGGCTAACCCAGGGAGCCCTTGGATCCCATCCTCCACTTGAGAAGTTTCCACATGATCTGGGGAACATGGGGGTAGTTCAGGCTCATCTGATTGCTTCTTCCTCCCAGGGACTGGATGTGCCTTTTTTCCATTTAGGCACAGCTTTGACTCTTCTATTTTCTCAGGACATTGTTTAGCAAACCATTAACAATTGATCAATGTAAAGCATTGTGTTGTACACAATAAATATGTATGTAATTTTTATTTGTCAATTAAAAATTTTTTTTTGCATTTTTTTTATTATTTTATTGTAAACAAATGGGATACATGTTGTTTCTCTGTTTGTACATGGCGTAAAGGCATACCATTTGTGTAATCATAAATTTACATAGAGTAATGCTGTTTGATTCATTTATTTTTTTCCCTTCCCCCCCACCCCTCCCACCCCTCTTTTCCCTCTATAGAGTCCTTCCTTCCTCCATTCTTGCCCCCCTCCCTAACCCTAACTCTAACCCTAACACTAACCCCTCCCATCCTCCATTATGTGTCATCATCCACTTACTAGCGATATCATTCGTCCTTTGTTTTTTTGAGATTGGCTTATCTCACTTAGCATGATATTCTCCAATTTCATCCATTTGCCTGCAAATGCCATAATTTTATCATTCTTTATAGCTGAGTAATATTCCATTGTATATATATATACCACAGTTTCTTTATCCATTCATCAATTGAAGGACATCTAGGTTGGTTCCACAATCTGGCTATGGTGAACTGAGCAGCTATGAACATTGATGTGGCTGTATCTCTGTAATATGCTGATTTTAAGTCCTTTGGGTATAGGCCAAGGAGTGGGATAGCTGGGTCAAATGGTGGTTCCATTCCAAGTTTTCTAAGGAGTCTCCACACTGCTTTCCAGAGTGGCTGCACTAATTTGCAGCCCCACCAGCAATGTATGAGTGTACCTTTCTCCCCACATCCTCACCAACACCTGTTGTTGCTTGTATTCTTGATAATCGCCATTCTAATTGGGGTGAGATGGAATCTTAGGGTGGTTTTGATTTGCATTTCTCTTATTACTAGAGATGTTGAACATTTTTCCATATGTTTGTTGATTGCTTGTATATCTTCTTCTGTGGAAGTGTCTATTCATTTCCTTAGCCCATTGGTCGATTGGATTATTTGCATTCTTGGTGTAGAGTTTTTTGAGTTCTTTATAGATTCTGGAGATTAGTGCTCTATCTGAAGTATGATTGGCAAAGATTTTCTCCCACTCTGTAGGCTCTTTCTTTGCATTGCTGATAGTTTCCTTTGCTGAGAGAAAGCTTTTTAGTTTGAATCTATCTCAGTTATTGATTCTTGCTTTTATTTCTTGTGCTATGGGAGTCCTGTTGAGGAAGTCTGGTCCTAAGCCGACATGTTGAAGCTCTAGACCTACTTTTTCTTCTATAAGATGCGCTGTCTCTGGTCTGATTCCGAGGTCCTTAATCCATTTTGAGTTTAGTTTCGTGCATGGTGAGAGATATGGGTTTAGTTTCATTCTGTTGCATATGGATTTCCAATTGTCCCAGCACCATTTGTTGAAGAGGCTATCTTTTCTCCATTGCATATTTTTGGCCCCTTTGTCTAGTATGAGAAAATTGTATTTATTTGGGTTTGTGTCTGTATCCTCTATTCTGTACCATTGATCCAACTTTCTACTTTGGTACCAATACCATGCCGTTTTTGTTACTATTGCTTTGTAGTAGAGTTGAAGATTGGGTATTGTGATACCCCCTGCTTCACTCTTTCTACTGAGGATTGCTTTAGATATTCTGGGTTTTTTATTCTTCCAGATGAATTTCATAATTTCTTGCTCTATTTCTGTAAGGTACATCATTGGGATTTTAATTGGAATTGCATTGAATCTGTATAGCACTTTTGGTAGTATGGCCATTTTGACAATATTAATTCTTCCTATCCAAGAACATGGGAGATCTTTCCATCTTCTGAGGTTTCCTTTAATTTCTTTCTTTAGTGTTCTGTAGTTCTCATTGTAGAGGTCTTTCAGCTCTTTTGTGAGATTGATTCCCAAGTATTTTATTTTTTTCGATGCTATTGTGAATGGGGTAGTTTTCCTAATTTCTCTTTCTGAAGATTCATCACTTATGTATAAAATGCCTTAGATTTATGTGCATTGATCTTATATCCCGCTACTTTACTGAATTCACTTATGAGATCTAAAAGTTTTCTGGTGGAATTTCCTGGTTCCTCTAAGTATATAATCATATCATCAGCAAACTAGGGATAGTTTGAGTTCTTCTTTTCCTATTCGTATCCCTTTAATTTCTTTGGACTGACTAATTGCTCTGGCTAGAGTTTCAAGGACGATATTGAAAAGAAGTGGTGAAAGAGGGCATCCCTGCCTTGTTCCAGTTTTAAGGGGGAATGCTTTCAGTTTTTCACCATTTAGAATGATATTAGCCATGGGCTTAGCATAGATGGCCTTTACAATATTAAGGAATGTTCCCACTATCCCTATTTTTTCTAGTGTTTTGAGCATGAAGGGGTGCTGTATTTTATCAAATGCTTTTTCTGCATCTATTGAAATAATCATGTGATTCTTGACTTTAAGTCTATTGATATGGTGAATGACATTTATTGATTTCCTGATGTTGAACCAACCTTGCATCCCTGGGATGAAACCCACTTGATCATGGTGCACTATCTTTTTAATATGTTTTTGTATGTGATTTGCTAAAATTTTGTTGAGAATTTTTGCGTTCGATGTTCATTAAGGATATTGGTCTGAAATTTTCTTTCCTCGATGTGTCTCTGTCTGGTTTAGGTAATCAGGGTAATATTGGCTTATAGAACGAGTTTGGGAGGGTTCCCTCCTCTTCTATTTATGAACTTTGAGAAGTATTGGAATGAGCTCTTCTTTAAAGGTTTTGTAGAACTCGGCTGAAAACCCATCAGGTCCTGGACTTTTCTTTGTTGGTAGGCTTTTGATGACTTCATCTATTTCATTACTTGAAATTGGTCTATTTAAATTGTGTATGTCCTCCTCGTTCAGTTTAGGCAATTCATATGTCTCTAGAAACCTGTCGATGTCTTCGAAATTTTCTATTTTGTTGGAGTATAGATTTTCAAAATAGCTTCTAATTATGTTTTGTATTTCACTCGTGTCTGTTGTGATATTTCCTTGTTCATTCTGAATTTTAGTAATTTGGGTTTTCTCTCTTCTCTTTGTTAGTGTGGCTAAAGGTTTATCAATTTTGTTTATTTTTTCGAAGAACCAACTATTTATTTTGTCAATTTTTTGTATTGTTTCTTTTGTTTCAATTTCATTGATTTCAGCTCTGAGTTTAACTATTTCCTGTCTTCTACTACTTTTGGTGTTGGTCTGTTCTTCTTTTTCTAGGGCTTTGAGCTGTAGTGTTAGGTTGTTTATTTGTTGAGTTTTACTTATTTTATTAAATGCACTCCATGAAATAAATTTTCCTCTAAGTACTGCTTTCATAGTGTCCCAGAGATTTTGATATGATGTTTCTTTGTTCTCGTTTACCTCTAAGAATTTTTTAATTTCCTTCCTAATATCTTCTGTTATCCATTCATCATATAATAGCATATTGTTTAATCTCCAGGTGTTGGAGTAGTTTCTGTTTTTACTCTTTCATTTATTTCTAACTTCAATCCATTATGATCTGATAGAATACAAGGTAGTGTCTCTATCTTCTTGTATTTGCTAACATTAGCTTTGTGGCATAATATATGGTCTATTTTAGAGAAGGATCCATGTGCTGCTGAGAAGAAAGTGTATTCGCTCTTGGTTGAATGGTATATTCTATAAATGTCTGTTAAGTCTAAATTATTGATTGTGTTATTGAGATCTACGGTTTCTTTGTTCAATTTTTGTTTGGAAGATCTGTCCAGTGGTGAGAGAGGCGTGTTAAAATCACCTAGTATTATTGTGTTATGGTCTATTTGGTTTCTGAAATTGAGAAGGATTTGTTTGACATACATGGATGAGCCACTGTTTGGGGCATAGATGTTTACGATTGTTATATCTTGCTGATTTATGCTTCCCTTAAGCAGTATGAAATGTCCTTCTTTATCCCTTCTGACTAACATTGGCTTGAAGTCACATTATCTGAAATGAGGATGGATACTCCAGCTTTTTTGCTGAGTCCATGTGCATGGTATGTTTTTCCCCATCCTTTCACCTTTAGTCTATGGGTATCTCTTTCTATGAGGTGAGTCTCTTGCAGGCAACATATTGTTGGATCTTTCTTTTTAATCCAATCTGCCTGTCTATGTCTTTTGATTGATGAATTTAGGCCATTAACATTCAGGGTTATTATTGAGATATGATTTGTATTCCCGGTCATTTGGTTCATTTTTAAAATTTTATTTACTTATTTATTTTTTTGACACAACTTGGTTCCTCCTTTATTTGACAATTCCTTTAGGATAATTCCTCCCTTTGCTGATTTGCTTCTTTGTGTTTTATCTCTTCCTCATGGAATATTTTGCTGAGAATGTTTTGTAATGCTGGCTTTCTTTGTGTAAATTCTTTTAGCTTTTGTTTATCATGGAATGATTTTATTTCATCATCAAATTTGAAGGTAAGTTTTGCTGGGTATAAGATTCTTGGTTGGCATCCATTTTCTTTCAGAGCTTGAAAAATGTTGTTCCAGGCCCTTCTAGCTTTTAGGGTCTGGATTGAAAAATCTGCTGATATCCGTATTGGTTTCCCCCTGAATGTAATTTGGTTCTTTTCTCTCACAGCCTTTAAAATTCTGTCTTTATTTTGTATGTTCGGTATTTTCATTATAATGTGCCTTGGTGTGGGTCTGTTGTAATTTTGTATATTTGGAGTCCTATAAGCCTCTTGAACTTGATTTTCCATTTCATTCTTCAGATTTGGGAAATTTTCTGATATTATTTCATTGAATAGATTGTTCATTCCTTTGGTTTGTTTCTCTAAGCCTTCCTCAATCCCAATAATTCTCAAATTTGGCCTTTTCATGATATCCCATAGTTCTTGGAGATTCTGTTCATGATTTCTTACCATCTTCTCTGTTTGTTCAACTTTGTTTTCGAGGTTAAATATTTTGTCTTTAATATCTGAGGTTCTGTTTTCGAGGTTAAATATTTTGTCTTCAATATCTGAGGTTCTGTCTTCCAGGTGTTCTATCCTATTGGTTATGCTTTCTATGGAGTTCTTAATTTGGTTTATTGTTTCCTTCATTTCAAGGATTTCTGTTTGGTTTTTTTTCAATATCTCTAACTCTTTATTGAAATGGTCTTTTGCTTCCTGTATTTGCTCTTTTAACTGTCGATTGGTGCTATCATTCAATGCCTGCATTTGCTCTTTCATCTCATTGTTTGCTTCCCTGATCATTTTAATTATGTACATTCTGAACTCCCTTTCTGTCATTTCTTCTGCCATGCTGTCATTGGATTTTATTGATGTAACATCTAGATTTGTTTGGGGCATTTTCTTCCCTTGTTTTCTCATATTTTCAGGAATCAGTGGGTCCTTAAGATATTGCAGATTTCCTCTATTGACTTATAATGTCCCTGACGATTGCTAGTATATCCCCTCTTATCCTTCAGTAGCCTGCAGACTTGGAGGAAGTTGATAATGCGGTGCTCCACAAGGAAGCTGCCTCTCTAGGGATGGTGACCCTCAGGTGGGGTATATTCCCTGATAGTGGGCAGAGGTGCCTCCGCTTGTTGACCAATGGTCATCCAAAGGGGAACTAGGCTGCAGGCTGAGGCAAGGCCTGTTTATGCCTGTGTCTCTGGTTTTACCGTTCTTGTGGGAAAACCTCACCTGGCAGGGAAGACTCACCCAGTTGGGAGGTCTCACTGGTCAGTTCCCCTCCTAGAGGTTCCCCTCAATCTACAACTACCACCTGGGCTGGGCTGTCTTCCTCTGCAATGTTCCCAGGGGCCCGGCCCTACCTCCTGGGCCTGGGAGCCTCACCCTTCGCAGACGAGTCTCCTTAGGCTGCTTCTCCTCAGAGAATCTGCCTGCAGTCCTGGAAACTTTGCTCCGCCCCTAGGCGTGTCTCTGTGCGGCTCTTCCACCAAGAAGCCAGTCCTGGGACCCTGCTCTGCACCTAATTGCCTGGCTATGCGGCCCCTCCTCTGAGCCGCCACCTGGAGCCCCATACAATAGCTCCGAGACCCAGAGACCCGCCACACACCTCCTCCTCCGGATAACCGCCCGGTTTCCGACGCAGTCACTAGGAGTTCAAGCAACTCACTTCGCGTCTCCTCCTCCCGCCAACCGCCCGTAGCCCTAGGCAGTCACTCCGAGTCCAAGTGATCCACCCTGTTCCTCCTCCTCCTAGGGGTAGCCCCCCGGGTGTTCAGGAGCAGTCTCTTTGAGTCCAAACAACTCACCACTCGCCTCCTCCTCTGGCAACCGCCTGTGGCTCTGATGCAGTCACTCCTAGACTAAGCGACCCGCCACGTTCCTCTTCTTCCTCCAGGCAGCCCCCCCAGTGTTCAGAAGTGGTTGTTCTGAGTCCAGACAGCTCGCCACGCAGCTCCTCCTCAGGCAGCTGCCCTGAGCCCCAGTAGTTGCTCCGAGTCCAAGCGCTGTGCTCGCATTTTTATATATAAGTGATGAATCTTTGGAAGCTTTCTGCTTAAAGCTCCCTGCTTTCATTCAGGGCAGTGTCCCTCCAGTTTTATGAACCATTTCTTGGTGTTCAGGATCCAGTCCTTCTCCCTAGGGTTTTTCAGCTCCTGCACAGCAGAGCAACCTGGGGCTCCTAAGGAGGAGAGTGAAGCCTAGAGTCTAGCATTTTTTTATTAATGTGTATTCACATTTGATATCGGAAAAGTCTAATTCATTTTATTCAGTCGAAGAATATGGGAATATGTTGACATAAATATAAGACAAAAGATTGTTCAACAATTTAAACAAACATTATTGAAGTTTGATGGAGACTTAGCCAAGGTTGGTAGGGACAGAGTGGTTTTCACCAAGTGCACATTGAGGAAACTCTTGAGTTTCTTCCTTCTGAGGGGGAAACTTTCTGTGATTTTGGGGGTCTGCTGGTGTGCAGTAATCTATTCTGAACCTTCCTGAATCAACTCTTCAATGAATTACTTGACTCTTTAGGTGAGGGAAAGCCCCAGCAGTCTGTTATTTACTATGAGCTATGAAGGGCCCCCTAGAAGAAAAAGGGGAACTTTTCCCATGTGCCTTTCCTCCTCCCCATCCCTATTAGACATTTTCAGGGAGTTTGGCTTAAGGAGAGACCTGTGTCATTTAAATAATTTGCTCAGTTTGAACAGTAGGACGAGTCATTATTCAATTAAAATATATTTTTCTCATATGTAAAAGGCAGTAGATTTTACCTGTTCTTCTTCCAATGTCAATTCTGGTTTTCTTTTTTTATGGAAATTAGAGCACCAATGTCATATGGCAATGATTGGCTGGAGCTTAGTCAGGGCATCTCCTTAGATGGTAACACAAGCTCAGTTTTGTCCACTCCCCTTGAGATTTCCTACTTGTTCCCTGACACAATTTGGATTTGTGACCTCTAGCTGTAGGTTTATTGAAGTGACTTATTCCTTTTTCCAATAAACACCAATGATGATTAGTCATGCTCACAAAAATCCCTGTCAGCATGGAGCTTCCATTCTAGTGTAGGAAGATAGTAAATAAGCAAATTACGGGCTATGTTAGCAACTAAGGTCAATGAAACAACTAAGGTAGAGAATGTGATTCCAAATGTGAATGGGTGTAATTTAAGATAGAGGATATGCAAGGAAGGACTCAGCAGGACTTTTAAAGGAGGTAAAGGAACATGACATGCAGATATTGTTATTCTAGACAAAGAGAATAACACGTGCAAAGGCCTTGAGGCAGTGGGACTATTGTAGAAAGAGGGATGGCTGAGGACAAAGACACTGCTGTGTGCTCTAGATGCATCAGTAGCCCCCAATGAGCCTCGCCTTCTTCATATGAAAGTGAGGACTCAGGCAAGATTCCCAGGGTTCCATTCAGCTCTAACACTTGGCAATTCTAGCTAAAACGCTTCTCTTAGGTAAAACAGGAGGCTACTGGCCAATGTGAATGTACTCATGGACATAAAGTATTTTATTTTCTCTGAAGAGAATGAAACTGGAGAAAGGTGGCTTGCTGGGGTTGATAAACACAGTTGCTCATGCTAATGGCTGAATTTCTGATGTACCAGGGGTGCAGATGGGTTAGAAATGAATGGAATCAGCAGCGGTGATTACTATCTGTTTTATTACTATTCAGTGTTTGGTTTCTGCTGTAGCCTTGGGAGATGACAACAGATTGCTTACACGACTCAGAGTAGATTATTTCTTATCTGATCATTCTTTGTGTGTATTTGGGTGGCTGAAGATTTTTAATATTGAAAAGTCTAACAGCATGGACTGTTTCACCCACCATCAGCTTAGACTGTCTCACTCCCTTAACTTTCCAGTCCTCTAACAAGAAAACCAACTATTGACAGTTTGGCCTGATAATGGGGGTAGATGAAAGTTGGAGAAAAATACATATCTTCCATAGCTCTTGGGTTGTGCACTCAATCTGGTTTTTGTGCCTTATGACTGTAATACCCATGAGAAATGTCTATCACTGTGGAAAAACATTCTTTCACTATGTCATGCCAATGGTTTGTATGCACAGATGGCTAAGTGCCTGGAGGGAATTATTTGTGCAACTGGAGAGTTCTTAAAAATATAAAGAGAATTTTTCTTGGGACTGATTGGAGCCAAGATTATATTTGGGAGGTAGGTCAGGGATGGCAGGGAGGAAATGACAGAAATGAGCATTAAGATTGTGAAGGGTCTGAGATCTTATCCTACTTGCTAGCCAGTGAGTGGTCTTGCCACAGTTTCATGAATGTTGGTGGACCCTGGGTCTGAGACAAAACTTTATTACTCCTCACAATATCAGTATTCAGAGAATCATCATTTGAGCCCCATTCCCACAGGGTGATGTGAAGAGGGACAGGTGATAACTGAACATGTGATAGGTTGTGTTACAGGAGAGGTACTCAGAGCTTTGGGAACCCAAATCTCTTATAATAGGCAGTATACATGATGGCCCTTAGCTCCTGAGGGGAGTCATCATCATCCACAATTAAACAAACTTACCCTTTGCTCTGGAGAGAGGTACTTTTTCTATCTCCCCAAATTGTCCTCCATACAGGCATCCTGGGAAAGGTAGTTGGAAACAAAGGCAGTGTGTCTGTGTGCAGAGCATTCAGAAACCCAAAGGACACATGCAGAAATTCCTTGAAATAGGGACTCATGATATTTTGACCTTAAAGATGCAATTTAATCCTTGCTCCCAGCTGCCACAGGTGAGTTTCCTCTTTCTTTAGATCATAGTAGCTTTCCTTCTCTAATTTCTTAGGAAATTCAGGGAGATGCCATCCTGCCTGAGATCAAGGCACAATTCAGACTCCTCCTGGGGATAATGACTAAGAAGAATTTCAAAAGTTTGATTCACTTCATGGCCAGTGTATCTTTTACTTTGCTACTCATTGCAGGGTTAGGTGTACTTCCCAACTATTAGAAATGCTGATTTCATGTTATCTTTGGCTGAGATGAGACTGCTGATTGTCCTCTTTGATGGAGGGAGGCTTTACATTTCAAGCAACCAAGATTCTGAAGAATGAGTGTCTTCTTCCGGTCATGTAATAAAGACATGGCGGAGCCATGATTCCAAATCAGGTTTTTGGAGAGGAAGTTTCCTATCATTTTCCTCATAACCAGAGTTTCAACTAGGGGATCTTTTTCAGATAGGTGTGATCTAGAAAGGCTGAGAAGATATGAGGAAATGTGGGTGGGGGTATTCAGAATATCTTTCTTCAGCAATTGACAAGAAAGTGTGTGAGAGAGGTTGGTAGTTGCCTACTCAATATACATTTTCTGTCATTTTAGGGTAAGATTTCTATAAATTTGTGTATGGCAATTTGCCCAATTTTCATGTTTAATTTTTAAACAATTTTATTTACTTACTTTTAGTTGACAAATAAAAATTATATAGGGTATTACATGTTGGTTCAAAATATTGTGGGGTAGCTTAATGAAGCTAGTTAATATTTTTCTTTTTTTATGGTAAGGACACTTGAAATCTAGCCTCTTAGTTTATCATTTTTCAAGATGCCCAACTTAAAAAAACCCCACTTATTTGTGAGCTTTCTTTATGGTTGGGTAGTCAGTGAGGGGTGAATAGAAGTCACTGAGCAGAATCCTTTCAAAGGAACTTACCCACTTGGCAAGAAATCTTTTCCCTCCTTCTTGTCTGGAACATGGCTTGAATGACTAGAGTCATAGTGGCAATCTGTGGTCATAGGAGAACTCATAGATGGAAATGTGAATTCAAGATGGCAAAACAGAAAATAGAGGAGGAGTCCGTGCCATTATTGACATCATGGACCACCATAAAGCCCTGGAGCACTGGACTTCTTCAGCATGAGAAAAAAATACCTCTCTCTTTTTGTCTCTGAAATTATGAGTAGCAGATGAACATAACTCTTGACAGATATTGGGGGCTTATCAATACCTAACTGTGATCCCTGAAAGTTCATTGTATCACTTCTTAGTTGCAAATGACAGAAGCTTTGGTGGCCTTTATCAACAAAGGACTAATTATCCTTTAAGAAGGATATGGAATTGCTCATGAGATTGAAAGAACCAGACCCGGAGCCAGTGGACACCAGATTGCTTTCAAAAGGTTTTTGTAGCAGGCTCTGCACTTGAATTCCCCCAGGGCTCCAAGGGAATCAAAGCACCCTAATTTCTTTTGTCACTCTGTCAAGACTCAACATCTCAGGGAAGCAAGTATTTGATCAATTGAGTAAAGGTCACATGACTGCTTTGAGCCAAGGTCACATGATAGCCTACTACCGAGTTGATGAGGGGAAAGATAGAGCAGAAGGATTCTCCTGGGAGTCCTCCAGCTTCCACTGTGGGAGGGCAGGAACCTGAATTTATTGTCCCATAGGATTGGGTTCAGTGCCTGTGAAGGCAGCTCCTTATAAGGAAATATGATTGCTGTCGGAGAGAGTCACTCTACTGAGTGCTCCTCTCCCCAATCCAATTAAAAAAAATTGTTCAGTCTAGGGAGGATTTGGTGCTCTCTGGGATGAGGTGAATTGGTCAAGATAAAAGACCAAGAGGGTTACACCATGAAGGCTTCAGGGATGAGCAGCCTTACAAATCCATCCGCCCCAGAACACAGGCTAACTAGGATAGCAGTGCCATTGAGCAGGGCAAATGCCTCATATAAAAGAACTCTTTTAATCTTTTTATGGTTTATGTAGATGTAAGTGATATTTCATGGTGAAAATATGAACACATCTATTTCCTTGGCTCCTGCTTCTTCCTTTAACCAGGCTGCAGTTTCTAATTCCCAATCACAAACCCACCTGCAATTACAGTCTTCACGGATCTCCCTAAGTGGGTAAGTAATCTTGTCCCTCTGTGGTGGGAAATCAGAACTCCAGAAAGGTCAAGTGCTTTTCCCAGGGCCATGGGGTGTGATGGTAGTGCAGTGAGGCAAAAGCAAATTACACAGCCTGTGGCGAAGATGCGGTAGGTCATCAGTTAAGTAATGGCTGCCATGGAGAGCTGGCTTCAGTGTGAGAGGCTCACAAGCAGAGAAATGGATGTGAGGCACAGCCTCAGAGAATCTGCATTTGCATGGAATAAGAGTGGAAAGTGCAAAAATGCGGAAGCATAGGGATTAGACCCTCAGGGTCCCTACCAGATTGCAGTGTCTTCAAGTAACCATGCTTAACATACTTAACATTACTGAGGAAGGCTATCAGGAAAGCAAAAGCTGAAGTCTCTCTTCTGCTTACCACTCTTCACTAGTTCCCAGAACCAGTAACCTAAAACCCAGCCTCCACAATGTGGCCAGTGAGATCTACCATAATCTGACCTTGTCTTCCTCTGTGCTCTCCTCTTTCCCTCTGGCTTTCCTTGCTGCTTCAGTCGCTTATGCTTCTTTTAGCTTTTGAAAGCTTATTTCTGCCCCATTGCATTTGCTGCATGGGAATTCTCTGTCCCAGAATTGGCTTGGTGCACTCTCTTTTTTTTTTTTTTCATAGATATATTTTTTAAAATTGTAAACAAATGGGATACATGTTGTTTCTCTGTTCGTACATGGAGTCAAGGCATACCATTTGTGTAATCATAAATTTACATAGGGTAATGTTGTTTGATTCATTCTGTTATTTTTTCCCTTCCCCCCACCCTTCCCCCCCTCTTTTCCCTCTATACAGTCCTTCCTTCCTCCATTCTTACCACCCTCCTTAAACCTAACCCTAAACCTAACCCTAACCTTAACACTAACCCCTCCCACCCCCCCATTATATGTCCTCATCCGCTTATCAGTGAGATCATTTGTCCTTTAGTTTTTTGAGATTGGCTTATCTCACTTAGCATGATATTCTCCAATTTCATCCATTTGCCTGCAAATGCCATAATTTTATCATTCTTTATGGCTGAGTAATATTCCATTGTATATATATGCCACAGTTTCTTTATCCATTCATCAATTGAAGGACATTTAGGTTGGATCCACAATCTGGCTATGGTGAATTGAGCAGCAATGAACATTGATGTGGCTGTATCTCTGTGGTATGCTGATTTTAAGTTCTTTGGGTATAGGCCAAGGAGTGGGATAGCTGGGTCAAATGTTGGTTCCATTCCAAGCTTTCTGAGGAATCTCCACACTGCTTTCCAGTGCACTAATTTGCAACCCCACCAGCAATGTGAGTGTACCTTTTTCCCCACATCCTCACCAACACCTATTGTTGCTTGTGTTCTTGATATTGGTGTACTCTTATTTGCCATTCAGTTCTTAGTTCTGATGTTGCCTGCCCTAAGCGGGAACTCGAAGCCCCACTGTCTGGCTTCCATCAGCTCTACCATGTTCAGGGTCACTGTATAACATTCACTAAGCTCTTCTTTACCACGTGCCTCATTTGCTCAACTGTAGAGATAATGGTAGCCTTACATCATATGGTTGTTGTACAAATTAATATATTTGAAGTCCTTAGGGCGATGCCTAAGGCACAGTCAGGGTTATGTGTCACTCTGTCATGCAACCTGGCTTGTTTTTGCTATGACAATAATCATGATTTGAAATTGCTTTGTCTGTCTCATCTAGGCTGTTAGCACATAAAATTCGAAGTTTATTCCTCAGTTTGGCAAGGATAGAGCAAAACCTCACTAAGCATACTCACATGCAGCCCTGGGCTCGAGTTTCCCCACCTGTGTGGTGAAGGAATGAGGCCAGTGGTTCTGGTGTGTGTTAAAATTACTTTAGGGGCCCGTTAAAACTCAGATCAAACAGAGTTACCATGTGATCTAGCAATCACGTTTCTGGTTTTGTCTATTTGCATTGTAATGACCAAAATGCCTGACAAGAATCACTTAAAGGAGGAAAAGTTTATTTTGGTTCACAGGTTTAGAGATGTAGTTCATATTTGGCTGGCACCATTGCTCTGGGACAGAGGTGAGGCAGAAAATCATGGTGGAAAAGTGGGCAGAGGAAAGCAGCTCACCACATGGCAGTTCGGAAGCAGATAGAGAGGGCGATGATATAGGGAAGATGTACCCTTCCAGGGCAAGCTCCAAGTGACTCACTTCCTCCATTCACACCCCACCTGCCTACAGTTACCTCCTAGTTATTCTATCTAAACTAGGCTGGACTGGTTAGGTTACATTCTCACAATCTAATAATTTCACCTCTGAATATTCCTGCATTATCATAGGAGCTTTGGGGGACACCTCACATCCAAATCACAACAGGGGTATATATGCAAAAAAAAGTAAAGTAGGATCTCAAAGGGATATTTTCACACCCATGTTCATAGCAGAAGGATCTGCAGTAGCAAAAAGGTGAAACAACCCAAACATTTTTTGACAGATGGAGAAATGAAATGTGGCATATGCATGCAACTGTCTATTTCACCCGTTAAAAAGGAAGGAATTTCTGTCACATGCTACTATATGGTTGAACTGTGACAATATTGTGTTAAATGAAATAAACCAATCACCAAATGATAAATACTATATGATTGCATGAGGTCCCCAGAGTAACCAAATTCATAGAAACAGACAGTGCAATGGTGGTTATCAGGAGATAGGGAAAGGGGAAAGGAGTGTTGCTATTTAAAAGAGGAATTTCCATTTTGCAAGATGATCAGATTTTGAGATCTCTTCCATCATGATGTGAAGGCCCAACACTACTGTACACTCGAAAATAGTTATGATGAAAATTGTTACTATCTTAGTCATAATAAACTTATTTAAAAAATAAAGATAAGCCACCTAAATTTCCAATACATTGGCATGAGTGGGACATTTACATTTAAAAAATGACCCTGGGAGAATCTGACTCCCCAAGGTTTAAAAAAACCCCTGGGCCACATTATTTTTAAAGATGCATCTTTGGTTTGAATTTGGGGCAATTAAAGTTGCCCCATCCATGATAAAAAAACATGATTATATGGAGAAAAATGCTCCCAGATCCTTCTCTTGGGTTCTCTTTAATGTTGCCAAATGAATCTGCTGCTTTTTCTGTATTCCCAACTCTGAGGCCGACTGATGATTTGTGGGCAAGAGGGTATTTGGAGCCAACCCATTAAGTGTTTTACTCGAATTGCCCACAAGGTGGCAGGCCAAGCACTTGGATTTAGGAGGCCAAGGGCGGGCGCAGCTACAGCCGGGAGCGCACAGGCAGTTCGCCGAAGAGGTGGGAAATACCCGGCACTTTTGCTTGGTTTGGGGCGCGCCTGGAGGAGAGCTTAAGATTCCAGCTGAGGCCCAGGCTAGAACTGAAGCCCGTGGGTCAGTTTCCTGTGAGCATAGATTGGTTTGTTCCCCGGAGAAGGATTTGAGACTGCTCCCCTTTTCGCTCAGAGGGAACGGAGCCAGCACCTGATCCTCTCTCAGGATCTGAGAGTATCTTAGAGCGAGGTGTGAGTGCCCTTGTGTTGAGGAATAACATTAACAACTTGTTTGTTTTTTTGGAGAAAAAAACAATGTTTGGTTTATACTTTCTTTCAAATAGTTAAAAGGTCAAAGGTAGAATAAGAAATACTGTGTGTTGTTTGAAAACTCCCTAAGTGATGGTGGGGGTGGGGTGATTCCAGTTAAGATGCATCGGTATTGGATAGGCTCGCTGGCCAGGGGACGCAGTCTGCGAAGTAAATAACTCAGTGAGTGCTTTGGTGATACACTGAGATGGAGTGTGGAGAAGGGCGTTTAGTGTGATCTTAGTATGCTGTTTGTGTCTTGAGCAGGAACTATGGTTTTCACATGATTCATGGTTCTTGAAGACTGTGAGTAGAATAATGACTTAATAAGAGGCAACCCAGTGCAGCCAAAGAGCACACACTTGGACTAGACAGCCATGGGTTGTGTTCCAGCTGAGCCCCTCAAGCTGTAGTATTTGGCAAAAGTCCCTCATCTCCTCTAAAGCTTAATTCCCCCATCTGTGTGATGGGAGCAGGAAGACCAACATCGTGAGGTCATGTGAGGAGTACATGCATGTGATTCATTTATTCGTTCATTCAACACACACATATTGAAGATCTGGATGCCAACATAGTTAGTCACTATTCTCCACAGTCAAGTAAGAAACAGTGATGTTGAGGAATGTTCTCAGTTTTGTTGGGGGGATAGGAGTTGACTGAAATGCTCTGTGGACTGGGACTTGGCTAAGGGAAGCAGCAGTGCAAATTGAGAGAGAGGTAGAGAGTGGGGCTGTCCAGGCAAGGAGTGGAGAGAACTGATACATCCAGCTAAGGTTGCAGACTGGAGTCTAAACTTGTGGTTTGGAGTGTGCTGTATTTGCCAACATAAATAGAATGATTTGTCCATCATTTAAAAATGGTGGACTTTTACTTGGAATTCTAGGCATCCAGTTCCTCTGGGTGAAAAATAGACTTGGCTACACTGAACCACTGTTTACTCATGGACAGTGGATGGAAACTAAGTAATGGTTGTCCTCCTAGAGAGGTGGGACCACAGTCCTCACCATACCGTGTTGCATGTGGGTCCAATCTGTCTCCCTTGTTGACTTTCACTCCCTGCTGCGGGGCCTGGGTATGTGCAACCTCAGCTGTAAACATGGAGAACCCTGGCACACAGGGCACTTGGCAGGGATTGGGGGGCTTAATACTTGGTTACTTCCTTTCTCTTCCTGAGGTTTAAGGTGGCCCTGCAGGCTGCTTAGAAGAATGAGGGAGTCATAGGGGTAAAGTTGGGATTTAGTCTACTGGGTAGACTTTTCATTTTGGGGGTCTTCTCACATTTGGAGTGAAGTTCTGGCTATAGCTAGGAGTTCAAAGAGTGTCAGGGAGGCTGGCTGAAGTTACAGTTTATGTGTAGGGCTTTGGTTCTTGCCATGTTTGGCTCATTTTAGAGAACCACATGTAAATCCCTCTCCAAAGTACCATTTCCCCACAAATAAAAGAGAACTACTGTCGGGGGATGTTAGACCTGGGGTTCTGTAATAATAGCATTTTCATGAAGGAAAATCACATCCTTAACTGTGAGTACAGTTGAGAACATGAAACCTATTGAGACATTCTGGTTAGAACAATGCATTGTTTCATAAGATGGGCCTATTTGTGGGGGTCTGTGGGAAACCAGGCAGGAGGGATTTGCAGGTTCTTCTGGAAATGAGTTGGTAAAAAACATCCATCCATCCAAGGATGATTAAGCTCAATCATGGTGCTGCGGGGAAGCCTTGACCACACCTTCTAAATAGGAGGTGAGAGTGAATATACCATCATAAAAGTAGGAGAGGGAGGGAGCATGAGGTGGGGGTGGTAAAGTGAAGGGAGAGGAAGGGAGAGGCTCCAGTGTCAAGTCCCAACTCACTTGCAGACTCAGGGGGAAGAACCACATTCCCGGGTTCCCTCTAGAAGCTCAAGTGTGGTGCCATCTGTAGGAGACAGTGGATAGACATGGTTGTGCCAGTGCCAACCGTTACCTAGAGGAGTCAGGAATCAAGAAAAGGGCAGAGAGCTGCTGGCAGAATGGGGCTGGGACTGAAAGACTTGGAGACCAGCAGGTCCTCCATCCCTAGAGAAAGTGGGAGCAGGGGCTGCCCTTCACCCCTCCTCTTAACTACCTTTATGTTCCCATTACATTAAAAAGTATGTTTCTGCAGCTTATTACATAGCTTTGGAAGCATAAAGAATAGTGTAACTTGGTGGTTCCTGCATATTAAGATCACTTGGGGATCTTTAGAAAATTCCCCAGCTGATACATCCTCACAAACTACCTAACTCATAATCTCTAGGGGTAGAACACAGTGAAGTTACCTGGCTAATTCCAATGTTCAGACAAATCTGGGAACCACTGATGTTGCTTCCTGTTCCCTCTACCCAGTTTCCACAACAATCAACGTGACCAGTCTTGCCAATCTTGTGGGGTTTGTTGCCAGATTCCCCAATTTCTCCACTGTCTACCTTCTCCCTCTATGTTACTTTAAAACAAGACCAGACTTCATGTTATTCCATTCTTAAATGTTTTGATATATAATGTGTAAGACTTGAAAAAGTAAGCAAAACATGAATCACTCCATAAAAAACGAAGTGATTTCTTAGTATCTTTGGATATTCTCTTTGATGCTGAGTTTAACTTTAGAAACATTTTTCTTTATCTTTGCTTTAATTTTATTCCAAAGGGAGAAATATTTCCCCCCTTTATTGGGGGTGTGGAGTTGGTGAAAGTGATGTAGAGTTGGCTCACCTCTGAGTACCTGACCCTTTTCTTAAGGTGTTTGAAAGATTCCAAATTCTTTCAGGAACAGCCCTGCCCACATTTTTTTTTTTTGGGTGCAGGGGCAGTCGTGAAGTCACACCATGCTCACAGAGTCATTCAGTGGTGGTTGGTTGGAAGTGTCCTATATGACCAAACACTGTATTAAGTGCTGGAGCCTGGGGTCTGTCTTTATCACCTTTATTTTCTGTTTAGCACATGGTAGGGACTCAAGAAATACCTTGCAGCTAGAGAGCTCATTGATGATATACGGGTCTGGGTATATGTATTAGGAATCTCCAGAGAGACAGTCCAATATGATATAGATGGTTGGATGGATGGATGGATGGGTGGTTAGATAGATAAATAGGGGGTTTATTGGGAGAACTGGCTCATATGATTCAGAAGCTGAGAAGTCCCATGGCAGGCACATGTAAGCTGGAGACCCTGGGATGCCAGTGGTGTGGCTTAGTCCAAGTCCAAGTCCCAATCCAGAACTGGGCAAGCTGATGGTGAATTCTCAGTCTGTGACTGAAGGCCCAAGAATCCAGGGGACCACTGTTCTAACTCCTAAGGCCAGGGATCCTGGAATTCTTATATCCCAAGACAGGAGAGAGAAAATGTATCCCAACTCTCAGAGATAGAGACACATGTTCATCTTTCCCCTGATTTTTTTTTTTTCTTAAGATCCCCCAGTCAATTGGATGCTGCTTACCCACATTGAGGGTGGGTCTTCTCCACCTAGTCCCCTCAGACTCACATATTAATCTCCTCTAGAAATACAGTCAGAGACACACTGAAAAATAATGCTTTACTAGGTTTCTAGGTATTCATGAATCCATTCAAATTAGCCATCACAGTATGTACTACCACTTTATCAATCACATGTGCATAAAACTTCCACATTGTGCTTCTTTATTTGAGGATCCATGAACATTTTTTTCTTTCAAGTAATTTTCATTGTGACATCATGTGGCATTCCCCAATGAGATGAAACAGCATGGCAGAGCTAAATCTCAGTACCAGGGAGCAAAGGCAGCCTGAATAGTCAAAATGCAAACATGTGTCTGTGTCTCATTCCAGCCATGAGGTCTCAGCCATCTCTTTCTATCAAATCCTTTCACAGGAGTGCTAACACAACGGCAGGAATTGATTGGTTTGAAACTGACCTTCTTTTATTTCCTTTGCCCAGACTCTAAGTGAAACATTTAGAAACACAGCAATAAAATGTCCCCAAGGCAGCCAGTGTAACCATGGAACAGAGTAGGCTCTCACTGACCTGCAGTTTCTTAGGCTTTTTTTTTTTTTTTGCTTATTGCACTAATGTGTTTATTAAAGGAAATTTGAAAAATATAGAAGGAAGAGATGGAGAAATGAAAAATCACATTTTATCATCCAGAGATAATTACTGTCATCTGCCAGAGATAATTGACCGTTTTGATATGTTTCCTTCTAGTCTTTTTTCTCTCTCTGCCAAAATAGATTATGTTCTCTGATTTAGAGTTATTGTTAATTCCTTTAATTTAAGTGTACTTAGGACTTTGTGCTTTCATAAGCAATTTCTAATTGGTTTCCTCCCTTGTTTCTCATTATAATTCTACAAAGACTGTAAGGAAGGTATTATTCTAATTTTACAAGCAAGAATTCAAAGCCCAGAGAGGTTAAGTGGTTTTGCTCAAGGTCTCACAAATGACCCAGAATTCTTCATGGGATCCCAAGACTCTCTGTGTATAGCGTCATGAACCATCAGTGGTAATCCAACCATATTCAGGAAAAGGTGCTTTGTTAGGCATTTGTGACTGTGTCATGTATTGTGACATTCGACTTCCAAATTCTTAATCACCCACATCCCCTTCTAATGAAGGCTGTTCCATTGCCTCTGCTGCCTTAGCTGCCAAGCTTTGTGCAGGGTGTCTTGTGCCTCAGCCCCATCTTATAGGCCTAGATGCAAGTATCACTAGGCCAAAGTGGAATTTGATCATAATCTAGCATAAAAATATGAGTGATTTATCTGTGATCCCTCAGGGTCAAGACAGAGTCATGGTCAAATCTACACATAAAATGAAATTATGAGGCAGCAAAAAGTATAACTCTGTTGGCAAAGAGAATAGAAGTGTGTGTATTCCAGAGAGACTCAGAGGTGCAGTAGAGGGGAGGGGAAAGAGGGAGAGGATAGCACCTATATTCACTATATTCACTCACTCCCACTTTTGAGGTAACTTGCTTGGGTCTCTCATTCTTGCAACCCAACAAGGCAGATTGTCTTAATTGTCACAAATTCATAGCTTGACAAATGGGAAGAGATTTTCTGGAAGGCCTTGCCTGACCTCACGGAGCCTTCCAACTTTGCAGATGAGTTTGCTGAAGTAGAGGACTTCCCCAAGGCCAGCTGGTCTCTGACACCAGTGTGGGCCCCCTACAGTCCCCAGGTCAACACGCTTCTTATTTCTTGTTGCATCTCAACCTTGGCTTTCAGCCATATCATTAAGCTTGAGATCTCGGTTTTTGCTTTCTATACTCTTATTTCTTTTTCCTTTTGTTTTGAATATTGAATTTTGAATATTGAATTTTGAATATTGCTGAACACTGGGCAGATATTCAATGAATGCTTGTTAAATTTGGAAAATACTTTCTCCCAGTCTGTGACTTTTCTGTTTATTCTCGACCATATATTTCACAGAACAAAAAGTTTTAATTTTTTTTTTTTTATTATAAAATTGTAAACAAATGGGATACATGTTGTTTCTCTGTCTGTACATGGCGTAAAGGCATACCATTTGTGTAATCATAAATCTACATAGGGTAATGTTGTTTGATTCATTCTGCCATTTTTTCCCGTCCCCCCCTCCCCTCCCACCCTTCCCCTCTATCTATACAGTCCTTCCTTCCTCCATTCCTGCCCCCCTCCCTAAACCCAACTCCAACCCCAACACTAACCCTTCCCACCCCCCATTATGTGTCATCATCCACTTATTAGCGATATCATTCTTCCTTTGGTTTTTTGAGATTGGCTTATCTCACTTAGCATGATATTCTCCAGTTTCATCCATTTGCCTGCAAATGCCATAATTTTATCGTTCTTTATGGCTGAGTAATATTCCATTGTATATATATACCACATTTTCTTTATCCATTCATCAATTGAAGGACATCTAGGTTGGTTCCACAATCTGGCTATTGTGAACTGAGCAGCTATGAACATTGATGTGGCTGTATCTCTGTAATATGCTGATTTTAAGTCCTTTGGGTATAGGCCAAGGAGTGGGATAGCTGGGTCAAATGGTGTTTCCATTCCAAGTTTTCTAAGGAATCTCCACACTGCTTTCCAGAGTGGCTGCACTAATTTGCAGCCCCACCAGCAATGTAAGAGTGTACCTTTCTCCCCACATCCTCGCCAACACCTGTTGTTGGTTGTATTCTTGATAATTGCCATTCTAATTGGGGTGAGATGGAATCTTAGGGTGGTTTTGATTTGCATTTCTCTTATTACTAGAGATGTTGAACATTTTTCCATATGTTTGTTGATTGCTTGTATATCTTCTTCTGTGAAGTGTCTATTCATTTCCTTAGCCCATTTGTCGATTGGATTATTTACATTCTTGGTGTAGAGTTTTTTGAGTTCTTTATAGATTCTGGAGATTAGCGCTCTATCTGAAGTATGATTGGCAAAGATTTTCTCCCACTCTGTAGGCTCTTTCTTTGCATTGCTGATAGTTTCCTTTGCTGAGAGAAAGCTTTTTAGTTTGAATCTATCCCAGTTATTAATTCTTGCTTTTATTTCTTGTGCTATGGGAGTCCTGTTGAGGAAGTCTGGTCCTAAGCCGACATGTTGAAGCTCTGGACCTACTTTTTCTTCTATAAGATGCAAGGTCTCTGGTCTGATTCCGAGATCCTTAATCCATTTTGAGTTTACTTTCGTGCATGGTGAGAGATATGGGTTTAGTTTCATTCTGTTGCATATGGATTTCCAATTCTCCCAGCACCATTTGTTGAAGAGGCTATCTTTTCTCCATTGCATATTTTTGGCCCCTTTGTCTAGTATGAGAAAATTGTATTTATTTGGGTTTGTGTCCGTGTCCTCTATTCTGTACCATTGATCCACCTTTCTATTTTGGTACCAATACCATGCCGTTTTTGTTACTATTGCTTTGTAGTAGAGTTGAAGATCTGGTATTGCGATACCCCCTGCTTCACTCTTTCTGCCAAGGATTGCTTTAGCTATTCTGGGTTTTTTATTCTTCCAGATGAATTTCATAATTGCTTGCTCTATTTCTGTAAGGTACATCATTGGGATTTTAATTGGAATTGCATTGAATCTGTATAGCACTTTTGGTAGTATGGCCATTTTGACAATATTAATTCTTCCTATCCAAGAACATGGGAGATCTTTCCATCTTCTAAAGTTTTCTTGAATTTCTTTCTTTAGTGTTCTGTAGTTCTCCTTGTAGAGGTCTTTCACCTCTTTTGTGAGATTGATTCCCAAATACTTTATTTTTTTCGAAGCTATTGTGAATGGGGTAGTTTTCCTAATTTCTCTTTCTGAAGATTCATCGCTTATATATAAAAATGCCTTCGATTTATGTGCATTGATCTTATATCCCGCTACTTTACTGAATTCACTTATGAGATCTAAAAGTTTTCTGGTGGAATTTCCTGGTTCCTCTAAGTATACCATCATATCATCAGCAAATAGGGATAGTTTGAGTTCTTCTTTTCTTATTCGTATCCCTTTAATTTCTTTGGTCTGTCTAATTGCTCTGGCTAGAGTTTCAAGGACGATATTGAATAGAAGTGGTGAAAGAGGGCATCCCTGCCTTGTTCCAGTTTTTAGGGGGAATGCTTTCAGTTTTTCACCATTTAGAATGATATTAGCCATGGGTTTAGCGTAGATGGCCTTTACAATATTAAGGAATGTTCCCACTATCCCTATTTTTTCTAGTGTTTTGAGCATGAAGGGGTGCTGTATTTTATCAAATGCTTTTTCTGCATCTATCGAAATAATCATGTGATTCTTGACTTTAAGTCTATTGATATGGTGAATGACATTTATTGATTTCCTGATGTTGAACCAACCTTGCATCCCTGGGATGAAACCCACTTGATCATGGTGCACTATCTTTTTAATATGTTTTTGTATGCGATTTGCTAAAATTTTGTTGAGAATTTTTGCGTCGATGTTCATTAAGGATATTGGTCTGAAATTTTCTTTCCTCGATGTGTCTCTGTCTGGTTTAGGAATCAGGGTAATATTGGCTTCATAGAATGAGTTTGGGAGAGTTCCCTCCTCTTCTATTTTCTGGAATACTTTGAGAAGTATTGGAATGAGCTCTTCTTTAAAGGTTTTGTAGAACTCGGCTGAGAACCCATCTGGTCCTGGACTTTTCTTTGTTGGAAGGCTTTTGATGACTTCTTCTATTTCATTACTTGAAATTGGTCTATTTAAATTGTGTATGTCCTCCTCGTTCAGTTTAGGCAATTCATATGTCTCTAGAAACCTGTTGATGTCTTCGAAATTTTCTATTTTGTTGGAGTATAGATTTTCAAAATAGCTTCTAATTATGTTTTGTATTTCGGTCGTGTCTGTTGTGATATTTCCTTGTTCATTCCGAATTTTAGTGATTTGGGTTTTCTCTCGTCTTCTCTTTGTTAGTGTGGCTAAAGGTTTATCAATTTTGTTTATTTTTTCGAAGAACCAACTATTTATTTTGTCAATTTTTTGTATTGTTTCTTTCGTTTCAATTTCGTTGATTTCAGCTCTCAGTTTAACTATTTCCTGTCTTCTACTACTTTTGGTGTTGGTCTGTTCTTCTTTTTCTAGGACTTTGAGCTGTAGTGTTAGGTCATTTATTTTTTGAGTTTTACTTCTTTTATTAAATGCGCTCCATGAAATAAATCTTCCTCTAAGTACCGCTTTCATAGTGTCCCAGAGATTTTGATATGTTGTTTCTTTGTTCTCGTTTACCTCTAAGAATTTTTTAATTTCCTTCCTAATATCTTCTGTTATCCATGCATCATATAGTAGCATATTGTTTAATCTCCAGGTGTTGGAGTAGTTTCTGTTTTTTACTCTTTCATTAATTTGTAACTTCAATCCATTATCATCTGATAGAATACAAGGTAGTGTCTCTATCTTCTTGTATTTGCTGACATTAGCTTTGTGGCATAATATATGGTCTATTTTAGAGAAGGATCCATGTGCTGCTGAGAAGAAAGTGTATTCGCTCTTGGTTGGATGGTATATTCTATAAATGTCTGTTAAGTCTAAATTATTGATTGTGTTATTGAGATCTATGGTTTCTTTGTTCAATTTTTGTTTGGAAGATCTGTCCAGTGGTGAAAGAGGCGTGTTAAAATCACCTAGTATTATTGTGTTATGGTCTATTTGGTTTCTAAAATTGAGAAGGATTTGTTTAACATACATGGATGAGCCACTGTTTGGGGCATAGATGTTTATGATTGTTATATCTTGCTGATTTATGCTTCCCTTAAGCAGTATGAAATGTCCTTCTTTATCCCTTCTAACTAACATTGGCTTGAAGTCCACATTATCTGAAATGAGGATGGATACTCCAGCTTTTTTGCTGAGCCCATGTGCATGGTATGTTTTTCCCCATCCTTTCACCTTTAGTCTATGGGTATCTCTTTCTATGAGGTGAGTCTCTTGCAGGCAACATATTGTTGGATCTTTCTTTTTAATCCAATCTGCCAGTCTATGTCTTTTGATTGATGAATTCAGGCCATTAACATTCAGGGTTATTATTGAGATATGATTTGTATTCCCAGTCATTTGGTTCATATTTAAAATTTTTGACACATCTTGGTTCCTCCTTTATTTGACAGTTCCTTTAGGATAATTCCTCCCTTTGCTGATTTGCTTCTTTGTTTTTTATCTCTTCCTCATGAAATATTTTGCTGAGAATGTTCTGTAATGCTGGCTTTCTTTTTGTAAATTCTTTTAGCTTTTGTTTATCATGGAATGATCTTATTTCATCGTCAAATTTGAAGGTAAGTTTTGCTGGGTATAAGATTCTTGGTTGGCATCCATTTTCTTTCAGAGCTTGAAAAATGTTGTTCCAGGCCCTTCTAGCTTTTAGGGTCTGGATTGAAAAATCTGCTGATATCCGTATTGGCTTCCCCCTGAATGTAATTTGGTTCTTTTCTCTCACAGCCTTTAAAATTCTGTCTTTATTTTGTATGTTAGGTATTTTCATTATAATGTGCCTTGGTGTGGGTCTGTTGTAATTTTGTGTATTTGGAGTCCTATAAGCCTCTTGGACTTGATTTTCCATTTCATTCTTCAGATTTGGGAAATTTTCTGATATTATTTCTTCAAATAGATTGTTCATTCCTTTGGTTTGTTTCTCTAAGCCTTCCTCAATCCCAATAATTCTCAAATTTGGCCTTTTCATGATATCCCATAGTTCTTGGAGATTCTGTTCATGATTTCTCACCATCTTCTCTGTTTGTTCAACTTTGTTTTCGAGGTTAAATATTTTGTCTTCAATATCTGAAGTTCTGTCTTCCAGCTGTGCCTATCCTATTGGTTATGCTTTCTATGGAGTTCTTAATTTGGTTTATTGTTTCCTTCATTTCAAGGATTTCTGTTTGGTTTTTTTTCAATATCTCTAACTCTTTATTGAAATGATCTCTTGCTTCCCGAATTTGCTCTGTTAACTGTCGATTGGTGCGATCGTTCAATGCCTGCATTTGCTCTTTCATCTCATCGTTTGCTTCCCTAATCATTTTAATTATGTACATTCTGAACTCCCTTTCTGTCATTTCTTCTGCCATGCTGTTGTTGGATTTTATTGATGTAACATCTAGATTTGTTTGGGGCATTTTCTTCCCTTGTTTTCTCATATTGTTCAGGGATCAGTGGGTCATTAAGATATTGCAGATTTCCTCTATCAACTTATAATGTCCCTGAAGATTGCTAGTATATCCCCTCTTATCCTTCAGTAGCCTGAAGTCTTGGAGGAGGTTGATAATGCAGAGCTCCACGAAGAAGCTGCCTCTCTAGGTGTGGTAACCCTCAGGTGGCGTATATTCCCTGCTAGTGGGCGGAGGTGCCTCCACTTGTTGACCAATGGTCATCCAATGGGGAAGTAGACTGTGGGCTGAGGCAAGGCCTGTTTGTGCCTATGTCTCTGGCTTTACCGTCCCTGTGGGAAAACCTCCCCCGGCCGGGAAGAGTCACTCGGTGGGGACATCTCGCTAGTCAGTTGCCCTCCTAGAGATTCCCCTCAATCTACAACTACCACCTGGGCTGGGCTGTCTTCTTCTGCAACGATCCCAGGGGCCCGGACCTACGTCCTGGGCCTGGGAGCCTCACCCTTCGCTGGCGAGTCTCCTTAGGCTGCCTCTCCCAGAGAATCTGCCCGCCGCCCTGGAAACTTCGCTCCGCCCCTAGGCGTGTCTCTGTGCGGCTCTTCCAGCAAGAAGCCACCTAGCTCCTGGGACCCTGCTCTGCACCAATCGCCTGGCTATGCAGCCCCTCCCCTGAGCCACCACCTGGAGCCCCGTACAATAGCTCCGAGACACAGAGACCCGCCACACACCTCCTCCTCCGGACAGCCACCCGGTTTCCGACGCAGTCACTAGGAATCCAAACAACTCACTTCGGGTCTCCTCCTCCCGCCAACCACCCGTAGCCCTAGGCAGTCACTCCAAGTCCAAGTGACCCGCCCTGTTCCTCCTCCTCCTCCTTGGGGTAGCCCCCCAGGTGTTCAGGAACGGTGGCTCCGAGACCAGGTGACTCACCACGCTCCTCCTCCAGGCAGGCCACCGGTGTTCAGGAGCGGTTGCTTTTAGTCCAATCAGCTCACCACTCGCCTCCTCCTCTGGCAACCACCTGTGGTTCTGATGCAGTCACTCCCGGGCTAAGCGTCCCACTGCTCTCCTCCTCCAGGCAGGCCACCAGTGTTCTGGAGCACTGCTCCGAGTTCAAACAGCTTGTCACGCAGCTCCTCCTTTGGCAACCGCCCGCAGCTCTGATGCAGTCACTCCCAGGTCAAGCAACACGCCGCGCTCCTCCTCCTCCTCCGGGCAACCTCCCGGCACTCAGGAGCGCTCGCTCTGGGTTCAAACAGTTCACCACGCAGCTCCTCCTCTGGCAACCGCCTGTGGTTCTGATGCAGTCACTCCCAGACCAAGCGTCCCGCCGCGCTCCTCCTCTTCCTCCGGGCAGTCCACCGGCGCTCAGGAGCGCCCACTCTGAGTTCAAACAGTTCACCACGCAGCTCCTACTCTGGCAACCGCCCGTGGCTCTGATGCAGTCACTCCTAGACCCAAGCGACCCGCCGGGCCTCTCCTCCTCCTCCGGGCAACCCCCCGGTGTTCGGAAGCGGTCACTCTGGGTCCAAACAGCTCGCCATGCAGCTCCTCCCCAGGCAGCCACCCGGAGCCCCAGCGGCTGCTCGAGTCCAAGCGCTATGCTGAGCCGCCTCCTCTACGATGATCCCAGTTGTCCGTGTTTACTGCTCCAGCGGGGGGGAGGGGCGTCTCGCCGAGTAACTCCACTTCACAAATTCCCTGCGTTCCGGGGCTACCACCCCATCCGGGACGCCTCCCCAACAGGAGAGACTCACCCGGCGGCTTTGAGTTGGTCCCAAGTCTCTCACTATCTCCTCTTTTGAATCTTGCGTCCTGGAGCAGCGTGAAATGCAGCCGCCCTCTAGTCCGCCATCTTGGCCCGCCCAGCAAAAGTTTTAATTTTTAATGAAGTCCAGCTTATCAATTCTTTTATACATTGTACTTTTGGTGCTGGATTTAAAAAGTCTTTGTCAGATCTTAGATCATATAGAATTTTCTTCTGTTATCTTCTGATAGTTGCATACCATTGCATTTTACATGTAGGTCTTTGATCCATTTTGAGTTTTTGTTAAGGATGTAAAATCTGTATTTAGATCTTTCCTTCCTTTCTTCTTTCCTTCCTTCTTCTTTCTTTCTTTTTTCCAGAACCATTGGTTGAAAAAACTATCTTTTCTTCATTGTATTGCCTTTGCTTTTTTGTCAAAAACCAGTTAACCTTATTTATATGGGTCTTTTTATGGCATTCTATTCTATTCCATTGATAAATTTATTTATTTATTTATTTATTTTGCTAATTCTATGCTATCTCTTAAAACTGTAACTTTCTAATAAGTCTTGAAGTTGGGTAGTACCAATTCTCCAACTTGGTAACTTTGTTCTTTGATACGGCAATTTTGGATATTTTGCTTTCCTACATGAACTTTGTTTATATCCATGGATTAACTTGCTGAAAATTTGATTGAGATTGCATTGAATCTATCGACGTGTTTGGAAAGAATTGATATCTTGACAATATTGAGCTTTCTATGTATAAACATGGAACATCTCTACATTTACTTAGTTCTCTGATTTCTCTCATCAGAGTTTTGCAATTTCCACCTTTAGCTTTGTTAGATTTAATACATAAGTACCTCATATTTTTTTAAGTGTTGATGTAAATGTTATTGCATTTGTCACTTTGAATTCCACTTGTGCATTGCTGGTTTGTAGGTAAACTGTTGACTTTTGTATATTAACCTTGTATCCTGCAACTTTATTCAGATTGCTTATTAATTCGAGGAGGGTTTTGTCAAGGTTTTCAGATTTTGTGTTCATTTGAACACAAAGACAGTTTTACTTCTTCCTTTCTCTTCTATGTACGTTTTATATTCTTTTATTTTCTTATTGTATTGATTAGGACTTCCAGAATGATATTGAAAAGCAGTGGAGAGAGGGGACACCTTGTCTTATTGCTAATTTTAATAGGAAAGCTTCAAGTTTCTCACCATTCATTTTTTTTCAAAACAGACTGAGTGTCAGTTCTCTACCAGGCATCATTTTGTGTACTGAGAGTGTAGTGGTAATCCAGATCTGTAACAATCTCAGCACTCCTGGATCCTGTATTCTACTGGGGTTACAAAGCTGTGTCACATATTAGTTTTCTAGGGCTGAAATCCCAAAGTCCCATGGATAGGTGACTTACACAACAGAAGTGTATTGTCTTACAGTCCTGGAGGCTAGAAATTCAAGTTCAAGGTGTTCATGGGGCTGGTTTTTTGAGGCCTGTTAGGCTTGTCAATGACCATCTTCCCCATATAATGTGTCTTCATGTGGTTATGCCTTTATTCATACCTGTGTTCCAATTTCCTCTTCAGTTACACTTGCTATTTTAACTTAAGGGTAACTTCAGTTACCTTTGCTATTTTAACTTAATTACCTTTTTAAATGTCCTGTCTCTGCATGCAGTTCATGCATGAGGTCATCATCCTGAGGTACTGGGGACTTCAACATATAAATTTTGAGAGGGTCAGTTTGGCATAAATTTTAACATAGCATACATTTTAAAAGAAGTGGTTTGGATGTATGATGACTCACCAAATTTAGAAAACAGTTTATGTATTACTTTTTAAAATTGGGGCAGCATTGTTTGTCCACTGATGACACCTGTGACTAATGATGGCTTGGAGGAAAGGTTGACCTTGGTCAGCAGAGGATCCCAGGGCTGTGCCTTGAGGTTTTTCCTTGATGAAGCTACCCAGGCCACACAATAATTGAACCAATGGCCTGGACTTAATTAATATGATTGCCTAAACAGGCCCAGGCCTTGTATATATTTTTTAGAAGAGCTTGCTGGAAATAAGTGAACTATTTTCATAAATAACAACTCAGGGAAGAACTACAACCATTGCATGTGAGAGCATGTTTTTCCCCTTTAATCACCTCCTATTTTACTAATGGGATTAGAGTGTGTGTGGTTCCTGCTGTTTTATATACTTTGTTGCTGTGTGGCTCATTGGTTTTTCTTTTCATTTATGCTTTTGTGGTTTTACTGAACAAATGACTTCCTGTATCATAATGAGTTCCTGGACCTCAACATGCCAAGCATAAATCCACAAATCTGAAACTCGTCACTGGTGAAAGATTCAGATTGGCTTTATTTTATTTTATTTCATTTTATTTTATTTTATTTTATGTTATGTTATGTTATGTTATGTTATGTTATGTTATGTTATTTTATTTTATTTCTTGTACCAGGGATTGAACCCAGGGGTGCTTAACTAATGAGCCACATGCCAACCTCCTTTTTCATATTTTATTTAGAGACAGGGGTCTTGTTAAGTTGCTTAGGGTCTCACTAAGTTGCTGAGGCTGGCTTTGAAATAAGATAAAGGTGCCGAAATAGTTGGTCAAGTTCATAGGAGAGCCTCGTGGTCCTCTGGAGGCGTTTATACAGTAGATGCCAGGACCAAGTTGTGGTGTGGGGACTTGGTGTGGCTGTCAGATCAGAAAAACCAACCTTTTGCCAATCTCTCTTGGGCTTCTGCCAGGGAACTAATTTGTAGGTGAAGAGCTTTACAAGGCTCTGAGTCACTGGGACTGTTGGAAAAGCACTAAGTAGGGTCACAGGGACTGTGTCAGTTTTTTGTTTGTTTGTTTGACCAGAGCGCTTGGTTGAAAAATAAAGGATTTAGATAAATCAGGGGAAGCAGTTGGGTTTACCAGAGGTAAGATTAGGAAGAAAAGTTTTGTTTTTGTGTGTGTGATTTCTGTGCTCTCTTTATTGGCTTAAAGAATGTTTTTGGAAACTTCATGTTCTTTAATAGATTCCCACATTTCTTCACCTATTTATTAACTGAACATCTGTTAAGTACCAGAGTCTGGGTAAATGTGTGAACGCTTTCTTCAAAATACCTGTGTTAGTCCAGAACTTCTAGAAATAGATGCCAAGATGAGGTATTCAAGGATTTTATTAGTGGAAATGTCTCAACTTCTCAGGCCCCAGAGAAGAAACCTTAAGTATTTTCTGCTTATTTTTCTTTTTCACTAAAAAATCCTTTCCTCTTCCTAGTTGTCACAGAATCCTATCATTTAATGTACGTGCCTTCTCTTGCCTAACCATTCCCTTGAACTTCCCAGGTTCAGATCTTTCTTAGCCTTACATGGATGGTTACTATGACTTTGTAACAGGTTTTTCCCCCTCTAATATCATGTCTCTTCAGTTTGGCAGTTATCTTCCTCAACTAGAGTGAAGATCATGCTTACCAGTGCTTCCCATTGGCCACAGTTCGAATTCCTAGGCTTGGCAGTAATGTCATCCACCCCCCTTCTGGCCCCTCCATCTTGCATCTTCCATCACATCTGTCTAAAAAATGCTGTGCGCAATGACTGTAGCATGGGTACCCTTTCACATCTTTATGCCTTGGCTCCTGTGATTTCTTCAACCTGAAAATCTCTTCCATTTATTTTCTGTCTCTTGAAATGTTTTCTTATCCTTAAGGCTTCAGTTCGAGCTCTTCCATTTTTGTGAACTCTTTGTTATCAGCCAGGATTAACTGTTCTTCCTTATTGTAAAATCAGAGCTCTTCTTTATGTCCTATTGTATACCTTGTGTTTCCACTCCAAATCTTGATTGCAAGATGTTGAGAGCCATATAGTGTTTGTTTTTGTAGCTCAGGGATTAGCATAATTCTGTGCATGGACAATGGTTCAGAAAAAGTTTACTGGGTAAATGTCTATCATCAGCCTATCCTATTTCTCCACTGGCAGATCTTTCCATTGACCTTAAGTTCAATATAACCAAAACTGAGTTGATGACCTTAACATGTCCAAAGATGCCTACCCCCAAATTGGCTTTCCTTTCCACCTTCCCTGGTTCTATCAGTTGTTATTTAATCAGCAAGGCACAAAGATCTGGCATCCCTGATTTGTCTCTCCTTTTTCCCCTAACACTTGTTAATCGCTAGACCTTGTACGTTTCACCCAAAATGTTCTTGTCTGCCTCTTTCTGCCTGATAAACTTGGCTCTTACCCCACTTCATGCTTAGCTTTTCCTAATAGAATTTTAACTGATCTGACTTGAGTTCTGTGTTCCTAGAACCCAAGGTTTAGGGTAGGGATATGCTGAACTAGCCATAGAAAAATGAGCATAGAACAAAGCTCTTTGAGGGCTATGAACCATTAGTGAGGACAGGCAGGGTCTAGCAAAAGGTAATTTTTATAATTTTTTGTCATATAACAAAGCAGTACATATTAATTGTAGAAAGTTGTAAAAATGACAACAGAAAAATAGGCAATGATGTATTTAATACCATTCTTGCTGAATATTTATATATATTCTGAATTGTTATGTTAAGATAATTTCTAGATTTTAAATTAATAGGTCGAAAGGTATATAGCTTAAAAAATCTCTCAAAGAATTACTTTTGGACTATGTTGATAGCAGTAGTGATTCTTAGCTTTTATTGCATGTCAAAGTTGACTTAGGGAATATAATCAAATAGAACTTTTCATTGCCTCCTTAAATTTCATTGAGTGGTGCTATGATTTGAACTTCCCTTCCAAAACTCATGTTGAAATCTAATTGCCACTATGACAGTATTAAGAGGAGCTGCCTTTAAGAAGTAATTGAGCCATGAGTGGATTAATGCCATTATAATGGGAGTGGGTTCATTATTGTGAGAATGGGTGGTGGTAAAGGGAGTCTTGTCCCTTGTGCTTTCTTCTTTTGTGTGCACTTGCTTGCCCTCACCAGATGTGGCCCCTTGATCTTAGACTTCCTGGTCTTCAGAACCACAAACTAGATAATAAATAGATTTCTGTTCATTGTAAATTATCCAGTCTATGTTACTCTCTTATAGCAACAGAAAGCAGACTAAGACAGGTGCAATGGAGTGGGGAATGAGTTGCCCTTGCCTTTGGTGAAAATTGAGGCAGCTACATGGTTTTCCTGCTAACTTGTAGGCAGCAGACAATCCAAGGGTTATGTTAATTGCAAGCACAGTTCAGAAATTAGACTATCTGACCTCAAAATATAGTCACATCTCTGAATTTAATTAACATGAGATTGTGTGCCTCCTGCTATGACCGACCCTTTGCTCGATGGAGGCATGTATTACCTGCTTTGTCTGCTTTTCTCTGTACCTTCTCACTGCTGTTACCTGGCGGCTGAGGGTGGGAGGAAAGCAGGGGAAGGAGGGACAGGAGAGCTCTTCCTTGAATTGCCATCTACATCACACTCCCAGGCCTGGCAGATACTTATGACTCTTTCTCTTACTGGTGTTCTGATGAGCTTCTTGTGAATTCTTGTGCTTGGGAACCCACTGTAGCTCTCTTTGTGCATGTTATTCAATTTCTTCTCTGCCTGCTGCCCTCATCCCTAATTCTCTGACATTCCTCTATACACTGTCACATTGTTGGAGGTTTCATACCCTCTCAGGTAGTTTTTGGAGCAGGATTTAAATGGATCCAAGTTCACGGTCCTTATCTTGTCCAATAAACTCTGGTTTTGCAGACCTGTCCCAGCTATACACTCTCCCTTGCTGGCACATGCTGCTCAGTTTTCTGAACAGGGCATGGTGTCCTTAGACTCCTAGAACATCCTTCATGTTCTTTGAATGGCCCAATGGAAACCTCTACTCTAGGCTCAAGGTGACAGAAAGCATGTGCTGCTCCCTGCCTGTGGCAGGGTTGGGATGGGACCCACATTTGTAATCGTTCTTTACAAGGTAATCGCTTCACAAATTCCCCATTCTTCCACTTTCTCAAAAAAAATTTTTTTTTTTTTTTTTGTACTGGGGAGTGAATCTAGGGGCAGTCTACCACTGAGCCACATACCCAGCCATTTTTTGTATTTTATTTAGAGACAGTGTCTCACCGAGTTACATAGGGCCTTGCTAAGTTGCTGAGGCTGGCTTTGAACTCATGATCCTCCTGCCTCAACCTCCCAAGCCATGGGAATTACAGGCGTATGCCACCACACCTGGCTCAAAATTTTTATATTCCCAAAGCAAATAAAGTTTGCTGGATAAGAGGACTCAAATACTACAAAACTGGTTCCTAGCCATTTCCTATAAATTCTGCATTGGAGGCTGTTCTACACTCACTTTTATATCTGAGAGCTGTGCTAAAAGGAAGAATTCCAGTTAGCATCATCTTCCAGACAAATGCAAGCCTGAGTAGCTGATGAACCCTCTGCTACAGGCATTGTGCTCATGTCTCCTCAAAATTCACAGGCCAAAACCTGATTCTCACTGTGATGGTGTGAGAAGGTGGGGCCTTTGGAAGGTGATTCAGCCATGAGGGCAAAACCTTCATTAATGAGGTTAGTGCCCTTGCCTCCTCCACCATGTGATGATCTTGAGAAAACAGTGACCTATAAAGTAGGACATGGGTCTTCATCAGACGCCAAATCTGGTGGCCCCTTGATCTTGGACTTTCCAGCCTTCAGAACTGTGGGAAAAAATTTCTGTCAACGATAAGGTATGCAGTTCGAGGCATTCTATTATAGCAGTCTGAAGGCACCAAGACACAGCGTCCCCAAGAGGCTTCTCTAAAGTTTTGACTTAGAAGGTTCCTGCTCTCTTTGGCATTGAAAAATGAGAAGCCAGCCATTGTTCTGGTAGTAATAAGTATGTGTAATGGTCTACGTAATCCCAGTGGCTGTGAGAACTGAAAACCAACTCATGCAAGAGGTTAGGCAAATCCTCACTAAGGAATATAATGCTTTAAACTGCCATTGTCTGTTTAAACTTCACAGAAAGTGCCTTCTGGAACAGGCAGCTGGAGTTGCTATGCTCTTTCAGAGCATAGCTTATAATTATAAGTGTGATGGTTTTCACACTTATAATTGTCCAAAATGCAAATTCAGTGGTGACATGGTTCCAGAGCTGGCGCTGAACACCCATGAGCAGGTTTCAGCATCAAAAAGGAAGATGTGATCTGGCTACAATATCAGCGACCCTTCCTTATGACTTTCCAGCAGTTGTTGCAAAGTTTCCACTGTTGGATTTGGGGACCTTGATCCATGCTGGACAAAATGCTGCCGACAGGAATCTGTGGTTGACTTTCTGTTGGGAACTTGAGGGAAAAGGCAGCTTTTGTTCTGGACGGCTAAAATGTTCTCTTCATGTGAGCTCCTATCCTGTCTTCTTCCCAGGCATTCTTCCCTGTTCCCCCTTCGTTCATGTAATATAAACGTCTTCCAAATCTTATCTCAGTCTGCCTCTTTCATTTAGTCCTCCTTGATCACTTGCCTGGAAGTCATTTCTCTTTGAGGTCACTCAGGAGTGCTACTACTTCTTGTATTGCTGCTGGACCCTGGGTGAGGGTATCTCTGCTATCACCTTATGTGCCTTTTGGGAAAAACTGAAGTCCCACATGAACAATAAGTTCCCCAAAGACCTCTAATTAGACACAAGTACTAAGAAGCCCTGGTGGGTCCCTCTGCTGTGGTCTTGTTGTGTAAGTTCATCTCAGCTTGAAGGCTACTGATCCTTCTCTTTCATTTCTTCACCCCCAACAGATGTTAACTGAGCACCAACGATGTGCTGGACCTAGGGCTAGGCCCTGGGACACTTTATTTAGGAAAGCCTATGGTACTTGTTCCTCCAAGAACCTAGTTTTGAGGGAAGGCAGGTGAGTACCAGTAATGAGGTGGGGAATTTCATTCATTCTGTTCTAGGAGCCACTTTCTGGATAGATGAATATTCAGAGGCTCAAGATGGGCAGTCTTTCTGTAGGGGATGTATGTGGCCAGGAGAGTCTCCTATCAGGAGCAGAGGTTTGTGTGCATGAGCATGAGTAGTACAGCAGGGAAGGAGGATGAGAGAAGGAGAAATTTTGGATAGCTGCTGGAAGCAGGAAGCTTTGAGGAGAGAGGCAGATGTCTGAAGAGAATTTTTATGAAGCATTTCTGTGAATTGTGTGGTATAATCCGCACTTCCCCTGGCAGCATCTGTTAAGGAAAATTTAGTGGATTTGAAGACTGAAAAGTACTAGCTGGGTTCAGAGTGTTAAAGGTAGGTGAGGCAGACCAGGTGGCTCAGGCAACACACCTCTGCTGCCTTCTGTATTGCAGCCTGTATTTCGTATTACCAGTTGTTTAGAATGTGCTTTTAGCAACATTTATGCATCCTAAATGATTTTATTTCACTATTTAATCTTTTTGATATGTTCCATTAGCTATTATTTACCTTTTTATTTTTTATCTAGAGTTTTATTGCATTATCTATCTTTTATGATGTGATCCTACTATTTATTTGATCTTGGCTATCTTTTCTAGTTCTAACATTTTAAGTGCACTGTTCGACTCATCAAATTTATTTTCCAGCATTTTCTGATTTTACTGGTTTTCATTGCAGTGTGTTTTAAGCTAATGTTTACTCATGGCTTTTCACTTTTTATTCTTTTTCAAAATAGTTTCTGTTCTTTCAGCTTATTTTACCTTATGATTGTCGTAGATAACTGTGCTGATGGGTTGCCTATGTCTCTACCTTGTCATCCTCCTACAGTCCCTGGCAGAGCATTGGCCTAAAATATTTACAGAAAGAATGATCCAGTGCACGATTCATTCATGTTAAATCAGTCACTGGATTCTGGTCATTTTATCTCCCAAACATCCCTCCATCCCTTTAGACCTCTGCCCTGGTGCTGATACAGGTCCCCTGTACCAACATCCTACATCTGGGTCCCTGCCATGGCCTCTTGATGGCTCTGGTCTCCCCTGTTTTTCCTTCCAATTTACTTTCTACCTGCAGTGCAGTGATATTTTTAAAGAAAAGATCCGAATACTCTCACATTTATTTTTAGCTACTGAATTAGATATAACATTTAAAAAATATATGGATTTAATATAAACTCTTCAGATCTTATTTTTTATAATTCATGTTATTTTTCTGTCTTTCTTTTTTTTATTATTGTAAACAAATGGGATACATGTTGTTTCTCTATTTGTACATGGAGTCAAGGCATACCATTTGTGTAATCATAAATTTACATAGGGCAATGTTGTTTGATTCATTCTGTTATTTTTTTCCCTTCCCCCCACCCTCCCACCCCTCTTTTCCCTCTCTACAGTCCTTCCTTCCTCCATTCTTACCACCCTCCTTATCCCTAAACCTAAACCTAACCCTATCCCTAACACTAACCCCTCCCACCCCCCATTATATGTCCTCATCCGCTATCAGTGAGAACATTCGTCCTTTAGTTTTTTGAGATTGGCTTATCTCACTTAGCATGATATTATCCAATTTCATTCATTTGCCTGCAAATGCCATAATTTTATCATTCTTCATGGTGGAGTAATGTTCCATTGTATATATATGCCACAGTTTCTTTATCCATTCATCAACTGAAGGACATCTAGGATGGTTCCACAATCTGGCTATTGTGAATTGAGCAGCTATGAACATTGATGTGGCTGTATCTCTGTAGTATGCTGATTTTAAGTCCTTTGGGTATAGGCCAAGGAGTGGGATAGCTGGGTCAAATGGTGGTTCCATTCCAAGCTTTCTGAGGAATCTCCATACTGCTTTCCAGAGTAGTTGCACTAATTTGCAACCCCACCAGCAATGTATGAGTGTACCTTTTCCCCCACATCCTCGCCAACACCTATTGTTGCTTGTATTCTTGATAATCGCCATTCTAATTGGGGTGAGATGAAATCTTAGGATAGTTTTGATTTGCATTTCTCTTATTACTAGAGATGTTGAACATTTTTTCATATATCTGTTGATTGCTTGTATATCTTCTTCTGTGAAGTGTCTGTTCATATCCTTAGCCCATTTGTTGATTGAATTATTTGTATTCTTGGTGTAGAGTTTTTTGAGTTCTTTATAGATTCTGGAAATTAGTGCTCTATCTGAAGTATGAGTGGCAAAGATATTCTCCCACTCTGTAGGCTTTCTCTTCACATTACTGAGAATTTCCTTTGCTGAGAGAAAGCTTTTTAGTTTGAATCTATCCCAGTTGTTGATTCTTGCTTTTATTTCTTATGCTTTGGGAGTCCTGTTAAGGAAGTCTGATCCTAAGCCAACAAGTTGAAGGTTTGAACCTACTTTTTCTTCTATAAGATGCAGGGTCTCTGGTCTAATTCCGAGGTCCTTGATCCATTTTGAGTTGAGTTTTCTGCAGGGTGAGAGATACGGGTTTAATTTCATTCTGTTGCATATGGATTTCCAGTTTTCCCATCACCATTTGTTGAAGAGGCTATCTTTTCTCCATTGCATATTTTTGGCCCCTTTGTCTAGTATGAGAAAATTGTATTTATTTGGGTTTGTGTCCATGTCCTCTATTCTGTACCATTGATCTACCTGTCTATTTTGGTACCAATACCATGCTGTTTTTGTTACTATTTTAGAGTTGAAGATCTGGTATTGCGATACCCCCTGCTTCGCTCTTTCTACTGAGGATTGCTTTAGCTATTCTGGGTTTTTTATTCTTCCAGATGAATTTCATAATTGCTTACTCTATTTCTGTAAGGTACATCATTGGGATTTTAATTGGAATTGCATTGAATCTGTGTAGCACTTTTGGTAGTATGGCCATTTTGACAATATTAATTCTTCCTATCCAAGAACATGGGAGATCTTTCCATCTTCTAAGGATTTCTTTAATTTCTTTCTTTAGTGTTCTGTAGTTCTCATTGTATAGGTCTTTCACCTCTTTTGTGAGATTGATTCCCAAGTATTTATTTTTTTCGATGCTATTGTGAATGGGGTAGATTTCCTAATTTCTCGTTCTGAAGATTCATCACTTATGTATAAAAATGCATTAGATTTATGTGCATTGATCTTATATCCCGCTACTTTACTGAATTCACTTATGAGATCTAAAAGTTTTCTGGTGGAATTTCCTGGTTCCTCTAAATATATAATCATGTCATCAGCGAACAGGGATAGTTTGAGTTCTTCTTTTCCAACTTGTATCCCTTTAATTTCTTTGGTTTGTCTAATTGCTCTGGCTAGAGTCTCAAGGATGATGTTGAATAGAAGTGGTGAAAGAGGGCATCCCTGCCTTGTTCCAGTTTTTAGGGGGAATGCTTTCAGTTTTTCACCATTTAGAATGATATTGGCCATGGGCTTAGCATAGATGGCCTTTACAATGTTAAGGAATGTTCCCACTACCCCAATTTTTTCTAGTGTTTTGAGCATGAAGGGGTGCTATATTTTATCAAATGCTTTTTCTGCATCTATTGAAATAATCATGTGATTCTTAACTTTAAGTCTGTTGATATGGTGAATGACATTTATTGATTTCTGGATGTTGAACCAACTTTGCATCCCTGGGGTAAAACGCACTTGATCGTGGTGCACTATCTTTTTAACATATTTTTGTGTGCGATTTGCTAAAACTTTGTTGAGAATTTTTGTGTCGATGTTCATTAAGGATATTGGTCTGAAATTTTCTTTCCTTGATGTGTCTCTGTCTGGTTTAGGTATCAGGGTGATATTGGCTTCATAGAACGAGTTTGGGAGGGTTCCCTCCTCTTCTATTTCATGGAATACTTTGAGAAGTATTGGAATGAGCTCTTCTTTAAAGGTTTTGTAGAACTCGTCTGAGAACCCATCTGGTCCTGGACTTTTCTTTGTTGGTAGGCTTTTGATGACCTCTTCTATTTGATTGCTTGAAATTGATTTATTTAAGTTGTGTATGTCCTCCTCGTTCAGTTTGGGTAATTCATAAGTCTCTTGAAACTTGTTGATGTCTTCGAGGTTTTCTGTTTTGTTGGAGTATAGATTTTCAAAATAGCTTCTAATTATGTTTTGTATTTCACTCGTGTCTGTTGTGATATTTCCTTGTTCATTCTGAATTTTAGTAATTTGGGTTTTCTCTCGTCTTCTCTTTGTTAGTGTGGCTAAGGGTTTATCAATATTGTTTATTTTTTCAAAGAACCAACTATTTATTTTGTTAATTTTTCCAATTGTTTATTTTGTTTCAATTTCGTTGATTTCGACTCTGATTTTAACTATTTCCTGTTTTCTACTACTTTTGGTGTTGGTCTGCTCTTCTTTTTCTAGGACTTTGAGCTGTAGTTTTAAGTCATTTATTTGTTGATTTCTACTTCTTTTGTTGAATGTGCCCCATGAAATAAATCTTCCTCTAAGTACTGCTTTCATAGTATCCCAGAGATTTTGATATGATGTGTCTTTGTTCTCGTTTACTTCTAAGAATTTTTTTATTTCCCCCCTGATGTCTTCTGTTATCCATTCATCATATAATAGTGTATTATTTAATCTCCAGGTATTGGAGAAGTTTCTGTTTTTTATTCTGTCATTTATTTCTAATTTCAATCCATTATGATCTGATAGAGTACAAGGTAGTATCTCTATCTTCTTGTATTTGCTAACAGTAGCTTTGTGGCATAAAATATGGTCTATTTTAGAGAAGGATCCATATGCTGCTGAGAAGAAAGTGTATTCATTCTTTGTTGGATGGTATATTCTATATATGTCTGTTAAGTCTAAATCATTGATTGTGTTATTGAGATCTGTGGTTTCTTTATTCAATTTTTGTTTGGAAGATCTATCCAGTGGTGAGAGAGGTGTGTTAAAATCACCTAGTATTATTGTGTTGTGTTCTATTTGATTTCTGGAATTGAGAAGGACTTGTTTGACATACGGTGGATGAGCCAATGTTCGGGGCATAGATATTTATGATTGTTATGTCTTGCTGATTTATGCTTCCCTTAAGCAGTATGTAATGTCCTTCTTTATCCCTTCTGACTAGTTTTGGCTTGAAGTCCACATTATCTGAAATGAAGATGGATACTCCAGCTTTTTTGCTGTGTCCGTGTGCATGGTATTTTTTTTCCCATCCTTTCACCTTTAGTCTGTGGGTATCTCTTTCTATGAGATGAGTCTCTTGCAGGCAGCATATTGTTGGATTTTTCTTTTTAATCCAATCTGCCAGTCTATGTCTTTTGATTGATGAGTTCAGGCCATTAACATTCAGAGTTATTATTGTGATATGATTTGTATTCCCAGTCATTTGACTCATTTTTGTTTTTTGACATGATTTGGTTTCTCCTTTATTTGGCTATTCCTTTAGGCTAGTTCCTCCCATTGCTGATTGCATCATTGTTTTTCATCTCTTCCTCATGGAATATTTTGCTGAGAATGTTCTATAATGCCAGCTTTCTTTTTGTAAATTCTTTTAACTTTTGTTTATCATGGAAGGATTTTATTTCGTCGTCAAATCTGAAAGTAAGTTTTGCTGGGTATAAGGTTCTTGGTTGGCATCCGTTTTCTTTCAGGGCTTGGTAAATGTTGTTCCAGGCCCTTCTAGCTTTTAGGGTCTGGATTGAAAAATCTGCTGATATCCGTATTGGTTTCCCCCTGAATGTAATTCGATTCTTTTCTCTCGTAGCCTTTAAAATTCTGTCTTTATTTTGTATGTTAGGTATTTTCATAATAATGTGCCTTGGTGTGGGTCTGTTGTAATTTTGTATATTTGGAGTCCTATAAGCCTCTTGTACTTGGTTTTCCATTTCATTCTTCAGATTTGGGAAATTTTCTGATATTATTTCATTGAATAGATTGTTCATTCCTTTGGTTTGTTTCTCTAAGCCTTCCTCAATCCCAATAATTCTTAAATTTAGCCTTTTCATGATATCCCATAATTCTTGTAGATTCTGTTCATGATTTCTTACCATCTTCTCTGTTTGGCCAACTTTGTTTTCAAGATTAAATATTTTGTCTTCAATGTCTGAGGTTCTGTCTTCCAGGTGTTCTATCCTATTGGTTTCTATGGAGTTTTTTACTTGGTTTATTGTTTCCTTCATTTCAAGGATTTCTGTTTGTTTTTTTTTTTCAGTATCTCTAACTCTTTATTGAAATGATCTGTTGCTTCCCGTATTTGCTCTTTTAACTGTTGATTGGTGCAATCATTTAATACCTGCATTTGCTCTTTCATCTCCTCCTTCAGTGCCTGCATTTGCTCTTTCATCTCCTCATTTGCTTCTCTGATTGTTTTAATTATGTACATTCTGAACTCCCTTTCTGACATTTCTTCTGCTGTGTTGTCATTGGGTTTTATTGATATAGTATCTAGGTTTGTTTGGGACATTTTCTTCCCTTGTTTTCTCATATTGGTCAGATGTCAGTGGGACTCTGAGATATTGCAGATTTCCTCTATTGGCTTATAGTGTCCCTGTTGATTTCCAGCGTAACACCTCCCAGCCTTCAGTAGCCTGAAGTCTTGGAGGAACTTGATAATGCAGTGCTTCCGAAGAAAGCTGCCCCTAGCCCGCTACTGGTTCCAGGGCTTCGAGCTGGCTCTGTGCGGAAAGGCTCTCACGGGGGTCCTGCTCTGAGAAGCTGGCCATGTGGGAGGAGCCCACCTCCGGAGTGTGCAGGACTACCTGGGGAAGACTCTAGCTGCCCTGCCGTGCTCTGATAAGCCGCCCCTATCTGTGCCTGCCACCCAGGCCGAGCTTACCCGGTGGGGGAGACTCACCCCGTGGCTCTATTTTAGTCCGAGTCTCTCAATGCCTCCCCTTCTTGAATCCTGGGTTCTGGAGCGACTGGAGATGCAGTCACCCTCTAGTCTGCCATCTTGGATCACCCCGTGGAAAGAGCCTGCAGCCGGAGGGGGCAGGGCTGCCTGGAGAAGTCTCTGACTGCCCTGCCCTGATCCCAGAGGCTGCTTGTGGGTCGGAGCTCTCTGTTGGCTCGCGGACTTGTGGCTGGCTCTGTGTAGAAAGGCTCTCACTGAGCGATCTGCTCCGAGAAGCTAGCCTTGAAAGGTGCCTCCCGCCGGAGGGAGCTGGGCTGCTTGGGGAAGTCCCTGGCTGCCCTGTCCTGGTCCCTGAAGCCGCTTGCGGGCCGGAGCTCGCCGTGCTGGCTCCAGGACTTGGAGCTGGTTCTGTTCAGAAAGGCTCTCACTGGGGGCCCTGCTCCGAGAAGCTGGAGAAGTTGGCCGTGTGGGAGGAGCCCACTTCCAGAGTGCGCAGGGCTGCCTGGGGAAGACTCTAGTTGCCCTGCCCTACTCTGATAAGCCACCTCTATCTGGGCCTGCTGCCCAGGCCGAGCTTCACCCGGTGGGGGAGACTCACCCGTGGCTCTATTTTAGTCCGAGTCTCTCAATGCCTCCCCTTCTTGAATCCTGGGTTCTGGAGCGACTGGAGATGCAGTCACCCTCTAGTCCGCCATCTTGGATCACCTAATTCATGTTATATTAAAAATATTTCTACTATGGAAAACTTTAAAACTTACAGAAAATTAGAATGCGTGGTATTTTGAACCCCCACATACCCATCACCAGCCTTCAGCTGTTCTCAACTGTTCACCATGGGTTTTTGTTTTGTTTTGTTTGTTCTTTTTAAATTAGTGTTCCTTTTTGTTTTTGTGATTTTCTTGAGTGGCACATTGTTATATTTTGCAATTCCTGGCCATCACGTCATTTCAGTGCAATCATTCTTAAACACAAACCTGGACCTGTTGTTGACCTGCCTAAAACCTCCCTCCATCTCTCCAAAGCTGCCAGTTCAGCTGCAGATGCAGCTCTGCATGCCCACTGGCCCTGGCTTCACAGCAGCCTATTGCTTTTCATATTTCCTACACCTACTACAAACTCCTTGCTTCTCCTAGACTTCCATCCTCCCCCTGCTTGTAGCCTTTGCACTTGCTAACACCTTTATCCAGGGTATCTGGTCTCTCCCACTCTTACATACCTCTGATTTCCTTTATATCTTTTAGTTCTGGGCTTCAAGTGCTGGGCTCTGGGAAGCCATCCTTACTTCCCTGATTTCTCTCCCAAATGCTTTGTCCACCTATAACCCCCTGCACTCTCCTACTATAGAATTAATTATATTCTTTCGTAGTCATCTGTTTACGTATTTATTTCCTTCTGAGGCTTGAAGCTTCTTGAGTATTGTATGTTTATTCCCCCCTCCAGTGTTATATGAGAAATAATGAATTAAGAAGCAGGTGACAGTGTCCTAAGGACACTGTTTGGGATTGGGATGATCCTTACTCTTCTGTCTTCATGGTGCATTTTACCCTTCATTATCATTCACATGTCACTGTTCATTGTGCTCAACCTGGGACCAGTTTGGTAAGAAGGAGGACAAGTCAGAAGTGTCGATGAACCTACCTCCCTGCTTTGCTCCTGGGTAGGGCACTTTCTGAGGCATGAGAAGGCTCTGGAGTCTTCAAAGTATGGGGCTGCTCTGTGTCAGTGCCCATCCTTGTCCTGAGGCCTGGGAGTTTGAGGGCATAGGTAAGGTCTTTGTTTGTAGGAGGCAATGGGTGGAGACAGACTGGCTCTTTGGACATGATGTCCAAGGTTGCCTTCTGGAAGTTGGTCAACAACTCTGTGTAACAGCTGTCAATCTCTGTGGAATTGACTTTTGTCAGAGGCATGATATTGGATGGCTTGCTGCGTGGCTTTTGTGTAAGAACAGTGGGGCTGTATCTTATCCCTTCACCTTGTACACATTTATATCTGGATGGATTAGGGGAGCCCAGTAAATTGTCTCTCTGCTTCTCCAAGATAGGGCAGATTTTTATACTTGCACAGAATCTCTTTTTTGAGAATATTGTCCAAAAACTAGGTCATCTATTGTAAAGGAAATTAGGCAGTAATTAAATTTAACTTGAAGTTACAGTATTGGTAGTTTCATTTTGAAGAGAGTGTGCTTCCCTAATTACGTATTGCTACAGTTGCACTGTTTTTCCCCCCCCCCCCAGGGAGGGTTTAGGGAGATTTGTCAAAAAAGTTATATTTAATAAGTTACATGAAGAATTCTGGATTTGAATTTTTAATTAGTGAGACTTCACTTCAAGGTAAGTTGTCTTTTCTTTGTGTCCTCTTCTGGGTCTACCTACCAGAAGCCACCTCCATTTCCTTCTAAAGTTGTTCAGCTCAACTGCCTCAGAATATTTTTTGACAAAGAGCCATGTAGACAGCCAAGACCAGGCTAGGAACAAAACTGCTGACTTGGGTAGTTGTGTTAGAGTATGCAGCTCATGGTCACAGTTGGGTGGGATATAGTGATCGTCTACTGTGTACACTTCTCTTCTTATTTTCCTCTCGGGACAGGGAGGGAAGTCCTGATGAAGGCCAGCTTGCTTGTCTGAGTTTCAGAACTGCTAGGATAGCCCAGGTTAGACCACTCCCTATTTTAGCAACCTGTCACTCGCCACCTTTTGATAGTGGAATCCATATGTCAGCAAAGCTGGGAGGAATTTAGCCCTATCTGGGATTTGAAGTCATCCTGCCCATAGGCTATCCTGATTGACAAGATAACCTTGGAACAGTCTGGCTGGACCCTCAGTATCTGGGCTATGTGATCACCTCATGTCTCTTTTAGCTCTAAAATCCATTTGGATCACTCAGTCCTGGGGACCAGCCCCAGAGTCTTTGTGGATCATGCTGTTTTGCCACCTTGACCTTCCCACCTGCATCCTGTCTTTGGCAAGAGGCCAGCTCCCTCTCGTTCCTTCTTCTTAAGCATCCTAGAAAAATCAACCAAATGAGAACCATGAGGAGCTTGGTTAGTTTTCTGTGTCTTCTTTGCTGGGTGTTTTGATTATTAGTGTTTGTGAAAAAAAAAATCTACCATTAAACCCAGAGTTTTCTATGTTTCTTTTAAAAAAAAGTAATTTCTTTATCCTGAAGGCCCACAAATATGGTCCAATGACCCTTTCCTAATAAGAATTTTTCATGCTGACTAACTTCTCCTTAATTAGGTGGTGCAGGGACCAGGAAGCCAGCCCAGGGAAGCTGTTCTTGTCTCTTAGTGTGTAAGTCACCCACTAACTGAAGCTGGTGGCTGGCTCCAGATGGAAACCTTGCCAATTGAGGGTGACACTGGGGTTGTGCTCAAAGCCCTGTCTTGGCATGGTACTTGTGAGGTTCTGGTAAAGCTGGGTGATTTTTACCAACAAGGAGAAAATCAGAAACAACAAAATAAGAACTTGGCTCTGGAGATTTCTTAAAGAGCCAACAAGAATCCCACAGAGCACATTTTTAGCTGGTTAATAAGGAAGCCAAGTGCAACAGGCCCCGTATATAACCTGCTCCTACACTATATCAATATATAATTACCACATATTTTCCAATCTGCCCCTGGGAGACGTGGCAGGTAAAATAGATTGAGAAGAAAATAATGGTGCTTGCTGCACAATATATTAGATTGATATCTGTTAATACTTGAACAAGCTCCTGGCAGGATGAATGGAAGGCCTGGAATGCTCCAGTACAGTTGAAACAAAGTGACTGTTTAAGCTTTTGTTCTTTTAAATACCTGAAACACAAACCTGTGTAGGGAGAGCGGAGCTGTAAATTTATTAAGGCTTTCCTGTCTTAAGGTGTTCTAGTGAGCTTTTTCGCAGCTGTGATTAGAAGATCTGACCATAACAATTTTAGGGGAAGAAAAGTTTATTTGAGGGCTCATGGTTTTAGAGGTCTTGGTTCATAGAAAGCTGGCTCCATTCCTTGGGGCTCGAAGTGAGGCAGAGCATCATGGCAGAAGAGTGTGGCAGAGGGAACCAGCTCACATGATGATCAAGAAGCAGAGAGAGAGAGAGAGAGAGAGAGAGAGAGAGAGAGAGACTCCACTCACCAGATACAGATATATAACCCAAAGCTATACCCTCAGTGCCCCACCTCCTCCAGCCACACCCTACCAGCCTTCATTTATCACCCAGTTAATCCCTGTCACCACTGATTTCTTCTCTGAACCTTTTTGCATTGTCTTACTTGTGAGCTTTTGGGGGATACCTCACATCAAAACCATAACATGGGTTTGAGGTCTTCCTAGGCGTGGCTAGGGTAGAGGATTATTAGAGAAAAACTGACTTTTTTCCATCCCCACCTCTAGCCTGCCAATGCTAAGGGTGGCACCTGGGGCTTTTGCCCCTCTAGGGGTTGATGGAGAGTGGGCATTGACGGTCATGCTGGAATCAAGAATCACCCAGGCTACCTAAAATCACACTCAAACAGTCTGGAAACTATTTTTATTTCTTCCTGTCTATCTCTGTATCTTTCTATCAATTGATTATCTCTCTCTCTCTCTCTCTCTCTAATCTATCTATCTTCTTAAAAGTAGAAATAAAGCAACCTAGAATCCCACTTTTTTTTACATATTATCTAATGAAACTAAGGTAAGCCTTTATAGTTACAATTTGTGTTCACATACATTTTGAAAGTCTGATCATTTCCCTACATGATATATCACATTCTCTTACTGTTTTATCCAGATTCATCTTAGTTATTTTAAACTAAAACTGCCTAACATTTTATCATGACATGTCAGTCTTTAAGCACTAAGGAGATCTCTGAGGTGCCCAGCACAATGACTCTCATTTATTTATTAATTCCTTTGCTTATTTTCATTCATGGAATAAACATTTATCAAACATCTATTCTGTGTCAGACATCAGGGAGAAAGTGGTAAATGAGACATGCTCCCTTCTTTTAAGAAGCTTCCTGGCTAGTGATCATTTGTGGTTGATTGAATCTATGGATTCAGAACACTGGATAAAGAGGACTAACTGAATATGTGTATGTGTGTGTATATATACCTATATATATATTTACAAACATATTTCATATATATATTTGTATATATGTGTATTTGTATGTGTATATAATATATATATCTGTTTAAGCATATATTGTGTAATGAGTACAAAAGGGTTTAAGTGTATCATTGTTCCTAGTTTCTTTAATTTTTAATTGACAAATGATAATTGCATAATTTATGAGGTTCAACTTGATGTTTGATCTTTGTATGCATTTGGTAACAATTAAATGAGGGTAATTAGCATATCCATAATCTCAAACATTTGTCTTTTCTTTGTGGTGAGAGCATTCAAAATCATTTCTTCTAGCTATTTTGAAATATACATTATTATTAACTATCATATCTCTACTGTGCAACAGGACATCATAACTTTATTCCTCTTCTCTAACTTGAGCAATGTCTCCCCTTCCTCTTCTATCCCTTCCCTTCCAGCCTCTGATAACTGCCATCCTACTATTTCTATGAGTTCACTATTTTTTTTTAAATATTCTACATGTAAGTGAGATCATACATTTGTCCCTCTGTTCCTGGCTTATTTCACTTAATATAATGTCCATAATGTTCAACCATGTTGTTACAAATGACAGAATTTCCATTTTTACGTGACTGAATAGCATCTCAGTCTGTACATACTGCACTTTTTAATCCATTCATCCACTGATAGACATTTAGATTGTCTCCATGTATTGGCTATTGTAAATACTAATACTACAGTGAACATAGGCGTGCATATGTCTCTCTTCAGCATTCTGATTTGAATTCATAGTGGGATCACTGGATCATATGACACCCCCCCACACACACTTAAATTTGTTTTGAAAACTTTTTTCTATGAATATATTTCAAAAGACATAGAAATAAACAGAATAAAAACCCCATATATTTTTTTATCCAGCTCCAACAATTAACAACACATTTTCCTAATCATGTGTTATCTGATTTTCTTGATATATATATGTATATTTATATTCCTGGTATATATGTATATTTCCTGATATTTACATGTATATTTGTGTGTGCATGTGTATGTTACATATGTGTGTATGTATATATGTATTTTAAAACAATTTTCAGACATTTTTACTTTCCCACTATATCATTATCAAACCTAAGAAAACTTAATTATGATCCTTAATATCTCCCTCCATTGTTTGAATCTCCCTAATTGTTTCAAGAATGTCTTTTTTTTTAAACACCTTTTTTTAGTCACTTATTTTTATGTGGTGCTGAGAAGTGAGTCCAGTGCCTCACACATGCTAGGTAAGCACTCCACCACTGAGCCACAACCCCAGCCCCTCAGAAATGTCTTTTTACAATGTTTAGTTAAGATCCAAGAAAGACTTGTATACTGTGTTTGACTGTTATACTTCTTAAGGAGCTTTTAAGAAGAAATGCTTTCTCCCCTGAGCTGTTTATTTATTGAAGAAATGGGTCATGTGTCCTGTATAATTTTATGGATCACCTTTTGAGTAACTTTGGAGATTACTACTCTTTATTAACCATCTTTATTTCTGGAGAATTCTGTGAGGTCCTTGGTTGGCCACTTGTGCAGACTCCTGCTGTGATGGGTAAGGATGTCAGGCACATGGTAAACAAAATTCCAGGAAGACTGTTTGCTCACTTGTTCATCTGTTGTTTATTCATGCATTTGTTTTTAATCAATGGTATTAATATGTGACAGTCACACACAGATTCAGTGATGTAAAAGAAAATTTCTGTCTTCAAGGACAATGAAATCTAATGGGGATGGGAAAAAGTGCAGTCAGGAATTCTGGATTCTGGGTCTTATCTAACCAAATGGGGAGGGAGGAGATATTTGGAAGTAGGTAACATTTTCCCACCTTTACCTGCATGTCACTGCTATGGTTTAGTGTGTCCCCTAAGAGTTCATGTGTGAGAAGTTTAAACCCCACATTCATATCTTAATGGAAGTTGGAGCTGAGGGCCTTTGGGAGGCAATTGGTATTAGATGAAGTTGTGAGGGTGGGGCCCCCAGGATGTTTTTACTAATGTATAAAAAGAGGCAGAGAGACCTGAGCTGGCACCCTTGTGCTGTCTGGCCATGTGATGCCCCTGTCATGTGATGATGCAGTATGAGGTCTTTCAGAGATCAAGCAGATGCCAATAATCCTCTTGGACTTCCCAGGCTCCAGAACCATGAGTCAAAAACTTATACTCTTTATGAATTACCTCATCTCAAATATTTTGTTATAGCATCAAAAAATTGATGAAGACAATTACTTTTCAACTCTAACATGACTTTCAAAATCATGATAAATATTTATGGTAAGTAAACAATAGAGAGCTAAATAAATAGACAGTTTTCCTTCTATCCTTTTTAAACCTCAACTTTGGAGATCATCAATATCAACAACTCAGTGTGTGTGTGTGTGTGTGTGTCCACATCTTTGAGTCAAATTTTGTAAACTGAAGTGACCAAGGGAGAAGAGGGCCTTTGGTGTGAGGAATTTCTTTCTAAGAAAGATTCCTTTCATCATGAGGGCAATGGAGCCCTTGAAGCATCAAGCTAGAGAAGCATGCTCAGATTTATGCAAAGATACATGGCCATGGTGTGGTCCACGGGAGGTGTAGAACTCATGAGCTAGGCCAACAGCTGTGGGAATAAAGAGAAGGGACACATATGGCAAGGGGAGTTAAGAGTGTTCTTATCTCACTGACTCTTGTGGAAAAGTGGCATTTGCAGGTCCCCTTCTCTGCTTCACACATCATTAACCAAAGGTATCCAGTAGGTCTGTTTGCACAGCCTTTAGATGGTTGGGCAGCAGCTGCTTACAAGCACTGCTCTCAGGAGGGGTCTTTGGTAGAGGCCAGGCCCAGCAGGACCCATGACCATGAATTCATGACTAATGAGCTTGAGAGGGAGCAGCAGCCTGAGTGTGCTGATCCTGCCCAAATGCCACAGAGTGGTGGCCAGGAGGGCCCAGGAAACTTGTGATGCTGCCAGAGCTGAGGTAGCAGCATTGGAGATAAAAGCCTAAGTTTCAGAACTGGAAATACTTGATTTCAAACCACTGCTTTACCAGCTGTCTAATCTTGGATGAGTGAGTAAACTCTCCAGACCTCTGCTACATCTGTGATAATACCTGCTTTCTCCAGTCCCTGGGATAAAGAAATGAGAGAATAGATACAAAGCACTTAGAGAGTACATGGCACAGGGTGAGTGAGGTGGTTCTTACTGTTATATGAAGGCATTGTCTCATGCATTTATCTCAAGACTGTAGCAGTATGGCTTTGAGAACCCACGGCTCTAGGGAGGCAAGTAGGCTGCAGAGTTGTTGAAGATCCAGCAGCCAGCGGGTTGTTAGGAATGGTTCCTGACTGCTGCTAACTCTTCTGCTCTCCTATGTCAGGCTGTGCCCATCCTTTCGTAGCCCTAAGACTGGCTGTTGCTCTGTATTTTACTTTGCATCCCTGCCATGGGATCATCAATGTGTGTTTTAATGGGATTTCACCCAGGGCAGGGTCTGGCTGCAAAGTTTGCATTTCATATTTGACTGCCTGTCAATCCATCAGACCCAACAGCAATGGGCACCCACTATGCGTCCCATTTAGCCCTGGGCTTGTCATGATCCATGCCTTGGCACCCAAAGGGACACTATATTTATAGCATTCTGTCTGTCTCCTGCTTTAACCTTGAAATGGTGGTTTTAACTGATTTTGTTAACCCTGACTGGGGAGACAGATGGCTGATTCTTACCATTCCTTTCTCATCTGCTTCCATTTCTCTGCAAATGGAACCTCTTTATCTCCAGGGAAGAACTTTATCATCTTCATTCGCTCACACCCTGATTGGAAACAATACCTGTGGGGGTGGCAGACTGTCTGGAAGGAATATGCCAGAGGTTCCCAGTCTGCTTTCCATGTAGTAATTGCTTATGCATGGAACTGGGGAGAGGAGGAAGCATTAAAGAACCATCTCTTTGTTGGGGTGGAGTGGTGTCAACATTGCTAATATTAAATTGCTTTTAAGCAGCTTCTTGTTTGGTATTTTTCTGATATTCAGGACTCTTTCTGGTTCCAAAATTCTGGGATATTAAATCAGGGCCTTTGTTAGACCTTCCCACTTGAATGCTAAGATTTGCAAGGACAGTGTTTGGAGGCCAGGGAAGTCACTAACTGGGAAGTTAGAGGGGACAGGCAGCACATTCTCTAGCGGCCTCTTCCTTACAATTGGTTTTTAAGATAATATGTTAATAAGATAATGGTTAAGTTTATGCTGAAAACACTTAAAAAGCAGGGTGATATAAGTAATTGAAACATCAGTGAGCAGATGAGGAAACGAAGGTAGCCCATGGAGCACACAATTTTTATGTGCTAGTTCCCCCCATGAACCAAGAATGCAGGTGACTTGTGCTAAATGCCCACACATTTGCAGTTAACTTTTTTCATGACAGATATGCCTTTGAGAATCAATAGTATTCTGTGGTGTTTCATGCACATGAGCCACTAAGCTTTGGTTAATTCGTTATGTAGCTATAGATAACTAATACCACATCTATCGAGTGAAAAGCAGGGTGTGGATGGTTAGTCTTCACTAACACTGTACTCAGAAACAGCACCCTCACTAACCCCCACCCTAGCTCTTATCAACAATGCAATGTATTTGAAATTGATTATGCTGCTTCTGGGATCCTAGATCTTACTTTTTAAAAAATTATTATTTTCCTCTACTTGGTTTTAGTGACATTTGCTCTCAGTAGTTTTTCAGAAAGTCTTTATGAAAGGTAAACTTTCTGAATTAATGAATGTCTGAAAATAGCATTTATTTTGCTCTTTAACTTGATTGGTAGTTTGGATCATATAGACTACTGTGTTCAAAATCATTTTTTCTTCTGAACTTTGAAAGCTTTGTTTCATTGTTTTCCAGTCTCCAAAATAGTTACGTCAAATTTTAATTTTAATCTGTTTATTCACATAATTTGTTTTCTACTCACTCTGTATCTTGATTTTAGATTTATATTCTTAAATATTAGGAGAGTTTTGAGTACTTGAATGTCTCATCAGTTTGGGGAAATTTTCTTTGATTATTTCTGTAATTTATTTCTACCTTCCGTATTCTCAAACTTTCACTGTAAGTTCCTTCCCAAAGCTCCCATTGGATGCGTATGACCCTTTTTAATCAATCCTCCTTTTTCTGTTTTCTTTTTTTCTCTAGACTTAGTTTGTGTGTTTGGTGCTGGGGTTTGAACCCAGGGTCTCGCACATGCTAAGCATGTGCCCCACCACTGAACTACAACCCCAGCAGCAATCATATTTCTAAATTCCATTAATTCTGTTCTTGAATTATTCCTTTTTCAAAAGTCTGATTTTTTTTCTTCTTGAAACAGTATCATGATGCTAATGATATATTTTTAATCCTTTCAAAAATGTCCTTGAATTAACAGGTCCTTCAGGTTAAGTTTTAAACTAGTTTGTCTTTCTTATGGTCTGTTTTCTTCTCAAATGTCTGGTGATTCCTGGTTATATGTTTATATTTATGGTGGAAGAGAGTTGGTTAATGGTTAGGGGAATTTCCTCTCTCAGTGTGGGCTGAGTGAGAGCAGTGAGCACACTGTTCTTGTGGGCAGGGATCCTCAGTGGGAGGCCTTCCCTTCAGGAGGTAGAAGCAGGGACCTGAAAGCAGGCAGCCCCTGACCTCTGAAGGTCTTGCCTCTGAATTGCTGGCCTCACTGAGCCCCAGTCTACCCCATTTGGATTGCTTAGTTTCTTCAGAATGTCTTTGGGCTTCTGCACAGTTCTTTAATCAGTGACCTCGACTCCATCCCTCGCCTTACTTCTGTTCTGTGTTCTTGCTAACTGGGAAGAGTTCTTCCATGAAGAAAGGCTCTCTGCTCCACCATAGCTCTCATTGGTATGAGCTCCAAGCAGTGGTACTTTGGCTGCAGTTCATCGTTCTTTCAGCTTTCAGAGGTTTATTAGAAACTTTGGTCTACTGGTATCCTTCTTTATGAGACTTTGTGCTTCTAGGAATGTCCTTCTTGCTTGCTTTTCTTTCCTGCCACTGCAATTGGTTTTAGGATTAGGAGGAGAAATATATGCACTGAACTTGCCATTTTGAACTAGAAGAGATTTATTCAACTGGTTTCATAGTTGCCTACAGTACTTCTTAAAAAATTTCAGTTATATAGAGGTTCTATTTTTTAAAAACCCTATACATCTTAGAATGTCTTTCTGCTGTTTTTAAATAGACAAAAGTTGTTAGTTGGGTATAAAATTCTTGACCTAAAATTTTTCTTAGAATTCAAGACTTATGGTTCCATAACTCATTTTGGTACAGAATTAGAAGCCAACCTAAGGGTTTTTCCTTCCTGCCTGTATCCCTCCATCCTGTGTTACTGCTATAATAGGTATGATATTTTTAACCTTGTTTAATTGTTTAAGAATTTTAGCATGTTGAAACTGGGAGCAGATCTTTTTAAAAATTATTTTTGCTGAAATGCAGTTATGTTCTTCTATGAAACTTGGCAGAAAGTAGGCACTCATTAATAGCAAGTAATAAGAACTGGGTATATAACTCAGTTTGTAGAGTGCTTGCCTGGCATGCATTAGACCCTGGGTTCAATCCCTAACACCACAAAATAAAGTAAAATAAAAAGTGAATAATTGAATAAATAAACCATTCAAATTTGAAATCTCAGTTTCCGTTTAGTTTAGGAATGACTTCTTTTTATGATTTTAATATTCCTTCTTTTCATTTATTCTGGTTTCTTTCTCATTAGCTATTACTATTCTTGGTTTGTTCTCTTTGTCATTGATTTGATTTTATACAATGCATTTCTGTTATTTATTGCTGCCATTGTGGGTTTAAATTCTCTTATTGCATTCTGGTGTCCTTGCCATCTTTCCTCATGTTATCATTTTCATCTCATTCTGTTACTCTTACATCTAAATGTTTCTTCTTGGGGATTTCTCTCCTTTTACACAAAGACCATATCTTTGGACTTTTTAATGAGGCGGCCAATTGTTGTAATTTTCTGCTGGGTTTAGTAGTTGTCTTAGTTCCTTTGTGCTGCCATGTCAAAGTCTCACAGACTGGGTAATTTACAAGCAATGGAGATTTATTTCTCACAATTCTTGAGGCTGAAAGCCCAAAGGCAATGTGCTGGCAGATTGTGTTGGTAGGGAAGCTCTCTCTGTTTCCAAGATGGTGTCTTACTGCTGCATCTCCAGAGGGGAGAAACGCTGTGTCCTAAGTGGCGGCAGGGCTAGAGGACAAACAAGTCCTAGCTTATTTTCTCTAACCATTTTATTAGCTCACTAATTCCATTCATAAAGTCTCTACCCTATGTTTTCACCATCTCCTAAAGTCCCCACCTGTTCATACTCTCACATTGGCGATTAAGATTTAACACATGAATTTTGGGGGACATTGAAACTGTAGGCATGAACCATTTTGACAGGTCCCTCTTTTTTCTTAAAGGCTTTAGCATGACTTTCACTTGTTCTGTGGTAATTTTTCATAGAGCTCACTTTTTACCCCTCTGCTTTCTTGTACTGAAAAAAGGATCTATGTATGTGTATAGAAAGGACAGACCTCAGCCCCACAGTCTGTTCACTTTTGAAATGGATCATATCTCCTTCTCAGAGGGGTTGGACGTGCACAGCTGCTACCTTCAATCCCAATATCATCCTATTTTCTTCTTTGATACATTTTTTTTTTTAAGAGCTGAGATTCTCTCTTTCCTTTTCTGCTTAAACCAGTAGTCAGCTGAGCATATCCTCACTGGGTTTCTAGTTTTCCCTGTCATATCTTTGATATTTCACTTGAGGGACTTTTCATTTCCCAAAATTCTAATAGCTAATGATATCTTCCCCTCCTGAAATTCCTCTACCTTCCCACTGGCAGTTATTTGGGAGGTCTAGTCTTTTAAAAAATATTTTGCATATAAAAAGGATCACTAGTTATTTTGTACATCCATGTTTATAGCAGCATTATTCATACAAGCCAAAAGGTGAAGGCAACCCAAGTATTCATGGATGGATGAGTAGATAAACAAAATGTGGTATGTAAACATATAGCGTGGAATGTCAATCAGCCTTAAAGAGGAAGGGAATTCTGACACATGGTGAATAATGTGGGTGAGCCTTGAAGACATTATGCTAAGTGAAATAATCCAGTTCCAAAAGGACAAATACAGTTTGATTTCACTTATGTGAGATACCTAGAGTAGTCAAATTCATCCTGTTATAAAGTAGAATAGTGTTTTCCAAGAGGAATGGGGAGTTATTGTTTAGTGACTGTAGAATTTCAGTTTTAGAAGATAAAAAACATTCTGGAGATGGATGGTAGTGGTGGTTGGGTAACAATGTGAATGTACTTAGTGCCACTTAACTGTACACTTAAAAATAGTTATGATAAATTTTATGTTGGGTAGATGTCTTATTCTGTTTTGTGCTGCTTTAACAGAATAACAGAGCCTGGATAATTTATGAAGAAAAGATACATTTCTTACAGTTCTGAAGGCTGGGATGTCTAAGAATGAGGGGCCAAATCTGGAGGGACTTCTTGCTACATAACATAACATGGTGGAAGAAAGGAGTCATATGGTAAGAGAGAGAGAAAGAGAGTGCTGAACTCACTTTTATAACAAACCATCTCTCATATTAACAAACCCTTTCCTGTGATAATGACATTAATCTGTTCTTTAAGCCAGAGCCCTCATGGTCTAATCACCTCTTAAAGGTCTCATTTGTCATCATTGTTGCATTGGTGATTAAGTTTTCAATTCACAAATTTGGGGAGACACATTCAAACAGCAATGCATTTCACCATAATTTATAAAAATTTAAAATTTTTACATATTTCTTAATTTGTAATAGTTTAGATTTAGGGGAAATACTGTAGCAGCCTCAGATAGCAGTACTATACCTTAAAGATCTAATTAGTATGGACCTTGTTTTGGTAACCCAGAGAAAGCACAGCACTCTTCCCACTTTCTCCGTGTCACTGGGCCAGTTTTTAAATATGTGTCCCAAATTTTTGTGGAAATATTTTCACTTTTGGTTATGGTTTTGGTGCTGAGAGTCTTTTTTTTTTTTTTTTTTTTTGCGGTGCTGGGGATTGAACCCAGTGCCTTGTGCTTGTGAGGCAAGCACTCTACCAACTGAGCTACCTTCCCAGCCCGCTGAGAGTCTTATCTGTTCTTGGTATGAATTTCCAAAGTTGTTTCCGTAAAAATATGGGAGAGTCAGCATTGTGCTACTGTGAACAATATACCCAACAAGAACAACTTAGAAGAGGAAGAGTTTACTTTGGCTCACGGTTTCAGAGGTTCAGTTCATGGTTGGCCAACTTCATAGCTCTGAGTCTGAGGTGAGGCAAAACATCATGGTAGAAAGGGCATGGCAGAGGAAAGCTGCTCAGTCCATGGCAGTCACCAAGCAGAGGGAGCTTCACTGCAAGGAGCCAGGGCACACCCCCAGTGACATACTTCCTCTCTCCATGTCCTTCCTACCTGCCAACAGTTACCACCCATTAATCCATCAAACTGATTAATCCACTGGTTAGGTCAAGGCTCTCATAATCTGATCATTTTACCTGTGAACATTATTGAATTGTCTTACACATGAGTTTTTGGGGGACACCTCATATCCAAATATAACAGGCCATTTTCACCAAAAGCTCCATTTTTATTACACTGTTGTACCTATTTAGTACAATATCAAACATTGGGACAATTCTGTAAATATATTAGGCTATGAAATATATTAGGACTTTCTCTTGCCTAGATATAGCATCTGCAAACCTGTACTCAGCTTCTACTTGCCATGTGGATTGAGGAAGCCCAATATAGCTATGATTGACTTTTCTGTTATCTTTGGGGGTTGCACTATGGAGAGACACTAGTGAAATAGAAGCCAAACTCCCTGTATTGGGGAATCTTTTATGTCCTTGAGAAAATAGGAGATTGTTATGGTTTGGATCTGAGGTGTCCCCCAAAAGCTCATGTGTGAGATAATGCAAGAAGGCATAGAGATGAAATAATTGGGTTATGAGAGGCTTAACCTAATGAGCAATTTAATCTCCTGATAGGCCTTAACTGGGTGGTAACTATAGGCAGGTAGGGTGTGGAAGAGGTGGGTCCCTGGAGTTGTGCCTTTGGGGTTTATATTTTGTCCTTGTTGAGCAGAGCTCTGTGTCTCTCTGCTTCTTCATGCCATGTTCCCAGCTGCTTCCCTCTGCCCCACTTTTGCCATGATATTCTGCCTCACCTCAAACCCCAAGGAATGGGGCCATCTATCTGTGGACTGAGACGTCTGAAACTGTGAGTCCCCAAATAAACTTCTTCTAAAATTGTTCTTGTCATGTCTTTTGGTTCCAGCAGCAAAATAACTGACTAAAACAGAGATATTCTCTAAAAAATTAGATATAAGTACATAACCCTTGACCAGTGCATATGCATCTTCTGTCTGTAAGTAGACATGTAGAGACTTGAGTGTGGGGGCTGGAATAACACTTGTGTTTTAGAGAGATCCTTTAAAGAAGAACTAAATAATAGACAGGTAGAACATATGTTTGGGATATAGTTGGTGCTCAGCAAATGTTGTTTTCCTTTCCCTTAAAAGGGGAGATTGAAATTGACCAAATTATGTTATGTGGATGTAAAAATATGTCACAATGAATCCACTCTTATGTATTATTATAATGTGCCAATAAAAATATTAAGGGAAAAAAGTGAGATTGAGCTGTTAGAAAAGCAGGAACTCAAGTCAAATATTCCTGTATGAATAGGAAACACTAATCTTTGTTCTAATGTTCTGAAATAAAGAAGGCATTGGCTAAAATCTGAGTGGATATGTGAGTAGATTCTTGCTTGTATCTCTAAATCTGTGTGGAAACAAATATATTCCATATGTGTGGGATATAACATTCATTTAATTCTTTGTCATCTTACGCTTTTAAAATATAGTAGGGTAGCTATTATCTGAGTCTACATTTACCAAGTGTGCAGCATGCACACATACACATACAGTTTTGTGCTTTGATGATTCAAAATCTTATTTACTTTTTGTCATAATAGTTATCCTCTTGTCTTCCAAAAATAACTTTAAAGACACTTAACTAGGCATAAACTAGTGTATTTCTTTGGGTAAGAATTATAAACTACTCAGGCAGGGAATTTGAATAATGATTCTAATTCTTATTGCTTCTTCAAAACCCTTCCTTTGGATGAAATAATCTTCCAAATGTTTCTATACCTTCCTGGGTGTACATTTATTTCTTCATCTCCAAATTGTATTTAATTATTTATGTGTCTGTTTCTTTCCATAGATAGTGAACTCCTTGAGACCAGGTACTGTCTTACTCATTTCTGTATCTTTACCAATCTGCACAATCGTTACGGCAAGATTGCAATAATTCACTGAGTCGATCTTAAAGCAGGAGATGGAACCATCTTTATTCACCAGCCCATGGGTCCCCAACTGGAGGGATGAGGGCAGACTGCAGGTCTACGCTCCTTGACTCCCTCCAACGTTTAGAGTATATCTTTATAGTCCAAATCTGCATGGCTGTTGCTATGATTCAAAACCATAAACAAACATCATGAGATCTAAAATCATAAGCAGAAGGGGAAGTGGGTCAAAGCTACTCTAGTTGAGTATAAGTTAAAGAATGGTTATTAAATGTCTAGACAATCATTCTCTGACAGGTTACATTGTCCAAGAAAAATGGGAACCAAAAAGAGAACAATTGTACATTTTATAAGAAGAATAGAAATGTGTATTTATAAGCAGGATCAGGATGGCAGAGGTGGAGTTTTCTCATGGGAGAAGTATTTCTTGTATGACAAGGAGTCTCAGGGTAAAATGGAGTCTGTTTGGTCATTGCCCATATAGCCTTGCCCATAACATAATACCCATTATAGTAGATTCTCAGTAAATGTTTGTTGAGTAAATTGTGCCTCCACCATTACTTTAAATTCATGATCTCAATTTTTTCCCTTTTCTTTGATGTTAAAAATAATTATAACTACTTTATACAAACAAAGCTAAAAACTTGAGTTAGATACCATTGAACATGAATCAGATGACTCCAGTAAACTTGGAGATGCTAGAATGTTTTATCATTCATTAAGAAATACTACTTAGAATGTTCTACATATCATTCAACTTGATAACATTTTTTAAAATCTCAGTAGCTCCAGAAGGGCTATTGAGTGTATTGATTCATCTTATCTCCAGAAGATCATGGTTCAGAGTCTGGGTTACTATGTGGACACAATCTACCTTATGGGACGACCTCAGGATAGAGAGTTTTATTCTTTTCTGCGATGAAGTTCCATAGGTGCAGGCAGTAGCACTTTATCCTTTGTTCTGTCCTCTTGTTACCAGTTTTACAGAGAGGTTCTAGAATCCTGACACTGAGGAAGACCTGGGAGCATTTGATTCCCCCTTTTCTAGACACTCCCCTTGCAGAGTAGAATGGGTAGTGACAAGAATGAATATGAAATAATATTTGGTGATGGAATCATGAGGAGTGATTTCTAAGTGGCTGGACTTGGATGAGCTGGGATTAGGATCTGTTATTTTTGGCAAAGAGATAAGATTGTAAGAAGCTATCAATCACAAGGCAATTTTTCCATTTCTTTCTTTCAACATAAAGCAAATACTAAACCCACAAAGTTGAGCAAAAACAATCAAACAAAAACCCATAATTTCCCTAGCAGTCCATGTTTTAACTTCACAAAAGCACGTTGTAGTTGGATGTGGTGTTGGCAGAGAAACATTTTGTTTTGTCAACATCTGCAGTTAGGAAGGCCAGTAAAATAGAATCCAACTTTGCAATGTCTGGTAGATGTGTTAGAGGAATTTACTACTGAATTGTAGGAAGGAACTTCCATAAATCCCAACCTCCCAGCCTTTTGACCCCATATTGACTAAATAGACTCAACTCAGAGAAATGTGGCAGTTCTTTCTAAGAAGACAATTTAAAGACAGGACCGGTACAATTCTAGAGACAAGGATTATTTACTGCATGCCATTGTACAAACAATGAAATCGCAATTGATCAAGGGGAGAAATCCTATCAACAACTCAAATAAAGGTGCATGAAAGGGTAAGGGTTAGAGAGCTAGGGGAAATAATCCTCATTTGATGGAAAAGAACAATGAGATTTAATGAATGAGAAAATAAAAATTCCAGACTATTGTAATGTAGGCAGAGTAGGGTCAAGAGTAAAGTATCTCCAGAGCTCTGTAAGATAAGATAGAAAGTCCAGCTCTACAGTGGTGAGATCAGATATCTTCAGAGTCATTAAAAAAAACAAAAACAAAACAAAAAGGCCCCAAATAAGAAGAGCATGGGTGACTATAACCTGAAAAATGGAATGTTATGATTTGGATCGGGAATGTCCTCCAAAAGCTCATGTGTTGAAGACTGGGTCCCCCGTGCATCCATATCCAGAGATGGGGCTTTGAGAAAGAGATTAAACTCATGAGTGGATGGATCCATTGATGGATTAATATTTGAAATGATTCTTAGGAAGTGGTGGAAACTATAGGAGGTGAGACTTAGTTGAAAGGACAATTTCTTGGGGGCATGACTTGGGTATTGTATTTTGTCTTTGGCATTTTCCTTTTTTTGCTTTCCAGCTATCGTGAGATGAGCAACTTTCCTCTGCCATAACCCTGCGACCATCCACCATGATGTTCTGCCTTTCCTTGGGACAAAAGCAATGGAGCCATCTGACTATGGACTGAAACCTCTGAAACTCTGAGCCCAAATAAATCTTTACTCCATTCAGTTGTTTTTCTCGAGCATTTCATCACAGCAGTGAAAACCTAACTAATGCAAGTAATATAGGAGTCAGAATTTGTTAGTTTACCCATGCTTTGTGGTGCATAAAGTCAGAGTATTTAGGGAACTTGGGCCATCTCCACTCCTTGGAGGAGTGTGCCTATTTTGGGACTCCTCCAGGAGCATCCCTGTAGTAGTTGACTGGCTGAGACATCTATGTCCATGAAGGCATACATCCTTCATCTCATCCTGTCAATCATCTAGCCAGGATTCACTCATCATATTCCATATCATTACTCATGATCATAAAAGCCCTTCCTTCCATCTGTAGGCCTTCATCTCGATTGCTGTTCTCAGAATGAACTTTAAGACATTAGGTAGTTAAATTTTTTTTAAAGATCTTTTTAAGCACTCCAAGAAGCTCCTTTGCATGCATATTAGTTGTCTCTGTAAAAAATGATTTATTTGCTCATTCTTTCAAAATAATGTATGGAAGAGGCTGGGTGCATTTGGGGCAGGTAAACATTTTACTTAGACTACTTCATGTTAACCTTGGAGCCAGAAAACCTATTTTAATCCTGATTTTGCACCTTTTCATCTGTGTGACCTTGGACAAGGCATTTACCCTCTCTGGGCACCAGGGTCCTCAGGATGGCAGTATTTATGTCCTCGCTAGATTGTTGTGTTTGTTCAATAAGCTAATATATGCTGGCTTTAATAGTATCTGGCATGTAGTAAGTACCTAATAAATGGTAGTTATTATTATTACAAGTCTAAAACTTTCCTGTGTTTTTGTCTTCACAGAAGGTTTGTACATTAATATAAAAATATAAACATATCTAAGTTTTCCAGAGTCTTCACATGTACAAATGTCTCAGAGCTTAATGGAGGAGAAATCAGCTCTCCAAGACTGCTGGTCATTTATTATGAATGTTCTTTCAGTGTGTGCAATTGAATATTCCCCTTCTTTCTGCCCTTTTCAACCTTGCCACATTTATTTCTTTGATTGGTAAAGACTGACCTTATCTGGAATTAAATACTTGTTGTGCATTGAATATGCCTAGGTGGGTTCCTTTCATCAGACAGGGACAGGAGACCTATGCTGCGCATATCTCAGCACTCCTGATGTCAAAGCTAATTCATGGAGGAAAAATAGTTACTCTTCCTCTTTTTCACTAATGGTTGAGAAGCAGCTTGTAATGAGTATGGTGAGGAGGAGCGAGAGGGTTAAGGGATTAATAGCAGAATGCAAGGGGCCTGCAATTGAGCGGTCAACTGATTCTGAAAACATAGCTCTGCAGGTAGTTGAAGGTAGCACATGTTGTGGTTCTGCTGTGCATGGTCACTATATGAAGGGACAGGTGCACAGTGGGAAAGACCTACTCTGGACTTGAAGGAGTTTTCTAGGGCTGGAGTGCAGGTCTGGGGTGAGGCAGAGATGACACAAAAAAGGGCAGCATACAAGGGAGACAGTAAGGAGAACTCCGATGGTGGGGTGTAGAGGAGAGAGCAATCCATTTCAACATGGTGACCTTAGAAGCTTCTTGTAGGGGGTGGCATTTGAACTTCATAAACAAGACAGTGGCACTTTGAGCTGAGTCTGGTGTGAGCACAGGAATGAATGATTTTAGTTATTTTTCCTATATCTAGCAAAGTGCCTGACCACATGGTGAGCTTTCAAAAGACTTTACTGACTAGATTATTATGAAAGGCACATATAAGGAAGCACATGTAGTTTGATGGGGCTGGGATGTGGTGAGAAGGGAGATGTGGTGTGACTCTGTACAATCATAAGCTGCACCATCTTTCCATCAACAATTGACCACATACACAATAGCGGTCCTACTATGGCTTAATATGGGTAATGTTACCCCAGAATCCATGTGTTGAAGGTTTGATTCCCAGGGGACAGTATTGGAATGTAGTGGAACCATTAGGAGGTGGGGTCTTGTGAGAGGGCTTTAGGTCACTGGAGGCATGCCCTTGAAGGGGATTGTGGGACTCTGGCCTCTTCCTCTTACATTTTGTTTTCACTGGCTCATGATATGAGCAGATTGTTCTGCCACACACTGCCCAACATTACCATCCAGCAATGGGCCCCCTCAGAGGCCCACATCAATGGGACCACCTGATCTTGGACCAGAACCTCCAAAACTGTGAGCCAAAATAATCCTTTTCTCTTTGTAAATTAATTATCTCAGGTATTTTGTTATAGTAATACAAAGTAGACTAACACAAATCCCATGAGATTATAGTTTGCGCAATAATGAAATTGCCTAAATACATATTTCTCATAACATATCCCTCTTGTTATGCAATGCATGAATGTGTTTTAATTTGACCTCCTTGAATGTGTTTTTTTACTTTTATTTATTTACTTTTAATTTGTTCTTTTTAGTAATACATGACAGTAGAATCTATTCTGATATAATATTTGTACAAGCATGGAATATATCTTATTCTAATTAGGATCCCAGTCTTGTGTGTGTACACAATGGTGAGATTCACTATGGTGTATTCCTATATGTACTTAGGAAAGTTGGGGTTTTTTAAAATGTGGTAAATGTACAACAGAAAATTTCCACTCTTAACCATTTTAAGTATTTGATTCCGTGATATTAATTGCATTCCATGATATTGTGCAAACGTCACCACTGTTTCCAAAAATTTTTCATCACCTCCCCCGCCCAAAAATCCCCCAAAACTCTGTAACCTTGAAGTAACAACTCCCCATTCTTCCCTCCCTCCTAGCTCCTGGTGGCCTCTGCTCTGCTGTCTATGAATTTACCAGTTCTAGATATTTCATGTAAGTGGATCACACAATATTTATCTTTTTCACCCCTTCCATTTTGGTTTCAGGTGGAAGTACAAGAGGGTGTTGAGACATTTTCTGCTTAAGATTAACTTCAGGCTTTATTTATGCTGTATTGTACTATCTTGTGACTGTTTGATTTCAAAGTAAAATGAAGTCTCTCTTTAGAATATCAGCCTCACTTCTCCCATGGTTGTGGTATACACATTCTGTTGCATAGTCATGGGTAGTCATGAGCACATCTCTCTTCCTAGACTGTAAACTCTGGGCAGGCAGATTCTTCACTTTCATGTGTCTTGATAGTCCATGACACAGCTATATTTGCTAAATAGATGCATAAGTCAACACAGGAAATACAAGAAGAAATCTTTACTGGAGAGGTTTAACAGCAGGGACCCACAAGAATTGGTCCTCAGACCAAAGGCGTCTAGAGGTTTTGGGTAATGAAAAAAGGAAGCACATAGGGAAATACATAGAGCTCAGAATGACCTAAAAGTCATCTAGGCAATGAAATAATAAGGCACTAAGAAAAGCCCCGAGCATATCTCACAAGGCAGGACATTGACAGGTGAGGTCAGCAAGGACAAATGTTAATGGTGTGACTGATTAGGATATCAGGTACATTTCAATGAGGTCTGCTGCTGGCTGGAACCTTGTATATAGCGTCCATTTTCTTTGTGGCAACCTTGTGATGTCAGTACTCTTTATCCATCTTTTAAGTTATGAAGTTGAATGTTAGACTGAGTTACCCACTCCAACTCATAAACCCTAGTATGTGGCTGAGCTGGGATTGGAATCAAGGTCTGTCTGCCCACAGAGCTCAGGTTTTTTTCCCCCTCATGAGTGGAAGTGTGAGGTGAGAAGAGAGACTGAGAAAATGACTGCTAAAGAATGAGATTAATAAAGCATCATGAACACATTTCTTGAAGACATAGCTCCAAAGTACTCAAAGGGTCCCAAGAAATATTGAATACCATAGTGAAAGGGATTAGGGAAAGTAAACCAAAAAAGAAAACCTCATTCTGCCCCCAGCAAAGCTAGAAGAATGATTATGGGTAAACCCTCCCACTGGAGCTGGGAGGGCTTGTGTTAGAACCTATCCTACATGGTCCTTGTCACCCTGTAGAGAGAAGAGGCACATATTATTAAAAATATTTCTGAAGCCCAAAGTAGATCAGCTACTTCTCTTCCTTTTAGGTCAACCAGGATAACAAAATAGCAAGGAAATTTTATCAATTTGTTACGAAATGCACAGCAGGCATTTACCCTCAGATGCTTTAAAAAACAGAGATATTTGTACTTAGAGTCTATTAGTTGCTGTAGAGTAACGTTTGCTAGAGTGTTTTTTTGCCATCAGGAATCACATTTCTTGTTGCACTATCAGTCTCTCCCAATATCATTTTTAAAGGCAAGTCATAAAATGTTTTTCTCTTTTGTGGCAGCAAGGAGAAAAACTTTATTAGGGGAAAAGTAATGCAGTTTGAAAGAGTCCTGTAAACTCAAAATCTGTTTAGAGCACTTAATTCTGAGCTTTATGAGGCAACAGCATCTTTCTTTGCAAATAAGCACACAGCTCTGCAGCGCACATGGCAGCAGAAAGAGTGTTAAATGTGGGTGGTTGGGCTGTTTTGATTTCATGGCAGAGCAGAACATTTGGAAGGGGAGGTTGGCAGTAAAGTCCACCTTCCCTGTTGCAGGGACCCACAAAGCTGCAGAACTGAGAACAAGGAACCTAAGTGGGGTTGGTTGTTTAAGGACTTCCTTTTGAAGCAGGTATAGAAGGTATCTGTGCTCAAGAATTGACATACCTCCACCTCTCTCTGTTCCCTGTCCCCTGACCTCATTTCAAATGAGTAAAAACTGATGGTGATTTTGACTTGTTCTTCCATTCACCTACCAAACAACCTTAAAGCATTCCCTAAACAATTAGAGAGTAATCTACAGCCATTACAAAAAACGTGGGAAATATAGAAAATTGGAGGGAAGGAAGAGAGCAATTCACCATAGTCCTGTCATTCAGAAAAAATAACCATTTTTTAACTTTTATTTTTTGCATATTTAAACATTATGTACTACAATCATATTATATATAAGAAATTATGTGTACTGATTTAAATTTCAAATTTTGTGATTATGATTAAAAAAGCTTGAAAAAAATAAAAGTATAAAGAAAAAATAACTATATAGAATTTCACCAGCCAGAGATAAAAGCTATTGTTCTATTTTATTTTATTATAGTATATAGTCTTTTCTATGCATTTTTAAATGTGTTTTGTTGCAAAGCTTAAAATGTAGCAAATGCAGGGACATTTGTAAATGTTAGGTGGAGAATGATAAGAGAGATTGAACAAGATGATATCTGCCATAGACTAGTGTTTTATTTAGTTTTTACCAATGAAAAAATAAAACTCTGAGACTTAGGTCATTCAATACAAGTTTTAAAGTTCCAGAAAATCATTACTTGAGTTCTTTGGCAATGAAAATGGTTATTATGTTGCTCTATAAAGCTCTACTTTTATGGAAGAAGAAAGAAAAAATACTTTAGTGATTCTCCCAGCACAGCATCTTAACCATGTAAATAGTTTAGCTATTATTAGAGCAAGTGCTGGAATAGAATAATATAGGTTATTTTAAGTGGTTATCAAACATGGCAAAAGCTTTTATTTGAACTCTGGGATAAAGAACAGAATTCAACATCATGTACAACCAGAAGAGTGAGAAATTATACTCCCTCTGTGTATGATGTATCAAAGTGCATTCTACTGTCATGTATAATTAGAATAAATTTTAAAAAAGAATGGAATTCAAGAACAGATGTTTTGGGCTCTGGGGAATATTGGAAAAGCCATGGAGGGGAACACTGCTGGGCCAGTCTTAGAGTGTGAAATCCATCTGAGCACATGAACAGTCATTCTTCATTTTGAGGACCATCTGAGTAATGGAAATCATTTTGTACCACAACTGACCCACCTTTGAGTTCTTAAATAGGAATCTTCTTTTGATTTCTAGAGTATGTTGTTAAGTGATTTCTTTTTCTACAGGAGAATATGTAGAATTATATTTTACCTTTACATTGGAGAAAAAAGTTGGGTGAGTATAAAATTCTTGGTTAAAAACCTACCTCTTCAAAATAGTAATTGTAACATAGTTTTAAAAGCTACAATTCTTATGTGAATTGTTAATGGTAAATCAACTGAGTAAGTTTAAGATTTCTTTGCCATTCTTTATCTTCAGAATATACAGATATTTCTTTATTTATGAGGAGGTCAAAATCTGTTATGGTTTAGATGTGTGGGGTCCCCCAAAACTCATGTGTGAGACAATTCAAGAAGGTTTAGAGGAGAAGTGATTGGGTTATGAGAACCTTAACCCAACCAGTGAATTAATCACTTGATGGGATTAACTGTGGTAACTGAAGGCAGGTAGGGTGTGGTTGGAGGAGGTGGGTTATTAGGGACATTACTTTGGGCATATATTTTGTATCTAGTGAGTGGAGTCTCTGTCTCTGCTTTTTGATCATCATGTGAGCTGCTTACCTCTACCCATACTCTTCTACCATGATGTTCTGCCTCACCCAAACCCCAAGGAATGGAGTCTACTATCTATGAACTTAGACCTACAACACGATGAGCCCCCAAGCAAACTTTTCCTCTTCTAAAATTGTTCTTGTCAGGTCTTTTAGTCACAACAACAACAAAAAAGCTGACCAAAACAGTGTCCCAATGAGCCCATCATAAATTGAAAATACTTTAAGTTGAAAATGCATTTAGTATACTTAACCTACTGAACACCTGGATTAGCAACACAGTCCACTGCAGAATATCAGTTGTTTCCCCTCGTGATTGCATGGTTGACTGGGATTCATGGCTACCACTGTCCAAGTGCTATAAGAGAATATCCTACAACACATTGCTTACCTGAGAGATCAAAGTTCAAAATTCAAAGAATGGTTTGGATAAAAGATCAAAATTTCAAGTTCAAAGTACAGTTGTGCATACTATTTTGCCACCATCATAAATTCAGAAAATTGTAAGCTGGGGACCATTTATATATCCCTAAGGAGCTACAATAAAAATTTTGATTGAATTCAAAGAAATTTTGAATACCAATATTCTCTGTGTGGTTAACATTTTCATGTTCAATGAAGTTCTTTAGTTTCTGATTGTGCATGATTTTAAGGGTTATTGTTGTTTGGAGATTATCTACTTGTTCCCCATAAGATGTAAACATTATCTCCATTTAACAGAAAAGGAGAGAGAGACTGAATGATTTATGTAGGCTCATGAGTGAGGGCAGCAGCATTGGTGCTCATGGCTTCTCATGCTGAGAGATTGAGTCTTCCAACTCTACTTTGGCTCTCTAAAATCAACCTAGGGGATGATAGGCAGAATTTATCTGCCTGGTATCCAGTGCTTCTTCTTCCAAGAAACAGAACCCCATATTTTCTATGGAAAGTTTATTTTTTATTTAATCTCTAAATAGGTAAAATATGCATGCTTCAGAAATCAAAATTTTGTACAAAAGTCTATTTTGGAGAAGTTTATATCCTTGTCTTCATCCTGTTATCACCACCCTCTCTGTAGGCAACCATTAGTTAATGTTTGTATTTCTTGGAAAAATAAGAAAACGTGTGTGTATGCTCATTGTTTTAATTCTCTTTTAAAAGACAAGAAACTCTATATAACATTGCTTCCTTTTATTTACCTTAGCAATGTATCCTAGAAGTCACTCCATATTAATTCACAGAAATATTGATTCTGCTTTATGGCTATGTGGTTCTCCATGTGTATCATGGGGTATTTAACTAGTCCTTTGATGAAAATATTTGAGTTTCCAGACATTTGCTATTATAAATGACACAGCCACAAATAACCTTGACCATTAGTTGGTATTTTCAGGGTCTTTGTCATTGCATCTTATGTGCAAAAGTTCTCTGTTGTAGAGAATCTCATGGTTAGTTTTTCTCAATCCAGTTTTACTTCCTTTAGAGTAGAAGTAAATTCCTTTCAGATACTGATGTTAGGTTGATATCAGTTTAGATTTCAGCGTTTTTGCCCTTTTTTTGTAAGTACAGGTAATTCTTTCCTTTCATACATAATATATTCTTGAAAATATGTACAAGGGTTTAATGTGGGAAAGTCAAACAATAGACTTATTTGATATAAAGAAGGTAGGAGTTCCATTCTTAGAATGGTAGAAAGTTATAAAATTCCTAATTATACCTCAGTCCTTTAAACACAGTCATTTATGATTTATTGCCAACATTCAGTACATGTTCTTTAATTGTGTTCTTTTTCTTCACAATTAATTGAACACACAATTGACCTGTCTAAGTCCAATGAGAATCTGATTAAGGTGAAAGATTCTCTGTCTTCAGGCTGCCTAGTGATTTTCATCTTTGTTTCAATTGTATTAAGTTTATATGACCTATATGTCTTATCCCTTGCATCAGCACTTTCGTTTTTCTGTTTCCTTCTCATTTTTATAGAATACAAGGACAAGATACTATAAACGTCCAAATGATTGCACAGATTTGCTGGACTGAAACAGAACAATGAGCACTCAGGTGACCACTGTGTGATAGCTTATATTGATCATTCCTTGGGTGTTGGATGAAAATCAGATTTTAGCATATTCAAAGAGGCTTGGAGTAATAATATATAATGTGTGAACATAAAGACAGTTGGAAGGCAAGCTTGTGAAAGGTGAGGCACCTCTGTGTTTAGTCAACTGAAAGAGGCTGCATGGGTGGCTGCTGTGTCAATGCCATTTACAACTGAACAATAAAAGTGCTGGGAAGAATGTGTGGGCAGTCTTCAAATTAGGACCTAAGGTGAACACAACTTGCATTACAAAGTTGGTTGTTTGATACGAAGACCTAATTCTCTCCCTCGTGACTCTCTTACCTTTTCCTCCCATCCCAACATATTCCTGGGATTGTACATGAATCCTGAGAGGGCTCTGGGGAGAGGACTGTTGACAGGAGTCAATTAAAACAGTGTCTATCTCTGTAGTATGCTGATTTTAAGTCCTTTGGGTATAGGCCAACGAGTGGGATAGCTGGGTCAAATGGTGTTTCCATTCCAAGCTTTCTGAGGAATCTCCACACTGCTTTCCAGAGTGGCTGCACTAATTTGCAACCCCACCAGCAATGTATGAGTGTTCTTTTTTCACCACATCCTCGCCAACACCTATTGTTACTTGTGTTCTTGATAATCGCCATTCTAATTGGGGTGAGATGAAATCTTAGGGTAGTTTTGATTTGCATTTCCCTTATTACTAGAGAAACAACATGTATCCCATTTGTATACAATAATAATAAAAAAAAAGAAAAAAGAAAAAAAAAAAAAAACAGTGTCTAATTCAGAGACTTTTCTGTTCTTGGGCCAGCCCATGCCCCACATGTCCCATTCACTGAGTTTTTATAAGGCAAGTGATTAAATTTCTGCATCTTTTTTTTTTTGTACCATCCCCAGACATTTTTATTTTTTATTTTGAGACAGGGTCTCGCTAAGTTTCTCAGGGCCTCACTAAGTTGCTGAGGCTGGCTTTGAACTCATGAACCTCCTGCCTCAGCCTCCTGTGCCACTGGGATTACTGGTATGTGCCACCTACCCAGATGACCTCTGCATTTTGGGTGTTTAGCCTATGAATGGCATTGAAATGTACAGAATTAACTGTGAATGGTGTTTAAAGAGCAATTCTGTCAGCTTTAGAAAGCCTAGAAGGGATGTCTTGATTCTTGAACCCCTGCCGAGTTCATGGAAGAAATATGTGACCCGCAACAGGGTGACAGGAATTTCTGCAGGGAAAGGAGAGTTTTAGGGGTACACAAAATGAAACTGTAAGCCAGGGTCAAGGTCTGGGGTCTGAGACTGAAAAATATCAAATGAAATGAAAAGGAGGGTTCTGGATCAGGCCAAAGATGAACCCTGAGAGTGAAGGTGGGATCAAATCTGGATGCTGAAAGGTACTAGGAAATGAGGTGGTTCAGATTATGTTATGTGCATGTATGAATATGGCATAATGGATTCTACCATTATGTATAATTATAATACAACAAAAAAAATCCCTAGATGTGGAGAAAGAGAGCTTGACATCAAACTACAAGTTTAAAACAGGGAACAGGAACAAGGATGAACTGCTGTTAACAGAGGAGTGTTCCAGAAAGTGTGGCTCAGAGACTGAAACATAGCTGTGCAACCCACATACCTGCTTTCTAAAAGACACACATGTAAGATAAGAGCTGCTCTGTGGTTTGGATCTTAAATGTCCCCCAAAGCCTTATGTGTTAAAGGCTTGGTCATCAGTCTATGGTGCTGTTGGGAGATGGTGGAATCTTTAAAAAGTTGGGACCTAGTGGGAGGAAGTTAAGTCACTGGGGGCCTGCCCTTGAAGGAGATATTGGAACCCACTCCCTTTTTTGTTTACATTCCAACCACCATGCAGTGAAAAGTTTTTTCCACCATGGGTTCCTGTCATGATGTTCTGCCTCACCACAGGTCCAAAAGCACTGGAACCAAATGACCAAGAATGGAAACCATAAACCAAAATAAATCTCGCCTCCTTTCAAGTTGATTTTCTCAGGCATTTAGTCACAACAACAGAAAACTGGCTGAAACAATTAAATAGAAAAGCAAGAGGAGAAAAAAAAAACAGATGTATGTGATGAATGACTACCATGAATATTTTAGAAGAATGGCTTTCTGCTCTTCCATAGAGCCACTTTGGTGCTCTGAGGTAGATGGGAGTGTACCTTCAGTGTTCCAAGCCAAGGAAAGCCTGGGGAGGGGGCAGGGAACAGGGGAAGATGACTTGCAGTGGTAGCTAGTGCTCCCCTTCCCCATTGGCCCTCAACAGTTCTCCTTTGATCAGTTTACATAAAAGGAGGAGGGTCTGCATAAAATTTTGTGTAAAAGCTTCTGTTGTGTTAGTTTTCTGTGGTGTCTGGAACAAGTTGCCACAAACTTGACTGAAAATACCAGAAATTTATTATTTTATAGTTTTGGAGACCAAGTCTGAAATTGAGGTATGTTCATCCCCTGGGAGTCTCTAGGGGAGAATTCATGCCAGCTTCTGGTGACCGTCTGGGTTCCTTGGCTTGTGGCTGCTTCCCTCTGCTCAACTTTGCATCATTGTCCCTGTGCATCTCATTTCCCTCTCTCTTATAAGGACACTTAACAGTATATTTAAAGTTCATAGGAATAATTCAGGATAATGCCTTCATCTCAAGATCTTTAATTGATATATCTGCAAAAGGTATTTTTTCCAAATAAGGAAACATTCACAAATTCTAGAGCTTATCACATGGACCTATCTTTTTTTAGGGGGTGGAGGGCACCATTCAGCACCTTATATGCCTCTTAAAATGTCTAATTTTTGAATGATAAATCTGAAAGAATTGGTTAAAAAAAAAGGAACAGAAGGAGCCTCTACTTTTTGGAGGGGGTGTATAAAATATTACAATTGTGCTATAACTTGATGTTTAGATAGTAGGGTCAATTATCCTGGTTCTGTGGGTTCTGCATCCATTAGTTCAACCAATGTCACAGGGAGAATATTCAGAAAGAAAATTGTGGCCAAACAGAATATGTACAATTTTTTTAATCATTATTCCTTAAACAATGGAATATAACAGCTATTTGTATAGTACTTACATTGTATTAGGTATTGTAACTATTCTGGAAATGATTTAAAATATATAGAAGGATGTGTTTAGGTTATGTACAAAATACCATTCTATTTTACATGAGGAACTAAGACGTCAGGGGATTTGGGTATGGAGTGGGAATGAATTCCCCATAGATATAGAGGGCTGACTTAGGTAAAACAGTCAGGGAAAGTGATATGAGGAGCACAAGAGGGGTAGAATTCATCCAGGGACTGAATTCAGGGACTGAATGTGTGGAGATTTCTTGGGACTATTGGCTTTGTTACAGCTCCATTAGTGAAGGGTCAGCACATTCTGTTCCACTCAGTCCCTTTGTCTCTCCACACTGATGTTTTTGAAGGTCAGATAGGGCTTGCTTGGATATGGCTTAGTTCTTTAACGAAACCTAGGCTTTATGGATACAGTAAAAGGAATAGTTAAGAACGACCCAATCCCCATGTACATGTAACTAGTTCATTAAGGTAAATAGCTTGTATAACAAAGATAAGTGTGATATAACCAGTAGGAGTCTGATTTATTCCTCATTCTCTTTGTACTAAGGAATAAGTGAAAATCTTTCTGTATGTCTGAAGGAATAGTCCTTGTTGTGTCCTGTTTTCTCTATTGTATAATAGCTCTTTTTCCTTTTGTCATTAAGAAGTAATTTGTAGGGAGAGACTTTGATACCATGATTTAGTCAGTTTTTTTTTTTTTCCCTGCTGTGACAAAAGGACCTGACAAGAACAATTTTAAGGAGGAAAAGTTTATTTGGGGGCTCACAGTTTCAGAGGTCTCAGTCCCTAGTTGGCCAACTCCATTCCTCAGGGCCGGAGGGGAGTCAAAACATTATGGCAGAAGTGTGTGGCAGAGGAAAGCAGATGGGGACAAGGTGCCAGGAAGCAGAGAGAGAGAGAGAGAGAGAGAGAGAGAGAGAGAGAGAGGGGAGAGAGAGAGATAGAGAGAGGAAGAGAGAGAGAAATTCCCCTGACAACAACATACAAAATATATATACTCCATGGTCACTCCCCCAGTGACTCCCTTCTCTAGCCATGCCCCACTTGCCTACAGTTACCACCCAATTAACCCCTATGAGAAGATTAATGCACTGATTAGGTTAAATCTCATATAATCCAATCATTTTACCTCTAAACTTTCTTGCATTATCTCAAACATGAGCTTTGGGGGGACACCTTATATCTAAACTATAACACACTATATAAATATCCTATTTTTCATTAAACTTTTCCTTCCTACATTTAACATACATTGGTGGCTTTGGCCTGAATTTGTGCTACTATGGTTGTTAAAATGGAGTTTAAATAATCCTATCATCCCTTCAATTTCTTTTTGTCAGAGACAATGATCCCTTCTTTCATGTTTACTTGTTCATTTCATTTTCATTCTTATTTTCTGTATAGGGTCATGGTTTCTTCTTCTTTTTGGTACCAGGGAGTGAACCCAGCAACATCCCCAGCCCTCTTTTTAAAAACTGTTTATCTTACAGGGTCTTGGTAAGTTGCTTAGCCTCACTAAGTTGTTGAGGCTGCCTTTGAACTTGGGATCTTCCTGCATCAACCTCCCAAGCCTCTGGGATTACAGGCATGTGCCACCATGCCTGGCTGTTTTTATTTGGTTTTGATGTTTGAATCACTCCAAAGTTAGCCAGTGGTAACCCCTTCAAGTTGACCCCATGTCCTCTTAATATGTCCCCCTTGCCATATCCTGGAATTGACCTTTTCTCCAAGGAGCTCAGGCACTTTTAGTATTCACAAAGGCTTTTATAAACTAAGGCCTGGAGGAGACATTTCCCCCCACCTCATGTATACTCTCTAATTTATTTTTTTAAATGAGTCTAATAGAAGAAAAAGCAGGCCCAAATCTATATCATATCGGTTTATGAGCTGACTTCTTTAACAAGACTCCTAAAGCGCAAGAAGGGAAATCAAGAATAAACAGGTGGGTTAGAATCAAACTAAAAAGCTTCTTCACAGCAAAGGAAACAAGAATATGAAGAGAGAGCCTACAGAATGAAAGAAAAATATTTGCCATCGGTACCTCAAATAGAGCATTAATCTCCAGGAGATGTAAAGAACTCAAAAAACTTAATGCCAAAACAAAACAAAATAAAAACAACCAAATAACCCAATCAATAAATTGGCAAAGGAACTAAACAGGCACTTTACAGAAAGAGAAATATGTTTGGTCAACAAATACATGAAATAATGTTCAACATCTCCAGCAATTAGAGAAATGCAAATTAAAAATACACTAGATTTCATCCCACTTCAGTTAGAATGGCAATTATCAAGAATACAAGCAACAATAAATGTCGGCAAGGATGTGGGTAAAAATGTATACTCATACATTGCTGGTGGGACTGCAAAGTGATGCAAACACTCTGGAAATCAGTATGGCGATTCCTCAGAAAAACTTGGAACTGAACCACCTTTTGACCCAGTTATCCCACTCCTTAGTATATATCCAAAGGACTTAAAATCAGTATACTATAGTGATACTGCCACATCAATGTTTGTAGCAACTCAATTCACAATAGCTAAACTATGGAACCAGCCTAGGTGCCCTTCAACAGAAGAATGGATAAAGACAATGTGGTATATATTTACAATGGAATATTCCTCAGCCATAAAGAGAAATGAAATTATGGCATTTGCTGGTAAATGGATGGAACACGAGACTATCATGCTAAGTGAAATAAGCATGATATGTTGGTGCTAAAACAATGGTGGGGATGTGTGTGTATAAGAATAGAAGTACTTCAGATTAGACAAAGGGGAATGAAGGGAAGGGAGGGGGAGTGGGAATAGGAAAGATAGTATAATGAATTGGACATTACTTTCCTATGTTCATATATGAATACACAACCAATGTAATTCCACATCACATACAATCAGAATACTGGGAAGTTGTACTCCAGATATGTATAATATGTCAAAATACATTCTACTGTTGTGTACAACTAAAAAGAACAAATTAAAAAAATCTATTATAGGACCCTGAATTTGGGTCCTCTAGCAGCTGACCCTGAGCTAAGAATTTAAGGATGAACTATTAACTTAGAGGAGAAAGAGTGCTGCTTAGTGAAGAGGTGGTAAGATGGGAAGGGTGCTATCAGGCTGGCTACCAAACTGGCTACCACACCTTGCAAAATGTTGCAAAATCCACAGTTCAGAACTATTCTGATCAGGTACAAGGAAGCTGGGGTATTTATACCCCACATCTGTCAGATTTTGGTCCAGAGCTGCTGTGAGTTTTGGGGAAGAGAAAGAAGGGAGACTGGTAGGAGCCCCTATAGTATGGAAAATATCTGGAGGTCAGGCTGGCTTGCCCAGGCAAGCCAAGGGTATGGGCATGGACAGGTATGGGTATGACCAGGGAAAGATGGTAATCCTGATAGAGAAACAAAGAAATGCTTTGGGCTGTCTGAATAAAGGTGGTCTGAGAGACCTGGAGGTTTCCTAAAGTGGGGTGGGAGAGAGTGCATTTTAGATAAGGAGCCCTCAGGACTTCCTGCACAAAGACCGCCCTGGTTTGGCCATTTCTATTCCATTGTTTTCTCCTCAGAAATTCCCCACAAGTTTGTCCTCATCCACTCTTGACTGCATTACTTTATACTTACTTGTACTTCTGGGCAGACTTCAAAAGGGGCTGGTGGTGCTGGGTGAAGTAGCATATGCCTACTATCCCAGCGGTTTGGGAGGCTAAGGCAGGAGGATTGCAAGTTCAAAGCCAGCCTCAGCAACTTAGTGAGACCCTGTCTCAAATAAAAAATAAAAGGGGCTGGGACTGTGGATCAGTTGTTAAGTACCCTTGGATTCAATCCTCAGTAACAAAAAAGATGGGGGGAGTGAGGGGTGTGGAGAGGTTACTATTATTGGCTGGAAAATAGGAGGAGAGTGGAAGAAGAGTCAGCTTTTATTCCTCACCTTTCTCCACAACTTTTATTGGTGCATTATACTGGTAATAATAGTAGGATTTAATGTTACATATTTGTACATGCACGTAACAATGTAATTTGGTCAATATCTCTCACTAACACTTCTCTTTCCCTCCACTCTTTCTTACCCTCTGGTCCCTTTCCTCGGTTTTACTAATGTCCCTTAGATTTTCATGAGATCTCCCTACAGCTCTCAGCCTTCCTTTTCTTTTTTCCTATCTAACTTCCACATATGAGAGAAAATACATGACCCTTGACCTTCTGAGTTTGACTTATTTCACTCAACTTGATGGTCTCTAATTCCATCCATTTTCCTGCAAATGACATGATTTCATTTTTCTTTATGGCTGAATAAGTCTATTGTGCATACATACATTTTCTTTATTCATTCATCTGTTGATGGACACCTAGGCTGATTCCATAGTTGGCTATTGTGAATTGTGCTGCTATAAACATGGGTATGATTTATCATTGTAGTATGCTGACTTTAATTCTTTAGGATAAATCTTGAGGAGTGTTATGACTGGGACATATGATTTCTCACCTTTTTTCTGATCTCACATTCAACACTTCATAAGCCCAATATTTATATTCCAAATTTGGCCACCTCTTTCACTTTCATTGCTTCACACTAGCTCTGGTTGCCATGATGTCTCATGTGGGTCTATTGCACCTCCTGCTTGGTGCCTTCTTCCAGCTTTGCCCTCTGTTCTCCGCACAGGCAGGCAAGTGTGGAGTCATGCTATTGCTTTGTTCAGAACTTACAGTGCCTTTTTTTTTTAACACTGAGAAAATTCAAGAGTCCTTGCTGTGGCCTGCATAACCCATGCAACCTGGCTTCTGGCCTGTGACTGCTTCTCTGATCCCTTCTTCCAAAACTCATTTCCTCCTTTATTCTGCTTGCTGATTCTGAACCACAGTGGTGGCTCTTTTTCTGTATTGGACTTTGTATTGCTGTTCCTTCTGCTTGAAATGATTTTCCACTGCAAGTTATATAGTTCTCTCCCTTTTTCTCAGGACTTGGCTCTGATATCACCTTCTTCCCAACCTCCCCACCCATTCACCACTCTATCCTTTTACTCTGTCTGATGTTGTTTTAAATGTCTACGGAAATAAATGAAGACCACTCAAAGGAGAATAAGCAAAGGCTGCTCATTCAGAGCTTGCTGTAGCAAAGCAGGCAGCCACCATCACTTGTATTTGGTAGAGATGCAAAGGCAGGTAGAGAAGAGGGAAACTTCACAGTGGAGAAAAGGAAGGCTGCAGGTATGCAGTGACCAGAACCTGTTGTCCTGCGGAAGATGAAGGTGTGCTCACTAGAAGTGGGTCATTCTTTGTGACTGGTTAGGGTTGGAGGCTGTCAGTTACTAATCAAGTACTGGTCACTTTGGATTGTTTGGTACATGGCTTGTTCCTTGTCTTCTTGGACTGGTTAGTACAGACAGAAGTCTGACATTCTGGACTGGTTACTATAGATAGTAGGTTGGTTTCCTTGACTGGTTCAATTTTCATGTAGGAGTTTGGTGTGTATATTCATTCTCTCAGCACTTATGGCTTACCAGATGTAATATTTATTTATTTGTTAGTTGATTATTGCCTGGCTCACAATAGAAAAGGAGCCTGGTGAAGGTAGGGATCTGGTCTTGTTACTTGCTGTATTGTCATCTTCCCAAACTGTACCAGGCACATGGTCGTACCCAGTGAGTGCTTATTGTCTGAGAAATGATGATGCCTACACCTTCCTTCATTGGGGTTTCTAGATGCAAAACTAATGAGACAACTTTCTATTCCATTTCTTTTTCACTCTTTTTGGGGCTGTTTACCTCTCTGGCATTTTAGAGTAGGCTATCACCTGGAGAATCCTGGGTTTTGGATGGAGGGGTAAATATTAAATGTCTACAGAATCTGGGTAGGTAAAAAAAATGAGCCAGCCAGACTCTGTCTTGTGGAAAGAAGGTTAAGTTTTGCTCAGAACTCAATAACATTGTTTTTAACATGCCAGAATGCAGTGTCCTCTTTACAGAGCATATGACTTATTTTTTGAGAGTCTAGCATCCTGAAGTTTTATGTAAATACTTCCAATATTTGAATGTTTGCCACTAGTAAAATACTATGTATTAGTGGTGGTGGGGAGCAAAATGTTTCTGAGATCAAGAAATAGTCCTATGGTGGCCAGGGTTGTCTTCTGCTCTGCATGGTGTCTTGGGATCCACTTTGGACATCTCTTTGTGTCTCCATTCTCCTTGCTTTCCTTGGCCTCCCCCAGGATCAAGATAGTATATCTCAGGAGAGGAAAGTTGATGTGAGCCTCTGAGCCCCAGCCATTAGATACCGCAAACTGGGTCTTAGGAGACCAGCTGCCTTCCAAATGATTCCTTCATTAGGAGTCATCTTAGATTGGAGCAGGGTGATTGCACACGGCCGTTTTGCCATTGAGCTGATTGTAAGTGCAGCTGCAGGAGCCAGCGCTCCCTGATTAGAACTGAGATTCTGAAGCCAGATGAATTAATAATGAGGTGATGGGCAACCAGAGAGACTGACAGTGCTCTTGTTTATGTAAAGAGAAGTTGTAGGTGCTTTCACTTTAAAAAAGAATTTACTTCCCTGAACTTTAAAGCACTAATTGGTGCTTGGAGTAATTAAACGTATTTTTCCAGAGTACAACACTTCAGGAAAATCCTTTTCCTAAGCACCATTCATTATAGTTTGCACTGGATTAAAAGGCAAGACTTCTGGGTCATGCACATTATAAAACAGGAGAGGAAAGAGTGGGTAGGAGTCATTGGATGTTATCTTCAGAGTTATCGCTTAAGAGCCCAACAAAAATTATATTCAAAATGGATTTTTCCCCTCTAATTCCAGGAAAACACCAAAATGCAAACCACCTAGATTGGTATTATTTAAGAAGCTATTATCCCTGATTAAACCTAAGCACAACAAAAGAGCTATCCAGTTTTTTTCAGAAATGAGATATAAACTATAGTTATAAGTTGTAGTTGTAAGGCTAGTATTTTGCCAAATTTTGTGGTGGTAGCAAAACCCATATTTATTTTAAATTGCTTACATTTTCACTCCTCCAGCCTGATTGAGCTAATTAGAACCCATAGGGAATTATGTGTGTAATGGCGGGAACTGTGGAAGTATAAATATGCAATGCAATTAGCTCCTGCTCTTTTTGTGCATGTGATGCAATCTTGGAGCTCATGGGCTTGCAAAAGGCTTGGAACAATAGGAACCATTGATACTCAAGCTGCTAGGGGAGTCCATAATTATGTTATAATATCTTGCCAGCCTTTTGCATGCATGAAGGTAGAATGGAATATGAGTAAATAAAACCCAGCAATTTTCTCCATCCATAATTCTTTATATCAATAGCATATTTTCTCTGTTCTCTCTCCTTTTTTTCCCAAAGAAGATAGAAACTTACTTGCTTGAACATTTTATGTTCTATCAAAGGACTTCATCTCCATGGGAATAAATTGGATTTGCAATTAGTTAAATGAAAGGTTTTCTTGGTATTATTACAAATGGAAAAACACTATTCTACAATGCCCTCTGTCTATCATATGCAGATTTCCTTGACTTTGCTAACTATTGTGTTAGTTCATATCAGGAGATACTTGAATTTTGTCATTTATTCCTTACTTTGTTAGGACTGTATCCAGGCTAGTCTGATTTCACAGGCCTGTGACCTTTGTAGTTTCACCAGCATTCTACAATATAAAGAAGAACAATAAAAATTTCACTAATTTTAATTTTTCTTTACTTAGAATGATAATAAATAGTAAAAGACACAGGTAAAGAGAGACAGAGAGAGATCATAGAACAGAGGGATAAGCTTTATATTTTAGTACTTTACCATCATTTTCCCCCTGATTTTTGAATAAGGGGCCCCCTATTTCCATGTTGCACTGGGCCTCATAAATTATGTAGCTTGCTTTGTGCCCAAATAAAAGGAATTCAGAGATTCATTCCGTCATTCAGCAACCTTAGGAGCAGGAGATGTAAAAAATGAAGGAATTGGGTGGTGGGTGTTGGACTTAGCACCTTGCTGTGAGACAAATATCTATGGTTAATTCTTGGAGTTGCTGGGCCTTTGGAAATCATGGTCCAAATCAAGGAGCAGGATTGAATTCCCAGTTATGTTTGGTGTTGAGAGGAGTTAGGAAAGAATGCTGCTTCTTATTGCACCTGAGTATTTGACTTTGTAAGATACTATGTTATTTAAAATAAAAAAATCATTTATATTTGTTGAGAACACTTAAGATCTATTCTTGTCACTGTGTTATACAATGTCTGTAAGACACTTCAGAGATACTTCATTAACATCAGAACACATAATTAGCAGTAGCATTGCAGAGATTGGAGTCTTCCTCATTCTTTGCCCCAATTTACTTAGGTATGAGGGTCCTCCAGCAGTTATCTTTACAGATGTGAGATAGTGTCTATATTATGGTGGTGGGCATCAAAACTAGGACTGAAACCCATATCATCGGATTTAAAATCTGTTCCACTCCATTCAGTCTTTGACAACTATTCCTTCTGTCCAGTAACTAGTATTAGGAAACTGAGAAGAGAGAGTATTTTGCAGAACATTTTACTTTTCATTTCATAAAGATTATTTTAAAGAGCAAATTCTGCTCATACATCCAAATTATAACTTGTTTTATGAAAATACAACTTCTCCCTTCACTATGGCCCTGACTAGGAATCCCTGTGGTCTGAGCTGCCCTTGTGGTGTGGCATGAGCATAGATTTTGTGCTTATGCTTGGGTGGAATCTGAGTCCATCTTTGCAGAACCATCCGACTTTTTAACTGTAATGAGCCTCTTTGAGCCTTAACCTTCTCATCTGTAGAATGGAAATGGTGATCTGCTCCACAGTGATATCAGAGGAGGGCTAATGACACAAAATTGTAGAGCCTCAACATACGCTGATGCACAGTGAATGCTACTTCCTTCTCTTGAAAGACAAAACATTTTTCCCCATCTGTTTTCCATCTCTTAAGGTTTTTATCATGTGAAATCGATCACTTGATACCAATGGGCTATTTTATCTGTGTTATTCGAGAAATATCTGTTCTTTTAGACAAGTGCTACATTGATAAACAGAGATAATGATGGTTTTTCAAATTCAGTATTTTATTTCTTTGTTCATTTTCTATTCCAAAAGTAAAATCCCACAGTACTAAAAATTTTGGCAGTGGTGGTGGGGAGGCATTGGAGTCATAGAGCTGAATGATTTTAAAATTTTAAGCCCTTTTGGAGATCATCGTAATTGCTTATGCATAGAGAGGGCTTTACTCTGGGTCAGGCACTATTCTGAGCACTTTTTGAGTTTGGTGAAATCTCACAAAGAAGTCTTTGAGGGAAGACTGTGATTGTCTCTACTTCACAGATAAGGAAAATGAAGCATAGAGTTAAGTAACTTATCCAAGTTCACCTTGGCTGGCCCAGCACCACACCCTAACACTATACTAACTGACCTTAATTATGATACTTTCCATATTCCCAAATTTACCAAGGAGACCCACAAAGAATAACTAGGTTCCCCAGGATCATCTAGCAACTTAACTGAGGGTCAGGACTGGGACCCAGGATTCTGACTCTCAGTCCCAAGCTCACTCCACTGCACCCAGAATTACTGGCAGGACAGGCTCACAAGAGGCTCAAGCTGAGAACGATCTGAGCTAGATAATAATATTTCTATTTCTGTGCCTTCATTAAAGATGCATGATTTTTTTGTAATTCTTTCCTTTAACAGTAATTGCTGTGTTTTGTCTTTCAGGAACCTGGGCAGGAGGAGATAAGCCAACATATTTGCCTGTTGAGCCTACAGTTAAAAATAATTGTAAGGAACATGGGGCTATTTCAGAAACATCAGTGGTGGGACATTTTAACTCATGTTTTTTTATATTACTTGGTTCAAATATTGAGGAACTACCTGTAGGTAGAATGGAAAAGAGAGCAGAAGGAGACGAGCCAAATGGTGTCCACTAGTTTCATGGAAAATACCAGGGGTTATTCTGTGAAGGTAGGTGCAGATGAAATTTGGAGGTTGACCCAAAGTAGCCATTGACTGTACTCACACTTTTCCAGGAGGAATTTGGTGTATGTGCAATGAGATTAGTAAACCAGTTTGGTAATCTATAATGCAGCACGTGAAAATAAATAGAAAGAATAGAAGCCTGCTAAAGGGTCAGCACTGCCACTGTGGTTGAGCAAATCCTTGCGTTTGAATGTTCTGGACATTGTGACAAGAGAGAGACATTCTAGTTAACCAAAAAAGGAGGGAACATAGCAATGCAGTTTAGGGGAGGCAAAATTTATTTGAAAAAGAATTCAAAGAGTGTTTTCTCTGAAATAGCATGATAGAGAGAATACCAACCAGATGCAGAACACACCCTGTATTAGCGAGGTTTTTCCGGAGAAATAGAGCCATAGATGTTAATCTCATCTCTAATCCCCTTATAGCCACACCCAGATCATGTTTAACTAAATATCTGTGCACCACAGGACCCAGTTAAGTTGACAATACAATTAACACAAACCTCTTCTTTTTTGAAAATAGTCTGCACTTCTCTGGTTCATGTCACAGATAAGAATCAGAATTCTATACTAGTGTAAAATCTATGTTGCTTCAAGATTTCGCATTTATAATTTACTTGTATTAAATAGTCAGTGAGGGAAAATGAGACTATGTTAGTGAATATGAAAATACGGAGCAAGGGGTTATAGATGGCAATTGTAATCTTCCATCAGTCTCAGGCTTCAGACTTCTGCATTGTGACTTGATTGCCCAAATACTCAGGTAAATCTCACAGAAAGAAGATGTAAACCTAACTTTGTTGTGTAGGCTTGCCTTGATAAAACAAATATGTTTGCATTGAATTCATTTGGAAGCTAGAAAAGAGGAGCAGTAGGAAATGTTTGTTTCAAGTGTAAATCAGTGGTGACATTGGCTCATGTTTGACTTAAAAGGGTCAGAGAAAAGTGTTATGAACTTACAACAAGCTGTAGAGAGACTCCACGTTGTTACCCCTCATTGTGCAGCTCTCCTGGTTGGATTTAGGTCTGAAGAGATGAGCCAGACCAGCTGAATGTTTGACGAACATGTCAGCTGCTGTAACTATTTATTTCCTCTGATGCGATTCTGTATTCACAGGTCTGTATTTTTTAAAAAGGATAATGTAAAACTATACACTTTCTGGTTAATAACATATTTATTATTATTACTAGCAAATATTTAAATACTACTACTACTTCAAATGTACTAGGTACTTTTTTGAGTGTTTTTCTCTATATATCTATTATCTGTGACTACTGTAACATGTAATGGGGTATCATAAATGTAGTGACTTAAAGAACAAATACTTACTTTCTCTCAGTTCTGGAGGCTGGAAGTCTGAGATGAAGGAGTCAGCAAGGTTGTTTGTTCTGAGGACTATAGAGGAAGTATCTGCTCCAGATCTCTTTCCTTTCTCTTCTTAAAGAGGGTATCTTCTTCCTGTGTCTCCACATTTGTGGGAAGCCATCCTTATATAGCAGAGTCAGATGAGGTTGAGCCATAGAACACAGAGGCCTCGCTTCCAGGAACCAGCAACCACGGAGGTATGTGGCAATGTGGGAGTTTCCCTGAGAAAATGACTCCCCTAACTCCAGCCCATCCTGTTCATCACAGAAGCAGCTCCTCCTGTTCCAGGCCCTTTTACCTGTGTGTCTATAAATAAAAGAGAGTTGGGTTACTCCATGTTGTTAGAGACCAGAGCTAGTATGACCAGATCTGTCACCCCCCCTGTCATTTAAAAGGAGTATTGACTCTTATGTGTTTATTGATTAGATAAGCTTATGGGTAATTGATTGATTTATAGCCAACATCATCCTCTGGCAATTAACCCTTTTCTCATCCATGTGGGATGTGGTTGAGAGACCCCCACACACATTGTCTTCCCTCTGTACATATTTGGATTCAAATTTCCTCTTCTTATAAGGACAGCAGTCAGTGGAGAAAGGCTGATGGTAATGATCTCATTTTAACTTGATTACCTCTAAAGAGACCCAATCTCCAAATAGGGTCACATTCTGAGGTACTGGGGTTTGGAAATCAACATATGAATTTTTGAGAACACAATTCAATCCATAATTATACATATTGTTATGTATGTATGTATGTATAAAATGTATAGTACATACAAATACGTGTTTGTGCTCATGCATATTTATACACATATATGTGCATACAAACATAAATCCATTTAATCATTGAAATAAGCTTCTAAAATAGGTACTGTGATTTCCCCCCTTTTAAATACAAGGAAACCGAGATACTGAAGGGTTGAAGGATGTGTGTAGTGCCCACAGCTATCATGTTTTAAAGCTAAGGTTTGACCCTGGAGAAACAGGATCCTGAGATGGTAGCAAGGTCCACACAATAGCAAAATTTGTCTGGGAACCCAAGATAATATATTTAAAGAATGCGAAGGAATATAATTATGGAATTATTGTATTGAATTATTTTTGAAGATTCAAGATATTTTATTAACAGCTATTACAAATAGTAAGATAGCTCAATTACATTACCAAGTACAAAATCAACATATAAAAATCAGTAGTTTGTATATATTCAGTCTTTTGGAAGATTTACTGGAAGAAAAGTTTTCATATATAACAGTAACAAAAATATGTTAATATGTTTGTCAGTAAAAATGTGAGATCTATTAAAAATAAAAATTAAAATACCACTGAAGGCAAAAAAATAGCCTTTGTACAAATAGAAGGACCATATTATTGTGTAAATTAATTTGTAAATTTAATGAAACCTCAATGAAAACAGTTTTAAGCTATATCACCTGATGCTAAATTTAGTGAAAAAAATAAACATAGAAGTGGAACCAGCACTAAAACACATTAAGGCATTTTTAAAAGCCTAAATAATTTAAGAGTATCATACTGGTCTATTAGCAAAACAGAATGCCCAGAAGTAAGTACACTCAGATACATATAGAAATTGAAAGCATGAAGAGGACATCATCTCAAATCACTGGGAAAAAGAAGTAGTCAATAAATGTTATAGAGATAAGTAAAGTAATTAGAAAGCAGTTTTCTACATTGTGAAAAGATGTAGAAATTGTTATCTGAGCATGGTGGCGCATACCTGTAGTCCCAGTAGCTTGGGAGACTGAAGCAAGAGGATCGTGAGTTCTAAGAGCCTCAGCAAAAGCAAGGTGCTAAACAATTCAGTGAGACCCTGTCTCTCAATAAACAAAATGGGGCTCAGGATATGGCTCGGTGGTTGAGTGCCCCTGAGTTCAATCCCTGGTACCCACTCCACCCCCCCCAAAAAAGAAAGAAATTGTTATCTGAAAAAAAAAAGTTGCAGCACTTCAGAAGAAAGATTGAAGCTGCATCTATTTGGGATGCTTACTTGAAGTGGACTAAGGCCTGACTCAAGCAGTGGCCCACAGGCCTCTGCACTAACATCTGCCTTGCTTACCTGATCTGCTATGACCTGTGTGCCTAGGGTCAACTGGCTTTCTTCTGTTTGCCCAACCCTGAGCATCCCTGACAGTCAGTGAAGCAAAAGTGAGGAGTTGTTGCTGACCCTATATGGGACATGGAAGGTTGGGTGGGGACATGCGGTAAGTGTGGTCTTCACCTGATTCAGGTGTGGGATCACAGAGGCTTGCTCATTTGTCCTCTTTTTTCATCAGTGGGTGGCTCTTCCTTCAAAAGGACATCAGGATTGTGAGTTCAAAGACAGCCTTAGTAACTTAGCGAGGCCCTGCTAAGTGAAATGAGACAATCCCAAAATACCAAAGGCTGAATGTTTTCCCTGCTCAGTGGATGATGATATATAATGGGGGTGGGGAGTGAAAGAAGAATGGAGAAACTTTAGATTACATAGAGGGAAATGAATGGGAGTGGGGGTATGAAAAATGATGCAATGAGACAGATATCATTACCCTATGTACATGTATAATTACACGAATGGTATGAATCTAAATCGTGTAGAACCATAGAAACGAAATGATGTACCCCATTTGTGTACAATGAATCAAAATGCAGTCTGAAAAATTAAAAATAAATAAATAAATAATTTTTAAAAAGTAGAAAACATCCCCTGGGTTCAATCCCTGGTACAAAAAAAAGCCATGGCAGAAAGAGAAAGTTACTAAGGATCAGACACTTTGGCTCTAATTGCTTTCTAGCTGTCTTTCTAACCCAGGAGATATTCTGTGTATGCCTCATAATACCATTTCCTCACCTTTGAAGTGATGCTTCTTGACTAGGTTGTTTTTTCTGTTGAATAGTCTTTGGGGAGGGCCCTCCATGCTGTAAGGTATTGGAGACACAGAAGTAAAAAACCTCAGGAGGTCTGGTTGAAAACAGGGTCTTGGAGTCAACCTTCAGGAGTTCAGCTCTCAGCCCAGTTGCCACCTTGGCAAGTTACCACATCTCTCTGTGCATTAGTTTCTTCATCCATAAAACATCCTATTATGAGAATTTACCAAGTCAATGTTCTTACAGGTTTAGAGCTATGATTGGTACACACATGCTATGTGTTGATTAACCATCTCTGGCCTTAAAGAATGTATCCTGTTGTTAGGTGGGGGAAACATATACCTGTGAAGTGAGACACAACTGCTAAACCAGCACCATGATGTTCTAGGAAGGAGCATGGTTTAGCATCATGTAAGAGTCCCACACACTAGAGGGTTCAGAGAAAAGAGAGGGCACTGAACTGAGGACTGTGCTTGTGCTTTAATCTTCAGGAGAGTCCTGGAAAGGGGGTAAATATTCTCCATTTTACATCTGAGAAAATTGAGGCTTTACAGAGGTCAAGACTTCCTAGGAGTAAAGCCAGCATGTATTGCATCTGAGCCAAGGAGGTGGGTGGCCTGGGTGGAAACTGGTGCCTGGGATTGTGGGAGGCACCCTGTGTGGTCAGCATAGTGCTGGATCACGTAGTCTGGATTTGAAGGTTCTTGAACCTATGCTCATGCTGCTCCCTTTCAGAGCCCTCTTGGATGGTGGGGGACCTTGACAGGTGCCTCACTGTGCTGCTCATTTAGATTTTGCTCAGTGCTGCAGCAATAATCCAGAGTCAATATTTTACAGACTGATTTGATTATACTTCATGCCTGAGACTTCGGAAAAAGAGCATATTTTTAACATTAATAAATAAATGTTTTAGCTCAGTGTTAACCACACTCAGTGCTGATAAAGCTTTTCTTGAAGGGAATAAGAATGATGCTCTATGTTCATGGATTTCTGAAATCGATTATGCTTTTGTTAATTGGTTTTGTTCTCCTTCTTTTGGCCTTCCCCTAACACAGAAAATAAAATCGGGGGTTAGGTCTCTTTCACTGATGGATAGCACCCAGGGGCAAAACACAAATTTTTCTGTAGTCCACTTTGTTTTTCCAGAAGGCTCTGAGTGGCCATTACATAAGTCTAAAGGAGCAGGGTCAACTTCTATTTATGTGACAGATTCCTTATGTTTGTTTATTTCACCTGAAAATCTAACCCAGTGGAAATGTTTCAGGATGTTGATCTTTAAACACTGTGGATAAAATCTTGCTTCTTTTCCAAGCTTAACATGGAAACAACCACCACGATTAAAACAATAGCTGTTACTTACTGAATGCTCAATATATTCCAGGCACCCTAGTAAATGCCTATCATGCATAATCTTATTTAATTCTTCCAGCAGCCCTGCAAGGGAGGTGGTATTTTAATATCTATTTTATAGACGAGGAGCCCAAGGTTTAAGAAGTGAGGTACCAGGTACAGGGTCACAAGACCAGCTACTGGTGGAGATGGAATTCCAATCCAGTTCTTATACTTCTGAAATAAAAGTTCTTGAATATTCTTTAAAATATAGCTCTAGTACCATAATGGTTAATCTTACTTGTCAACTGAACTGCATTGAGAGCTGCCTCCAAAATTGGTAAAGCATATTTCTGGGTGTGTCTTTGAAGGTGTTTCAGCAGCATCTTCCAATCAGCTAGGGTCCCAGATGGAACTAAAAGCTGAAGAAGAGGGAAGCTTGCCCAAGTGCTCAAGCCGGATTATTCTTGTGGTCGCCCAGTGACATCAGACTCCAGATTCTTCGACTTTTGAACACAGACTTGCACTAGTGACTCTCGGGGGAGCTTTCAGATCTTCAGCCTCAGACAGGGCTGCATCATTAATCCCTCTTGCTCTGAGGCTGCAGCTTCTTGGATTGAGCAGCTACTGGTTTCCCAGATCTCTAGTCTGCAGACAACCCTGTGGGACCATTCAGCCTCTACCTGTGTAAGCCGACATAATAAATACCCTCTTAAAATAATATACATCATCTATTGGTTCTGTTCCTCTGGAGAACCCTGAATTCACAAGCAGTGAGTGAGTCTTACTTTCTCAGATAATTCACGAAGCACAGTGTTGTGTGTTTGGGGTTTCCAAGGCAAAAGAGGCAGATTCAACTCAGCTCAGAGACTTTGACATGTTGTCTGTGATGCCCAGAAGCAGTGCCAGGGCATGGAGCATGCCACACGACTTGACCTGCCAAATGGCCAGCCAGGCTTGGAATCTCTAACGCTCTGCAGCTGGAGGAATTATGGGACACCACTCTTCCTGCTTAGATTCCTGATTTCAGTTACGACTAACCCTCAGGACCTTCCCATATTCCTGCTGTCACCAAATAAGGTAATACTCAGATGACTTCTCTTTGCCTGGATTGTCTCCATTCTAGTATTGGATGCCTTTGTTCCCTGGTGAACTAACTGGGACTATTTCTTACCCTACATGTCAGAGAGTTCAAAATGACTAGCCTGGTTCTCTACCCTTTGTTATTTACCCAATCTACTGCTCTTATACATACAGAACTCCGTGGACACCAGGCCAGCTGGCTAGGGCTGCCCCTGACAAAGACTCTCCCCTTGATCAAACTCCAGCCAGGCTCCTCAGAGCACTCTTTTCAACTGGGTCTCAATTTTGGCTTATAAAGATTTGAACAAACACTAACATAGTTTCTAACCGCCGAAGGTCACATCCCTAGAATGACCTTAGCTCTCTAAAATACTGCCTGAGGAAGCACAAAGCTGCCAAAAGAATTTACTGTTTGCTCCAGTCAACACCTGGATTTTCTCCATTCTCTCATTGAATGCCTCTCTTACTTGAGGTGGGGCTCCTGTCCACCAGCCATGGTAGGAGGGTAGACTTTATAGTCAGTTAGCAAACCCAGTTGGATGTCACATGTACCTCTCAACTCCCTTCCAGCTTTTTATATAAATTCAAGTTGAGTACACTGGACTTTTCCTCCCTATTGAAATAATATTACTGTTTAAAATCTGTCCTTACCACTTTAGTGTCTGGCTTTGTTTATCTTTGACACCTCCTACATTCTGTGTTGACTCTGGTGCCTGTCCCCATCAACTCCCACCCACACAGTCCCACAGAATCTTGCTTTGAGGTTCTTTCTAATCTCTTTGGGCCTGCAGTGCCCGCTCCAGCTCTGCTCAGTCCAGGTCTTTTTGGTTTCCTTCCTCTGGCATCTTATGGTACTTATGTTTGATGCTTCTCCCTGAGGAAATAAAATATGCTATGTCATATTGCTTTCTATGCAGGCATCCTATTTATGCCTCTGATTTGGGGCCTCCTGATGGCAAGAACAATGTCTTGTACCTCTTTTTGTATCTGTGCAGCCAAAAGAATGTGTTATCAATGAATAGCTTAGAACGGGTGACTATCTAATCCTTCCATTATCTTCTGTCCTTTAGCAAACAAGATCTCTGCTTTTCAAGAACTCTTAGTCCACAGAAAGAAACACACATGTATAGATTTAGCCTTGGATATTTAGCATAGTGAGAAACTAAAAACATAACTTTTGGAGTCACATTGGCTTGGAATTTCTTGTTATGGAGTTCATTTTTTTTTTTTAAGAAAACATAGACAAATATATTTCACTTCTCTGGCTTCATATTGTCAACTATAAACAAGCTTGTCATATTGTCCCTGGGGGTTGATGGCCCTGAGGGTTAGTCATAACTATATCTACCACATAGGAAGTACCAGTAAATGGAATCAATGAAAAACAATTATCCAACCACCAAAACACAACTGATAAGACAATTAAACAAGTTTGGAGTTGAAAGAGAGGAAAGAAATAGAAATAGAAGTTTTGGAGCACTGGGGAATCAGGAACTTTGGGTCAGAGGATCTTGGAAAGACTTCTTGAGGAGCAGATGGGAAAAGGAAAAGGAAGAGGAAAATTGTCTTTTATCTATTGAGTCCTGCATTTGTGCTAGATATGTTTGTTGCTTTTTGTCCTTCATTGAATTTTCAGAACAATGCTGCTATAAGATACATATTAGTCCCACAATTTACACATGTTGATGTTTTCCTGCAGTCACAGAGTTTTGAGAGGCAGAGCTGAGAAAGACTCAAGCCTCTTTCTTTCCAGAGTCATTTTTCCCGCTGGGCGAACCTCCCTTCCTTGCTAATGTGTCTGTGCAAACACATTGAAAACCATGGATTTTCTTTGAAGTTCTGAACAGTTACACACTTTTTCTGATTTTCCAAAATCTGAATTGGTTTGGGTTAAGATATTGGCTTCACCTGGAAATTCCCTCTAACCTGCTTTGAATATATTGGCTTGTGAAAATATAGGATGTGTTTGTCTGTAAGGAATAGAAATCCCACCTAAAGTAGTTTAAACATTGAGGACATTTACTTTTTCTTGTAATGGAAGACAGGAGTTAGGGAAGGATCCAGACACAGTATCTTAATCCTTGGACTGTGGTTCTTTGTCTGTAAGGCTTTGTATTTCCCCTGGTAGCCCTTATTGTATACACTTTTTATCTTAAAGGTGACTGCCCTCAGGATTTCAAAAGGGCTTCCATTAACAGGTAGGACAAGTGACTTTTTCATTCCATGCAAAATAGGGGAAAATATCTCCTTCAATCATGGACCAAATATCCATTTTCTTCAGTCTGGTTGGGTCAGCTAGGTTCTGGGTCTAACTCTGGACCAATAGAAGTCAGTGAGGGGAATGATCTGTACCAATTGGCTCAAGTTGGGACACTGAAACTAATTACTGGTGAGAAGGATAGGGTTATTGTGACTGGTTGAAGATTCAGGACTCTTCTGTGGTCAGGACTGGTATGTAGAAGGAAGCAAAATTCTAAAGATGTCACATCAAGTACCGTGTGAACACAACAGACCAGAATGGATACTAACTGTAAGCAACCAGTAAGTCTGTCTGTTGTATATTAGCTGATTATTCATCCTAAATACTTAACCACAATTTGTATTCTCCTAAGAGAGAGGAAGGGAGAGTAGATCCTGGCTAGGCAGCCAACAGTGATGCTGAATCCGACATCAACTTCGGTGTTAGGCTAAATGGATAACTAAGGTAGTTCCAACCTCAGATTTTTAGTCTTTCTAGTTTCCTGTGCCCATAGTGATTAGGCAATCTTTACTTCTAACTTGCTCTTTAGAGTAGTTTCCTCCAAAAGGTGAGCCTGAATTTCACCCAATTACCCCAAGTCCTACACCCTCCTAGGTAGGACCCACTAACAAGTCAACTTAAATTGTATCTCTGTTTAATGCTGAGTAAAACATAACTCTACCTAACATATGGGAAAAGTGAGTAAACCTAGCTCTGCCCAGGGTGATCTCCCACCCTTTGTAAAAGCTTTATGAAGTTTCCAATCAGGCTTTTCTCTGATTTGCTCAGTTCTGACAAATCCTGACTAATTGGGAGCACAGGCAGCTTAAGTCAATTGTAGGTCTGATTATGGGAGATTTCAAGAGATGTGAAGTTATATCACTTTCAAATGCAGGCAGTAACTCAGATTATAAAGGATGTCTTCTAAAAAAAGACTATATAAAAAGTCCCTTTTATATAGATGAGCATGATTTATAAAGAGCTTATCAATTATTTGTATTTAATTCTTTGCTTTGAAAGTACTTATGGTGGCTGAACATCAGTGTGTTCTGCCAATTACTTTAACCTTTCTCTCAAATCTTGTTTGCACTATTGATTTGGACTATCAATGCTGAGTCTGAAATAATAAGGTTTTGGCCTATTCCTGATTGAAATCTTATGTGTTCATTAGGTCAAATTCTTATTGGACATACAAAAGGGTATTTGGTGTTTGAATGCTGGTTATTTGGGAAGTCATCTGGAAAGAAGAATTATTTTGTTACCATTATACTTATTTTAAGGGAGTAAGTGATGACTTGATCTCTATGATACATATATATGTTAATTGACAAGTAAAAGTCATAAATATTTATGGGCTAAATCGATCCACTTAACATATGCATTACCTCACATACTTATTTGTGTGTGTGTGTGTGTGTGTGTGTGTGGTGAGTACACTTAAAATCTGCCCTTTACAATTTTCAAGTATATAATATATTGTTATTAACTATAGTCACCATGATGTATAATAGATATCTTGAATGTATTCCTCCTAATTGAAATTTAGTGTCATTTGACCAACATCTCCCAAATCCCCCTTACCCTCAGTCTCTGGTGACTATCATTTTGCTTTCTGTTTCTATGAGTTTGACTTTTTCACACTCCACATAAAAGTGAGATCATGTAGTGTTGATCTTTCGGTGCCTGACTTATTTTCACTTAACATAATGTTCACCCATGTTGTAGTAAATGACAGGATTTTCTTTTTAGAGGCTGACTAGTATTCCATTGTGTATCTTACCACATTTCCTTTACCCATTCTTCCATCAAAGGACACTCAGGTTGGTTCCTTGTTTGCTATCATGAAGAATGGCTGTGATAAACATGGGAGTGCAGACATGTTTTTGAGATGCTGATTTTCTTTTCTTTGGATATATACCCAGGAGTGGGATGACTGGATTTTATCATAATTCTATTTTTCACTTTTTGAGATACCTCCATATTGTTTTCTATAATGGCTATACTAATTTACATTCACAGCAACAGCCTGCAAGGGATCCTTTCTCTGCACATACTTACTAACACTTGGATAATAACCATTCTAATATAAATAAGGTGGTATCTCATTATGATTCTAATTTGCATTTCCATGAGAATTATTATTTTTTTGCATTTTCCTAATGTTGGACATTTTTCATGTATCTGTTGGTCATTTGTATACCTTCTTTTGAAAAAATGTTTAATGAGATTCTTTGCCCATTTTAAAATCAGGTGTATTTGTTTTCTTACTATTGAGTTGCTTGAGTTCCTTATGTTTTGGACATTAACTCCTTATTAGATATATGGTTTGCAAATGTATCCTCCCATTTTTTAAGGATATCTCTTCATTCTGTCAGTTATTTTCTTTGCAGAAGGTTTGAGTTTGATGTAGTCTTATTTACCTATTTTTGCTTTTATTGCCTGTGCTTTTGGGGTCATGTCCTAAGATCTTTGCTCATACCTACACCATTGAGCTTACCCCTATCTCTAGAACAGATTTAATGAAAATGCAATGCAGCAACTACACAACTCAGTGTAAACTGTCATGCAAGGTAAAAGAAATAAGATTCTGCAGTGTGGCCAAGTGGAAGGAATTTCAGGATTCATGGGTTCTGCAACTTTTCTGCACTGACTGGCTGTGTGATCCTATACAAATCACTTCACTTCTTGGGTTCTTAGCCAGCTCATCCAGTGTTTTCACTAGACCAGGAGTGGCTAACTCATCCTACAGGAGTAAGACAGAAAATACATGTAAAGAAAGAGGACTTGGAAGAAAACAAAACAATGAAACATCCAGCAAAACTCCAGTGAGGCTGAGTGCAACAGGGAAGGGTGAGGTCTGTGGCATAGTGCAGCTCCATCTAAGGGAGGTAGTCTGCTATTTAGCTCAGACTGAACACAGGCCTTGTGTAGCCAGATCTGATTTTTTAAAAAGGGGAAGCTAAGAAAAATCCAGATTTTTATGTAAAATGTTGTAATTGTTAAATATTGGGCAAAACAATGAATATGTTCAGCAACACTCTGAACAAAATGACATTTTCCCCTGGGCTGAATACTGCTTGGGGTTGTTAATTTTCAACCCCTAGAAAAGATGAACTGAGAAATCTATCTGATTCAGGTATAGAATGCCATGGCTTGGTGAGTTTAATGCAGAAGTTCTCCCCAGAGTTACACCATCTTAGCAAGGCCTTAGTGGAGTCTGGTTTTGCTTCTCATGAGACACCTCCAATAGTTATCACCTAACCTCTGTTAACTGTTCCACAGAATGGACTGCTCTGCAGTAGGAAGGGGCTCTGTCTGAAGTTCTTTTTTGGGTTGAGAAGTAACCCTCAGCATACACTTCTCTTATTGATCCTACTGCTGTCATCTGGAGCAACACAGACACATCTTTGTTTCTCAGAGCTTGAGAACTGCATGAACCTGTTCTAAGCCTCAACACATTGCCAGAAACCTATTTTCTGAGCAGAGTCAGGGCTTTGAAAGGTCCTCTTAGAGCCCAGACCCTGAATGAGCAATAAAAGTTTTCCTGAAATAATTCAAATGAAACCCCTTCCACCATTGCCAAGTGCCTTGGGTGGGACACAGTTTTAGGCTGCTTAAGGCTAAGCCAGATTTCCCTCACTTGAGGGGAAAGAGGGGATGGGAAATATAGATGGCAGATTCTCAGCTAGCCTGTTGGAAAGCATGAGGGGAATGGAACTTAACATACCTCCCCCTGAGGGGCACCACTGAGATCTTTGTTCTCTAGGGTAGGTTGTACTGGCAGTGTCACTTTATCCCAGAAAGATAGCCCTATGACCTGAGTCCACCTCTTATCTCATCCTCTGGGACCATTAGGACTATTCTCTCCTTATTGGACTGAGCCTGGAATCACTCTCCTTTGCTCAGTCCCTTGTTGGGCTCCTTATTTAATACAGTAGCAAGATGAGGTTTCTCCTGGATAGATGGAAGCAAGCGGGGTTTCTGGCGCTTGTGCATGTCGCTCCGAGGCTCTACAGATCTGTACTGGGATGTGGGGAGTAAAGTCTTTAAAAGAAGTGGAGGGGATCAACTTCTGTTCAGAACTATTCTGGGGGATGTAAAAATGCTTCTTTATAATGTGACTCTGCATTATTGTGGAATCTTCATGACACATCACAGGGATAATCTTTCACATGCTCTGTGATTCGACCCATAAGGCCAGAACAGGAAAATTAACTAGGTGTAATAAATAATATAGAGTCTGGTGAATATTTAGGGTCTGGTAATGATGATAAATCAGGTTTGAAATGTTCCTTGAGGAGATTGTGAGATTCTGAGAAATGAAGCCAGGAAGATTGATTAGAACCTATTGCTGCTCAGAAAATCTACTGCAAAAATTACAGGGAGGTATTGCCGGGCTAATAAGAAAGGCGAATACAATCCACCTTGGCCTCTAAAAACCAAGTGGGCGTAATCAACAAATGTCATTGCTCTTATGGGCAGGTGTGCAGGAGAGCAAAGGATGCCCCCAGACACCCAGGGATTATTGAATTGATCCTGATAGTGAAGCGAGAATACCTTAGAATTTCTCTGTGGCCCTAATTTGCTTGGGAACTTTATTATTTATTTATTCATTTGTTTATTTTTCTGCCCAATTTTAAGGAACAGCCCACATTGAAGAAATAAAGGTTTTTAAGAGTTTGTGCCACTGAAGTCTGTTCTTTGGCTTTTGGTGCAAACATTCATATCCTAAATTGGGTACTGAAGCTGTACTGGATAGGTGGAGTATGTTAAGTGCTTTAGTGGTAAATCATCTCTCTCTCCTCAGATATGGCCCAACTTGATGGGTAAACTCAGCAGTACTGTGAAATATCAAACCTTTTGGAAGTTACCTGGGATATGAGGAAATTGTGTCCTTTTGGTTCTGTTTCTGTAGAGCAGTTTCTGCAGAATTAAGGAAAGAAAACATGCAGACAAGCCTTGAGGATTTGTGACTAGAAAAGGAAACATGAGAGTAAAGATGTGCAGAGGAGCTGTAGTTCATTGTCAGCAGGCCAGGGATGCGTTTGGATAGAGCAGGAAGATGATCTTTGGGCTCAGAAGGCCATGGATCCACAATTAGCTGTGTGAACTTGGGCAAGTTATTTGACTCCTCTGAGCCTCAATTTATGTCTGGGTAAGGTGAAAAGAATAAATATGTATCTTGTTAGAATTAAAGGGGATAGTATGGGTCAGTGTGTAATACCAAGTATGGCACATGGTAGCTCCCTTCTCCTCACCTGGTGGCCTTCTGTCTCCACAAACACTTCTGTGATGATTAATTTTATGTGCCAACTTGACTGGGTTGTGGGCTTCCCAGACATTTAGTCAAGCATTTTTCTGGGTGTTACTGTGAGTTATTAGATGAAATTAATATTTAAATCTCCCTAATGTGGGTGGCCTCATCCAATAATTTGAAGGCCTGGATTTAACCAAAATGCTGACCCTTCCCTGAGTAAAGGAATTCTTCCTACTTGACAACCTTCAAACTGCTTTTATCCCCATCTTTGGACTTCAACTAAAATGTGAGTTTATCCTGGGTGTCCAGTACTAGCCTCAGGACTGGAACTACACCCTGGTTTTCAGGCTTTGAACTTGGACTTGGACTAGAATAAAACCTTTATCTCTCTTGGGTCTCCATTTTGCCATCTCACCCTGTAGATCTTGGGATGTACCAGTCTCCATAATTTTGTGAGTTAATTCCTTAAAATAAATCTGTTTATATACATATACTACCTATAAATAAAAATTGCATTCTTTTGGTTCTGTTTCTATAGAGAACTCTAATAAAACCTCATTCTGTCCCTTGAGCATAACAAGCATTTAATATTCGTTGATTAATGAGCAGAACCAGGAAGTCACAGATCATTCTCCAGAATCCTGATGGTGGATGGGTCACCTCAACACTGCTTCCAGTCTCTCTTGTTTGGAACCCAGGTTCTTCCTGGGAGATTTGCTCAACGTCATCCTGCAGGGAATGTGTGTGGTGAGAGACAGAATCTTCACTCCTACGCATGTTCATCCACATAGGCCCAGCATGCCAGACCTGGGTTAGTGCATGTTCTAGAGCCTTCCCCAAAGCAGAGAGCTGAACCAGGTTCCAAATTGAAGACTAGGGACTTGAGAAGTTTTTCTTTTTAAACTGTGAAGTGTGAATAGAAATACTGGTTCTGTCTTAAAGTAAATTATTTGATTAAACAGGACATCAGTGTGCTCAATGGTTAGACTTGAGCAAGAAATGTGAGGCACACTACTAATGATTTTTCTAATTTATTTGAAGATAAATAATACAATAAGCTCCTCAGCTAGATTTGAATGAATTAGATCTCCAAAGCTAGGGAAGTAGTGATGAAGGAGGAACAATATTGCTGCAAAGCTGGTTTTACTGCTGGAGAAATCTGGAGCTGCACAAAAACCATGTTAAAATCACATCACAGATCTGTCTTCAGCCAGAAAAGGAAATTGAAAGTTAAAGAGAAACTTCCCTCTTAGACTCGGTTCTATTAATCAGCTTCCATACTGGGCGGTCTGTTTAAAGATTGGCCTATTAAGGTTATTGTGCATTAATGAGGCCCTTCCCCAATGGGCCATCCTGTTGTGTGCCTGCACTGTTTGACAGGAAGTGGATTATCATAAGAAGGAGTCTCATAGATGAACAGTGGTGTGTCACTGTAAGAGTTTCTAAAAATATGCATGCTGTCTTCAATTGGCTGCAAATTGTGGCTGATTGAAGGCACCAGGGGTATTTTATGACAGATAAATATGCAGTTAAGATGCCCACTGTCCCACAAAGGGGATGGAATAGACAAGCTGCCTTTGGAATGTGTTTTGTCCTCAAACATTTTCCTGACTGAATCTCCATTTCACAGCCCTGTATTACTTCTAATGACTACTTTGAGGTGTAAAGGGATAAATCCATGATTACCTGTAAACATCTGAGTACCTGAGAGAATGGGGTAGTTGGGAGACTCTCATAGTATCCCACCAGTCACTCTCACTCTCGCCTCTCATTCCTACTTCTTAGCCCTCTCTCTTTCCCTCTCATTCCTTTGTTTGTTCATTCTTCGTTCCTTCCTTCCTTCCTTATTTCTATAAATATGTCAGATAAAGTTCTAGACTCTGTAGATACAGCAGTTAACACTATAGAATAAGTCCTTGACCTTATGGTATGTGTGTGTGTGTGTGTGTGTGTGTGTGTGTGTGTGTGTGTGTAGGAGGAGGAGACTGGCAGTAACATATATGTTTTTTGTTTATGTACATATAATTGTGCATGCACATGTTAGTCTTTTTGTCAAAAGCTGGTTCTATGATCAATTAGATTTTAGAAAACAAAGTAGAGACATTGAAGACCACAAAGATTTTTCTGGAAGCTCAAAGGCAGTGAAAGGGGGCAAACTACAAAGTGATTGCTACTGCCTTTCCAAATTTATGCCCCTAAACTCTGGGTAGGAGAGTTGGATGATGTCCTAGGGTACCGGGGACAGGAGATTCTTGCTCTTCAAATTCTAAAATACTCCTGGAAAATTGAAGGGCTTCCTAAGGGACAGGTTGGAGGAGGTATTTTTCATGTCAAAGAGACTTCCAAGGTGTGGTTGAAGGCAGGTTACAGTCCCCCTTTATTTGGATCAGGAGGTGTCAGGATGGTGGTCCAGGATAGGGCTCACTACTCTGTGTGTCACCTGGTGTGTTAGTTAACTATTGTGGAAATGTGGGTCATCTGGGGCATTAATTTTCTATTGCCCTGTGACAAATTTCCACTGTTAGTAGTTTTAAACAACATACATTTGTTAACTCACAGTTTCTGTGATCAGGACTCCAGGCTCTGCTCAACTGGATTCTCCCCTTGGTTTCTTACAAAGCTGAGATCAATATGTTGACTGGCCTGCATTCTCAGCTGGACATTTAGCTGTGAAAGAATCCACTGCCAAACTCACTCAAGGACAGAATTCATGTCCTTGTGGTTGTTGGGCTGAGGGTCTTGACACCTTTTTGGTAGGAGTCTGAGGTCTCCTGCAGTTCCTAGAGGCCATCTGCAATTCTTTGTCGCATGGACTTTTCCAACATGGCCTCTTACTTCAAACCAACAAGGAAAGTTTCAAACCAACAAGGAGTGTTCTGGCATCTCAGATGGAGTCTTTAATATAACCTAATCATAGCAATGAAATTTCATTGTCTTTGTCATATTCTGTTGGTTAGAAGCAAGTCACAGGTCCTACCTACACTTAAGGAGAGGGGATTACACAAAAGTGTGAACACTGGAAAGTGGATTGGAGCCACCTTAGAGTCTATGCCATACCTCTTTGGTTTGTTATAAATGCAGGTTCTGGAATCACTCTGGACTGATTGAATTCAGAATTTCTGGGATGGGGCCCAGGAATCTACTTTGCAATAATTCCCTAGATGCTTATGTGATATGCATGCTATGGTTGGAGAAGCTTAGGGACAAGATGAACTTGGGTTAGCCTGAAGTCCCCCTGAGCAGGGTGGAATATCTGATGTCTCTTTTTGCCAGTTCTACTTAGCATCTCCCAAGCCAGTTCTAGCACTGACCAGCGGCCGCATGGTGACAGAGCTGTGATGCCCAAGGACTCGGCAGCCATGTCTAAAGGATGGAAGAGTGTAGCCATGACAGCACTCTGTACAGATCTGGCTTAATGCTCAGTGGACATCTAAAAATAGAGCCTGCCCCAGAATGTGGACTCTAAATTCCTTGTTCAAGAACATTTACAAACCTAAATACAAATGTTTGTAGCATCTTTCTTCATGGCAGATATAACTATGAATGAGTCAAATGACAATCAGTACCAAAGGGTTAAATTATGGAACATCCATACTGTAGACTACTATTCAACAATTAAAATATATGTGGCAACTTGGGTGAATAGCCAGGGAATTCTGCTGATCCCAAGAAGTTACTGTATGACCCTACTTGCACAATATTTAGAAATGATAAAAGTTAGAAATGGAAGGCAGGTGTAGTGGTTTCTGGGTATTAAAGTCAAAGTAGAAGGGATGTGTGGTCATAAAAGGGTGATTCCAGGAATTCTTTGGTGTTGGAACTGTTCATTTTCTTTACTATGATGAAGGATACCTGAACCTACACCAGTGATGAATTTGTTTAAAACTTAATACACAAATCAGTACAAGTAACCTGGGAAATCTGAATAAGGTAGATTTTATGAATGTCAATATCCTGGTTGTGATAGTGTAGTATAGTTTTGCAAAATATTATTGGTGAAACTGGGATAAGTATATAAATCATCTCTTTTTTATTAAAATTGCATGTGAATCTACAATTATCTTACTAAAGTTTTTAATTGAAACATAGGACCTAGGTTTCCCTTTTCTGATCTCATCTTTGTCTCGCCTATGTGGAACAGATCATTGCTAAAAGCCACACTCTTTTTTCTTCCTCTACAACCCCATGGGGAGAAGGTTTTGGTTTTGGTTAAATTGCCTTCCTCTTTTCACAGAGATTGTTTTCCTCAGGTGATGGCCATTCTTGGGTGAAAACTTTGATGATAGAAAACCCAGACAAATGAGAAATGCATTTTCTCATGGGGGTGATGTTACCTAGCTTATTCTTATCCCAGGACTATGGCCTATACCTGCAATAAATTAAAGGCAAAAGCAAGACTCTGAAGGCACACGTCTGCATCTTTCTTTTATTCCCCATTGTGCTAGTCCCTTTCCATCAGTGTAATAAATAACTGAGATAATTAACTTAAGAAGAGATGAGGTTTATTTGGGCTCAATTTTTGAGGTTTCAGTTGATGATCAGTTAGCCCCATTGCTTTGGGCTTGTGATATGGTAGGAATGCGTGGTAGACAAAATCCACTTACATCATGGCCAGGAAGTAAAAAGAGAAAGAGGAAGAGACCATGGTCATACAGTCCCCCATTGAGAGTATTCTTTTAATGACCTAAGGACCTTGCACTAAGCCCCATCTCTCAAAGATCCTACCATCTGCCAGTAGTGTCACTGTGGGGATCAAGCCTTCAACACATGGGCCTTTGGGGGGCATTCAACATCCAAACTCTAATACTCACTGAATAATTAGTGTGGCACACCCACAACATGAGAAATTCACCTTTATTGAGGTTTCATCACAGTATGTGACTCTGAATTTATTGGCATAATCATCTCCCTCATTAGATCAGGATATTGTGGATTAGCAACCTCTGCCCTCTTTATCATTGTATCCCCCAGTGCAGTGATGTTTAACTGATGTTGAAAGAATGGGTGAATACTGAACCTGACTTTATTACTGTCCATTTCCATGTGGGAGGAGAGAGACAGTCATGCTGGTTGTCTAAGAGAAATGTTATGTGGCTCTTCTCTTCAAGATTCATTTCTCAAAGCTGGAATTGGGGTTGACATGATATTGTGTGTATGTGTGTGTGTGTATTTCTGGATTTGCCTTTCAGGAGTAAGTTCTGGTTGAGCAATTCTAAAAGAAGAGAAATATGAGGCTTAAAGAAAAGTGTCTTTACCTTTGGGGTTGTGGAAGGTGTCTCCTCCCATTTTTGAATTTTTGGAAAAGAGCTTTTTAACAAACATTGAAGTGAAGAATTGAGGCGGGAATTTTTGTTTAGTTGACAGCCTCCTGTTCTCCCTAGGCCACCTGCCCCCTACTCCTCTTCTGAGCAGTCTTTCCAGGGGACTGACTCATTGAAGATGTTTTCCAAATTTTTTTGATTGATGGGATAAAGCTGCAGTCTATTTTCTCAGCATCTCTGTAAGGCCTGCCCTGTATGCAGCAAATTGCTTGGTTCCTTCAAAATTGTGAAAGTTTTACTTCATGCATTCTTGAATAAAATGCTTTCAACTGAGTGAAGAATATCAGCAGAAATATCAAGTGGCCTCTTGTATAGAGGAAGGAGGATCAGGTTTGGAGTCCTCAAGGGTGTGAGCTTCAAACATCAATATTTTGGTCACTGGCCTGATTACCTGTATCTTGTCTATGAGCATCCTGCCTACCCAGGCACAGTGTGTTTTGGGCCTCAGTGGGAGAGTAATTCCCCAGCTGGCAGTTTTATGAGTTTGGAAGTAGAGAGCCAAGAGGATATGCTTCTCACTACTTCTCTTGTATTTGGGCAAAAGGATGTTCCTCCTTTTACCTCACTATATTTCTCCTTACATTGCTCTTAGGCATAGGCGGCTAGTGTCTCTAATGTTGATGATGTCCTGTTGTTTGGTTGGTCTTGGGGGCAAACCTCTAGTGTGAAAAGCACCCTTGCATGGGGAATTATACTTGTTTCCCTTCCAAATTTATGTAGACAAGGTCTTTAACTGAGTACTCCTAATACTATTGGAAAGGTGATGGAGATGGAGCCTATGGGTGACGTATTGGGAACTCAGTGAGCAGTTGATGTACTGAAGATGCCAGTGGGGTGGGGAGAGAGGGGGGCTACCTAGAGTTAGCATCAGAGATATGTAAGGAAACTTTGCAGACTGAATCAGCATACGCCTCACATATGCATGTGTAAATCATGTAAAATTCCATGTCCAAAATCATTGGAAAAGGAATCTGAGGCTTCTGTAGTCTCTTTTGGTAAGGACAAGGGTGGATGGTGGTGGTAAGCTTATCTGAACAGAAAAACTGGCTCTCTGCTCTCTGTAAACTCCCACAGACTTTTCCTGGCATTTCACCTGAAGATGGTCTCCCTCCACCAGTTTCTCTGATCACCTCAAGCTCTCTGATGTTTTGGGATGGAGTCAGTTCCACATCCCTCTAAGCTTACTGCTGGGATCTGTACTCCACCTCTCCTCCAGTGCAGGGCTGGTTCAGCAAAAAGGATTCCCTGCTCTCTAGGGAGGGCACAATTTCATGCTGTAAGAGATAAGGGAGATAGATTATAAATTTATGATTTAAAATATCCTATTTTATTCCCATGACATGGTTTTCTGTGTATATAGAATACTATAGTAATTAATATAATCGATACCTATTTAGTAGACCACTGAGTTTAGAGAAGTTTTTTATCATTCACATTTTCTTAATAGATAAGAAAGTGTTATCCAGTAGGAATCTGAAATTTTTAGATAGCAAAACAGAGGTCTTGTTCTCAAAAGGAATGGAGGAACATATAGGTTGAAAGTTGCCACTTTTCTTTTTTTAGAATAATTGTCCACAGTGTATTCAATGTTTTGGACTTTTTTCCTGTTTTAACCAATTCAGAGTTAAATTATCACATTCTATGGTATACTTATAACATGAAAGAGGTGTGATTAATCAAAATAAAGTCCCTCATGGAATAGCGGCTGTAGGCAATGATTTCACTGGGTGAAAGTTCAAGGGGAGACTTTTTTTTATCTTTGGAACCCATTGATCTTCACTAGAAGTTAGATAACTAGGCACTCTCTGACTTCTGATGTGATTCAATAGGAAATCACAGCATTATCTTGTCATCTTGATGCCAAATATGTTGAACCTAGATGTAATCAAGTGTCTGGTTCCAACTACCTATTATATAAAATTCAGAAGAATGGGGAACACAATGGATGATGTATTTAGCCATTGGATAAATGATGACTTTTATTCAACAAATAAAGGGCATAGAAAAAAAAATGAGAGAAAAAGAGACTTAAAAGACTAATCAAATAAATGGTATGCATGAACTCATTTGATTTGAACAAATTAACTACAAATGTACATTTTTGAGCAATTGGGAAAAATTAGGGCAAATCATTAGATGATGTTAAGAAATTATTGTTAATTATGTTGGATGGTATAATGACATTGCAGTGATATAAAAAAGAAAAAATGCCAGTCATTTACAGATACATATAAATATATAGCCATCCCTCAGTATCCACAGGGAATTGGGGGCATGGAAACTGAAATCCAGCAATAACTCAAGTCCCTTATGTAAAATGGTATAGTATTTATATATGACCTATGCATACAAAGACATATTCTAGTACTTATATATGTGACCTACACATATTCTTCCAGATACTTTCAAGTATTTCTAGATTACTTACAATCCATATTAACAATATAAGTGTTGTTATACTATGTTGTTTAGGAATATGGACAAGAAAAATATTCTGACCATGTTCAGTCAGTTGCTTTTTTTTTCCCACTAAAATGATTTCAATCTGAGGTTGGTTAAATCCATGGATACAAAGGACTGTTACTTTTTTTTTTAATTGTAAACAAATGGGATACATGTTGTTTCTCTGTACATGGAGTAAAGGCATACCATTTAGGTAATCATAAATTTACATAGGGTAATGTTATTTGATTCATTCTGTTATTTTTTCCCTTCCCCCCACCCCTCCCACCCCTCTTTTCCCTCTATACAGTCCTTCCTTCCTCCATTTTGCCCCCTTCCCTAACCCTAACCCTAACCCTAACACTAACCCTCCCACCCCCCATTAGAACTGTTACTTTCATTGGGAAAATGATAGGACTTCTAGGTTGACTTTGAAACACAATAAGGAAAAAATGGTGGGGTACAGATGAAATAAAAATGGCAGAATTGTCAGTGATTATTGAACCTGGGGATAAGTACTTGGGGTTCATATTCTGTTTTTCTACCGTGTATATTTGAAAACTTTATAATAAATGGTTGAAGTATAATTGAGACAAGATCTGATATTTATTTGTAGATCTCAGAGAAAAGGAAGAAGAGGACATAAATAATGCATAGGTCATGTCCCTTATTGATACTTCTGTTTTTCTTTCTTAAAGATAAATTTTGTGGGCATGTATAGGATTGGGAGGTGGAGATGCTACAGATGTAGGCTTGGGCTGTTTTAGCTGTGGGGGCCAGGGATACAGAGAAGGAGGTGGTAATGGTTAGTTTGATGGAGGAAGTATAGGAAGTCCAGTGCTAATTTAACTAAGGAGTGTTGGGTCATGTTTATTTCTCATTTGTTTCCCTTTTCTGTTAAACTTGAGGCCAGGGATTTTGTCTTAGTTGTTGACCTATCCTCGGTTCCTGCCAGAGTGTCAGGGTAAAGCTTTGACACAACAAATGTTGATTTGATGAATAATTAAATTTTAATGAATTGGCATCAACTTTTTATATGAGTGACCCAGTTAAAGGCTTTAACGAAAACTAATGCAATGAGTAAGCTGATCTAAACAAATCCTCAGTATTGAAGGGAAAATGGCAACTATTAGGTGTCAGGAACATTATGCCATATAAATGCAAGTCATCTTCATTATAGTTAGGTGCTAGGTTGTTTTGGAGATGGAGTTACTGTACCTGCCTTTTAGCCTCATGAATCCCCATTATGATCTCCCTGGTTATAACAAACATGTATAATGCTAAAAATACTACTTTCCTAAGGACAGTATTACAGGCATGGAGACATGAAATTACTTGCAAAGGAGGAGACAAAAGGGGCTGCAATAAAATTACTTCCTATCAAGTATAATAAACATGCACAATAAGTTATTATTAAGGACCTTTGAGGCTGGCCACATTAATAAGCTATGGAGACAACTAAATTAGATTTTGAGAGAGAGAGAGAGAGAGAGAGAGAGAGGAAGAGAGAGAGAAAAGGAGAGGGAGAGAGGGAGGGAGGAAGAGAGAGAGAGAAGGAGAGGGAGAGAGGGAGGGAGGGAGAGAGGTGAGGGGAATGAAAATGAATAAAGATGAATGCAAAAAACAGAGAAAAATAGAAAATGAAGAAAACAAAGAGGAACAGGTATGATGGAAATTGCCCTGCTATGCTGAGGCAAGAGTGAAAGCAAATCTAATGAGTTTCTCTGCTTTCAGTTTTAAAAATAAGACACATTTCTCAGATATGAAATGTGGTCCATTTTCTGTCAGTGGTGTTCTGAGTTGTCTTTAGGTAGCAAATGTATGCCATAAAATAAACTTCAAACTCCCTACCCTTTCCTTTTTAGGGGTGGCACAAATCTAGCTTGTTTGGAAAACTGGCTCTTGATGACAGTATTTCTACCCTTACTAGAGAAATTCATTGACAAGCAGTATATATGTGTGTGTGTGTGTGTGTGTGTGTGTGTGTGTGTGGGTGGGCGGGTGGGTGTGTGCGCACGCGCACATGTATGTGAGTCTGTGTGACTATGCTATAGTTTGTAGGTTTTACAATGAATGCTTTTAACATCTCTGAAACTAAGGCATGCATCAGGGTTTAATTGGCAGCTTTTTTTTTCTTTCTTGATGGTTCACAAAATAATGCCATATATTATAATCAGCCACATCTTAGAGTATACATTTGATTTATTTGGAGGGGGAGGAAGAATAGAGAAGAAATAGAAGAAAAGGTGATGCCTTGTATAATGGCAAAATCTAGAAAAACCTTTTTTACTTCAATTCCTACTTCTTGTTTGTATGACAATGCTATGGTTTGGGTGTGATTTGTCCTCCAAGGGTTCATGTGTTGGGAGCTCGATCCTTCGTGTTGTGGTGTTGAGATAGCAAAACCTTTAAAAGGTGAGGCTTAGTGGCAGTGGTGAGGTCATTGGGGGTCCTGCCCACAATAGGGATTCATGCTGGTCTCTCAGAGTGAGTTAGTCCTCCAGAGAGTGAGTTTTTATAAAGAGTGAGCCTGACTCTGGAGTCTCCCTTGTTTCCTGGTGATTTCTTTCTCTCACGTATGTTCCCACCATGATACCATCTTCCATGTTGACACAAAACGAGGGGAAGACCTCACCAGAAGACAAACCAGTGGGACCATCTAATGTTGGACTTTCAGCCTTCAAAACTATGAGCTAAATAAGTCTCTTTTCTTTATTAAGTACCCTGCCTCAGGTACATTATAGCAACAAAAAATAAACTTTAAGACTGTGGAACCAACCTAGATGCCTTTCAATTGATGAATGAATAAAGAAACTGTGGTATATATATATATACAATGGAATATTACTCAGCTATAAAGAATAATAAAATTATGGCATTTGCAGGCAAATGGATGAAATTGGAGAATATCATGTTAAGTGAGATAAGCCAATCTCAAAAATCCAAAAGGCAAATGATCTCACTGATAAGCGGATGATGGCACATAATGGGGGGTGGGAGGGGGCAAGAATGGAGGAAGGAGGGACTGTATAGAGGGAAAAGAGAGATGGGAAGGGTGGAGGGAAGGAAAAAAAACGGAATGAATCAAACATCATTACTCTGTGTAAATGTGTGAATATGCAAATGGTGTGCTGTTACTCCATGTACAAACAGAAACAACATGTATCCCATTTGTTTACAATAAAAATAAATTAAAAAAACTTTAAGAAAAATTACATCTGCCTATAGTCTTTGGATGGATCCATAAAAAATTTCTGCCTTCTAAATGGTCCTTCATTTTTTTCTCCTATCTTTTCTCTGGGTTCTCACAAACTTTGAATTTTGGCTTATGGAGCACCACATTTAAAACTTTCCAAAAGGTATCACAACTAAGATCAGTTGTTGCTTTGAGAAGAATTATCTGTAATACGATATGAGAACAGCACCCAGATCTGTAACATAAGGTGGGATACAGATGTCCCTCAATATCTTAAAGAATACCACCATTGCTGAGTCCAAATGTACTGACTTGTGCCCTCCACACTGTGCTTCTGCTTCCATTTCTCACAACTAGTATCTGGGCACATGCTCGTGCTAAATGCCAAGGGATGCAAGCTTCAGCTCAGCAGTGCTGAAGTAAAGGGGCCTTGGCTCTCTCCCACAAGTGGGAATTGCTTCTAACCCCTCAGGGCAATTCCTTTGACTCCTTTCTGCAGCTGTAGGGCATGTGGATTCCACTTAGAGACGAGGACATTAACCACTGTGGGCTCAGTTGGCATGTCATCCATCAGACAGATGGAGAGGAAGTGAAGCTAGAAACCCCCAAGCCTGGCACCCTCTGGGCAGGAGGCTTGAATGTTGAGATGTCATGCAGAAGCAGGCATCTCTTAAACTTGTTTTGTTTTTGTGATATAAGTGAGATGAACAGATGATGACTATGGTGGGGATTCACCCAGTGAGGTGGTATTGCTGTGGGCTGTGGGAAAGATCAAAAGAATCTATCTGGATATTGGTAGTTTACAATCAGGTGATGAGTTAAGATAATAGATTATATAGAGAAAGCAGTAACATACAGTCTATGGCTGTATCCATTATCCAAACAATTGGAAAAATTTCAGTGAAAAATAGTCATCAAGTCAACTGAACCAAATTAATTTGGCAAGGCTTAAAGGGTTCTGGATATATACTCATTGACAACATTAGGTGCTTCCTAAAGCATCTACTTTAGAAATTTGATGATGTTCACTTGGGTTCTATGCAAATGTCCTTTACACATCCACATAGTTAATGGTTTCGTCAGAGTCAATTTTTCCTTCCTGGAACCAAACAAAAATGTCACCTCCCTCTTGGAGAGATTTAGTCATTGACAGAAACATAATTTCACTTATCTAGCAAGAGAAATGTTGACACTGACAAGAAGATAGTACCTTTTACCTTCAAAACTGTTTTATAGGAAGCAATTTAAGCTAAAATAGCTTTTTCTTCCATTTTTCTCAGTTTTATCAGCAATGATTATTCTCTTTGCTGCTTCAGTGGGTCTGCTGTGTCAATCCACCTCCAAAGTGCTTAAGACTGATCTGAATGGCTTCTGGTTTAGAATGAAGTTAAATATCCACTGGTCAGTTCTTAAGGTTGGGGCATCTAAAAAGGGATCTTGGACAAGTGTTTTGTGCAGGGTAACTATAGGGGTGGAGGGGATGTAGAAGCTCACTATGGTAAAAGCCCCAGAGCTGGGGTTACCTCTCTGAGAATCATCACCATGTTGACAAAGCCATTGCAAGGAGAACTGTTCCAGGTACTGATGCATATGGGAGCATGAGAGAAGAGCCAAGGAGAGTAATAATGGAGTGATCCATGAATCTATGTCTGCTTTGTGGTTAACAAGGGGTTCCTTGGCATCTGAATCCCTGTCTTTAATCCCAGGACTCCTCCTCACAAGCTCTGTGACCTTTTATGAACTCCTCACTCTCTCCAAGCATCATTTGTACAATGAGGATAATATGATTCCTACTTCACCAGGGACTTTGGTGATAATATGTGTAAATCATTTAACTTAGTCCCTGTCACATAGTAAGTGCTCAATAAATGTTACACTAGCTTTTTATTCCTTCATCATATGGGTCTTTCTCATCAGACTGGGAACTCACCTGGAATGAGAATTCTAACATAGCCATCATTTTACTCTTGTGACTTTCTTTGCTTCTCCAAACCTTAGAACAGCCTTGAGGTGGCCTCTCCTCTTGCTTCCATGACAGATCCTGCCCTGTTTGAGGTCTCCTCAGACCTCCTTAGCTGTTATTTTCTAGTTTTCTTTGCTGCATTTCCCTCTTACGCTAGATCTCTAAACATCAGCTTCTTTCCTGGGCTTTCCTCTCTTTACTTATTCTATCATCTCTAAAATTGATATCTTCTGAGCTGATCTCTCTTCTGACCTTGACTCATACAGATTTTTATTGGACATTTCTCCTTGGATGTCTCCATAGACAAATCAAATTTTAAAACTAAAGAATTCAAAATTAAAACTATTATTCCTCTTCTTCCCTTATCAAATCATTTCAGTATATAACTATACTAGTCATCTAATTTCTCCTGCAGAAACCTAGTGGTCCTCTTTTTCAATCACCATAGCCAATCTATTAGCAAGTCCTTTTGGTTCAGAACCATTTACTCCCCTCTACCTCAGTTGCCCTTACTACAATCCAGGTTATCTTCATCTCTTTTCTGGCATTTAAAGTGGCCTTCTAGCTGTTCTCTCCATTTCTACCCTTGACCTCTGAGAGTCCTGTTTTTTATGTGCAACCAGAAATAACTCTTAATTCACAACTGGGTTGCATTCCTATCCTGATTGAAATCCATCATGATTTTCTTTTGCATGTTGCAGGAAGTCCCAAGAAGGGCCTACAAAGGTCCCCAGGAATCTGGTCCTTCCTTTCTCAAGCATCCCTATATTCACTTATTCCCTTCACTCAAGCCCTCTTGTTTCATGCCTCAGAGTCTCAACATGGGTATTCCTGCTGCTTAGAAACCCTTTCTCCCAGCATCTATGGCTGCTCCTCTTATTCTTCAAATCTTATTTAGAGAGTCATATTCTAATTCAGGCTGCCCTTCCCCTAGTCCTTTCTGTCCTAGTCTCCTGTTTAGTCCCTTCACAGCACGTTCCTTAATATGCAATTCTTTTATTTAATTGATTTCTGTCCCTTTATCCTACTGGGAAACACTTGAGGTTTCTCCAGTGCCTAGCAAAGTGCCTGGAACATGGTAGGACTCTGACTATTTGCTGAATGAGTGAACCAACAAGGTACTGGCTAGATGTGCATTGAATGAATGAGAGAAGTTAGTGACATCTACAAGTGTGTAATTCTTTTTTGAGGTGATTCTTTCTAAAAGATATAGCATTAAACCCAGTGAAGGCTCCTATGTGGGGATGAGTTGGAAATTTTAGGGCATAAGGCTACAACTTTTATTTTAGCTCTTTTAATAGATTATGTGACCTTGGGTGTGTTTGCTAACTGCTCTCAGCTTTAATGTTCTCTTTTGTGAAATGAGGATGAAATATCTTTACCTCAGAGAGTGTTGTGAGGATTAAATGAAATAATGTATGTAAATCCACTGCATACAACTGGCACAGAGTAGGGACTCAATATCTAGTCACACATTTTTTTTTTCTTCTACCAAATACAAAACCTGTGAATTTCAGGCCTCAGAGTTTGTGAGAACGGTAGTTTGGGAGGAGAGAGAGAGGATACTAGATGCTGACTCCCCCTTGCCCCATATCTTCTGCACTTGTCCCCCAATCACAATATTGAAAATCTCAGACCAGGGCAAGGGGGACCATTTTTCCCACGGTAAATGTTGCCAGTCATTTTGGGGCATATGGGTCAAATAATTTTCTTTTGCTGATCCTTCTTTGAAGTTGCATATTTCAGTTTTCAGTTCCTTCAGTTCAGAATATTATTGTACTTTGGGGAGAAGTTCAATGTCATTTATTTTTTCTAATCCTTGGCTCCCACATCCATCAGCTAAAGAGCATGCTTGGGCAGATACTAAGAGGTCTCTGAGAACTCCTAACCACCTTTGCTTGGTGTCACTGTATACTATTGTCCTAATTTCTCCTTTATTATTATCCTATTTGTCTGGAAACCTGCTCTATACTCTTATTCTGATCCCCTGAGCAGGTGGTGTGAGATTTTCTGGAATCTGAACTGCTCTCCTTCCTTGGCTTCTGGATTCCTGCCTTTCCCTTTTCCATCTCCTTCCTGTCCCTCTTCCTGCCACCCTTCTTGCTCTTTCTTCCTCCAGTCCTCTGTAGTCCCTAATTTGCACCAGCTCTTCATTTAATGCTCTTTTCATTATCTTTCTGCTTGATATCTTTTCTGCTTGATTGGTGGAGCGGACATTTAGGTGCTCATGTTAGATCTCCCTGGGTCTACCTGTAATTTCAGCCATAGACATGGAGGATATTTTTGGACCTCCTTGTTCCTTTCTGTTTCTCTGCCTCAGGGCCTTCTTCAGTACCAAGGGAATAGCTGATCTTGAGCAAGCACAGCTCCAAATGCAGAGAGGGTATTGCCTCGGGGCAATGCTCAACCATTGGAGGCTTGGAGTACTGGCCTTGGGTCTTGTTGACTCATTGGATTTTTGTAGAGATGGAGGAGCATGGGATGACTGCCAGAGTTGGAGAGGCCCAAGGAGACTTGGGTCCATACAGAGGACACAGGAGAGACACCAGGCAGGGGTTGAAAAGCCTCAGGGCAGGAATCTAATTTGTCTTTATACTGTACCCCACTGTAGTATTGGCATCTAAGTGTTTATGAGGTGTTCATTGAAATAGCAAACCCATTTCTTCACATGCTGATTCCTTTCTGGAAAGCTGCTCTGTCAGAATGGCTTTCTTTGCAAAGCCAGGTGCAGCTACCTAGGTACTGTCCTCAAGATATTGATAGATTTTTCTCTTTTAATATTTGTTTCATTGTTGCACAGAATATCAGTATTAGATTCATAAAACTGCTATTTCCTTGTCATTTGTCAAACTACTTTGGAAGTCATTTGCTTTTTGGGGGGATTAATCTTCTAGAATATTAGTATTGCATGGAATTTCAGTAAGCATCCTAAGTGGCTCAGCAAACTGTAAATTGTTTAGCATTTATATATCACTTATATTTTTCAGGAGCTCAACATTAGTTAATTTTCATGACGCTTAGAGATAAGTGTCATTTCAATTCATGATTTGTATGTCTCAAGTTTATAAATGTTCTCTGCTTGTTTTTCTTTTGTCAGTAGCTCTTTTACTTTTCATTACTAAGACTTCTATTTAATTTTGTTTGTTATCTTTGTGAACTGTGAACATATGAAGAATTTTATTTGATGCACAACATCTATTTGAATAATTTAGGGCTCAAAGTGACCACCTTGGTCTTATGTCCTACCTGGCAATACTCCTCAGAGTTAGAGGTTTATAGGGAGGTACAGCAGCAGAGGACAAATTGCTTCCTGAAAAGTAGAGTTGTTCTGGGTTCTAACCATTTCCACCATTAGCACATTATCCAGTAGCCTTGTCAAAGACATCCCCAAACCTTCCTCACTACCACCCCAGCTCCTTGAGTGGAGAAAATGGGAACATTGGTCCAGGAATGGGTACTAGCATGTGCCTGACTGAGTATAGGAGGTACCCCAAGGAGGAGCACAATTTAGTGGGGATGGGCTGCTAGAGGCAGCCACAGGGAAGTCTAGTTGTCTTTTTTGGGGAATCTGCAACTGATTCTGCAGGAGGCTGAAAGGTAACTGAATGCTGCCAGAGAAAGCTCTACACCACTAGGATGAGGCATAAAGCAGAGACCACCAACGTTAGATTAGCCCAGATGTGGAGCAATCCTTGTCGGGCTGTCTTCTCCCTCCTGGCTCCAGGCCATGACTATGGCTGGCTTGGAAACTTTCAGTACGTGGACTGTGGCAGTGGCCTGCTACAATATGAGCTGAACTGACAGACACTGCCCCCAACTAATACCATGATATTCTACAACGATCTCCTTACATTGAAATGATTTCCATGGATAGATAAGTTTGAGAGGGGTGGTAGTGAGGAAGGTTTGGGGATGTCTTTGACAAGGCTACTGGATAATGTGCTAATGGTGGAAATGGTTAGAACCCAGAACAACTCTACTTTTCAGGAAGCAACTTTATGTATTTGCCTCAAAGAAAGTCTCGAATTAGAAAGAAATGAGTTATCTTATGCTGCAGGGTTAAAAGTATGCTATATCAGCAGAAATGGAGACTTAAGAGCTAAGCTGAGATTGGTTATAAGTACATTTTAAAAAATCAATTTTATAATTTTTTAGGCTCTCATGACTATGAAGCATTTTATCAGTTGTTTTATTATTATCCCATTCAACAAGTGAGGAAATTATATTAAATAAATAACTCATAGGCACCTAGCTCGTAGAATTTGGTACTGTTTTCAAAGCTGTGTCTATCTGGTCTATGGCCCTAATATTTTCCTTAATGGATTGTTTATGCTTCCTAAACTTTTCTACCAATGTACTCTTAAGAGGCAGATGAGGTCAGATGTGTAGTCCTTTATTGGAGCAGTAAGGGGTGTTATGGTTTGTATCAGAATGTTCCCCAAAAGCTCATATGTTGAAGGTTTGTCCCCAATGCAGCAATGTCCAGAGAGGGCTTTTTGGGGAGAGGAATGATTGGATCATAAGGGCTTTGACCTCATCAGTGGATTAATCCATCAATAGCTGAATGAACTTCTGGGTCTTGATAGAAACTATAAGCAGGAGGGACATGATTAGAGGAAGGAGGTCACTGGAGGTGTGCCATTGGGGACTATGTAGTGTCCCTGGCCTCTTCCTTTCTCTCTCTGCTTCTTGGTGTCATGAGCTGAGCAGTTTTCCTCTACCACACCCTCTGTCATTATATTCGGTTTCACTTTAGGCCCAAAGCAAAGAAGTCAGTCAACCATGGACCAAAATATCTGAAACCTTGAGCCAAAATAAATCTCTTTAAAGTTATTTATGTCAGGCATTTTGGTTATAGTGATGAAAAGTGACTAGTATATTAGGGAATTGGAATTTCTTTGAGCCTCATTTTTCTTTCAAAAATCATGTGTCATATGAAGAGATCATATATTTTGCATGCCACTACATATTATTATATATTTTCTCTACTTTTAAAATGTTTTAAATGATGTAGTGTTAGAAAAAAATAATTTTTTTTTGATAAGCCATTTTTATCCTTTGGCATCAAATGTTCCTCAACATACTTTGGTGAACCTTTCAGGGTGCACATATCCCAATTTGAGAGCCAGTGAAATGCATATCTTAGAGACACAAAAGGTTGATTTATGGTAAAAAGCAAGAGGGTTCAAACAAAATACAAATTTTTTATAATTATAGGAGAAAACAAAGAGAGAGAGAGAAATAGAGAAACAGAGAGACTGATCAATTGACTCAGAAGGTTAGGAGAGGGTACTAATGAAATCTGAGGCTATAGGTTTTTATGGGCCTGTGGGGACTGGTTAACTTTGTAGATTAGATCAGGAGGTGACTGAGACTGAAGTTGTCAGTCTGGTCATAATATGGATCATCCATAATTACAGAATCCTCTCTGGCCATGCCTGTGAGGGGAGTAGATCTCTAGGTTGGCTTGATGAGAGTGGTGGTCCTCAAGACAAAGTAGAATTAGAGAATTAATTCTCCCATGGGTGGGACTTTCACTCTGATTGCAAACATATTCTGGTCTCTAGAAGTGCTCTCTTGCTGCTCCTCTCTTCCTCTTGGGATAGGTAAATTCACTGGATGACTTTGGACTTCTAGTTTGTTTTCTAGAACAGGTGTCCTAGATATTGGACATGAACATCCTCATTGTTGAAATGATTATAATTTTTCACTTGTAAGTTGCTAAATTAGCATACTGGTTTAGTAATCTACCTCCTATAATTTTTTAAGCAAATGTTTGTTCCCAGAGCTAGAGCACAAATGGGTGAAGAGAAGTTTTTACATCAGCAAAGCTGAGAAGAAGCCCTTGGTCAGAACCTGCAGTCTTGAAGATGAAGTCTCCCTCTGAGACCAGGTCTGAGCAACAAACCAGCTGGTCTCATCTACTCCTTTCTATGCCATCTCCTATTTTGGGTGTTCAACCTTAGACTTAGGGAATGGGAATGACCTTGTAAAAGTATTTGGGAAATACAGATAGGTAAATGACATGGCATCCTTGCTTAGAAAATTGGAAAAAATGATAATAAAACCCAGAGCTGAAGAGGCTGTAGAGAAAACTGTCCTTTCATAAGCTGTGAGGATAAACAGGTAGAATTTTCACTTTTTTCTTACATAGGAAAATATTTTGAAATTCTCATGTCTTTTGATTTACAAACTCTAATCTAGGAATGAGTTGGAAGGAAATAGATGAAAAGTATTGCTTATAACAGGGAAAACTCTCCACCCAGCAATATGTGCCCTTCAGTACGGAAGTGGTGAGGTAGATCTGGCTTAGATATATGATGGGATGCAGCACAGCCAATAAAATGATCTTGTAGGAATATGTCCTCAAACGTGGAAAGATATTAGATATTCCTGATCCAAAAGAGTGAAAAAAAATATGTGTATGTATACGTATATATATGTATATATAGGTATATGTATCTATCTATCTATCTATCTATCTATATATATATATAGAGAGAGAAATCTCATTTTGTATATAGTACAATGTATATTTTTCTATATGTACATTCGTATATGTATGCATGCTATGATTTGGATATAAAATGTTCCCCAAAAGTCCACGAGTTCAAGGTATGATCCCTGGCATGGTGCTATTAGGAGGTGGTAGAAACTTTAAGAGGTGGGTCTAGTAGGAGATCTTCTGGTCATTGGGGGTGTGAATTGAAGGTGATTATGTGGACCTTAGTTTCTTCCTCTTTGTTTTTCACTTATCTACCATGATGTGAGCATTTTGTCCACCATGTGCTCCCTCACTTCAGGCCAAAAGCAGACGGTCAATGAACTGGACCAAAATCTCTAAAACTGTGTTTTAAAATAAACCTTCTCTCTTTACATGTTGATTATCTCAGGTCTTTTATTACAGTAATAGAAAGTTGACTACCAGAGTACATGTGCCCAGCCACAATGGCTATCCCTGAGAAGTGGGATGAATACTGCTTCCAACAGAAATACAACTCGTCTCTCTCCCTTATTACATCAGAAAACCCTTTGGTGTTAGCACACTTAGGCTTCCTAACTCTGTCCATCCACCCTGTGTCAGTGGTTCTCTGTCCTTGGTGTTTTAGAGCTTGACAGATTGGCTTCTGGCTGCTGATCATAAATGCTGCCTGCTCTGTGTTCCTGATTATTCCATCTTTACCCAGCATCCCCCTCCTCACCATTCCCAGCTGAAGCCCTCATACTGTTGACATTTGATTCTTCACAAGCCCATGAACACCCTCCTTTACATCTTGGCTGTTGTTCTTTGCCAAGTGAGGTGCCTTTGGGATTTGACTTCTTTACCCATCTCCTGGTCCACTTGGCCATACATATGCCCATATAGTCAGCTTGCTGCTATGCCTCCTCAGTCACCTGCAGGGAGGCCATGCCATCTGTTTGGTTTTTCCTCATCCCTGATGTGTTTCTTTCATCTCCCAATCCATCTTCACTGCCCCTATGCCTTTGGCTGCCCACATGGCAGGGCCTGTCACTCATTCCTGGAGAATGTCCAACATGGTGGGTTGAGTGGCAGTGAGCTCGCCTTCCATGTGGGAGGACTGGCGGAGATCCAGGCAGCTTTGCTGGTGACCCTGTCCTGCCATTCTTTATTAAGCATGACTTGTGCCTGGGATGACTGACATTGTGTTTCCACAGAGAGTTGGTCTTAACATGTACATGGAAAATGGCCTTAGTGATGGGTAGAACAATGGGATTTAGGGGGAAAAAAAGTTCCAGTAATCAGGAAATATTTAATGCTGTACTTTGAAGGCATTACCCACACTCTTTCTCTCTTTTTCTTGTTTATGATCCCTAGTATTTGTTTGGACAGCCCTGAGATTTTATTAGAAAAAGGTGCCAGAATCATAGATAATTTTAGGCAGAAGAATCTGTGTTTTATAAATGTTGGTTCTGTTACTTATTGTCTGACAATCTTGGGCAATTTGTCAGTTTCTGATCTTTAGTTTCATCACCTGATAAAAGGTGATGAATAATGTAATAATGACAAAAATTATTTATTGGTACAGTTATCCCTTGGTATTCACTAGAGATTGATTCCAGGACCCTCCTTGGATTCCAAAATACACAATCCATGTATGCTCAAGTCCCTTACATAAAATGATGTGGTATTAGCATATAACATATGCACATCCTTCCATGTACTTTAAATCATCTCTAACTCATTTAGAATGACTAATAAAATATGAATTCTATGTACATAGTTGTTATAGTATGCTTTTAGGGTATGTTGATAAGGTAAAAATTTCTACATATTCAGTACAGATATAACTTTTTCCCAAATATATTTAATCCACATTGAATCTGGAGATGTAGAATCCATGGATACAGAGACCAACTGTATATACTGTAAGCTAAACTGTATATACTATGCTAAAACATTAAATTGAATACTCCTCAACATAATAAATACTATTAATTTCTTTTTTCAGGTGAGGAAAAAGCTTAGAAATCTGCACTTATAAGGTGTGGAGCCAGTATATGAAACCAATCATCCTACTATGAGTTTGTTTTCAAAGTTTCCACCATTTACTTCTCCCAATAAATCGGTGGAGGTCAAGTACCCCCTTTATCATCAGCATGTATAAGTACTCAAAAACTGTCCCCTCCTAGGGGCTCCTGGGTCATGAGATCAGGTTTTGGAGTCAGAGTCTTTCTTCATGAACATCCCAGGAATTTACAACTAAAACCCTGGAGGTGGGCTGGCTGCCTGTCTCATATCTGAAGCTGTAGGCTGAATCTTTCATGCCCTATGTGACAGTGAGCAATGAAACTCAATTTATGATCTTCCACTCTCTTTATGGAGCCTCTGTTCCTATACCCCATCAATCATTGTCACTTTGAATTTTTGCACTGTCTTAGAAAATCAACCTATGTTGATCTTGCCATTGGTTTAAAGCTTCGCAATGAAGATCTATGCCTATCTTGTCTCCCAGAAATGGGAATTATACCACATAGAATCTTCAACAACATCAAACTTCCAACAACAACAATAAGGAAAATGGTTACAGCAACCACCATACTATGATTAATGTTAACCGGATCCTACCCCACGGGACACCCACCATTTGGTATATTAAGTGATGAGCTCAGGGATCTCATGTTAAAATTTCTGCTGGATGAGACAGTAGTCTAAGTGAGGAAACAGGCTAGCAGGACCATAATGAACCAAAGAACTTGTGGTCTCACCAAATGGAAGACTGCTACCTAGCTCTGACCAAATGTTGCTATGCTAGACTGCAGGCTCAGTTTTGTCAGATATTTACATTTTTCAAGAGAAAGTGAAATTAGGGATTTTTTAAAATTTTAATTGTAAAAAAACGGGATACCTGTTGTTTCTGTTTGTACCTGGAGTAACGGCATACCATTTGCGTAATCATACATTTACATAGGGTAATGGTATTTGATTCGTTCTGTTATTTTTCCTCCCTGCCACCCCTCCCACCCCTCTTTTCCCTCTATACAATCCTTCCTTCTTCCATTTTTGCCCCCCTCCCACCCCCCAGAAATTAGGGATTTTTATATACAATTTCCTCAGGTAAAAATGTTGGCAAATTATTCACATTAAAAAAAAATCCTTATCTGTGGAATGTATACTCTTTGGTTTTTTAGCCTCTGACTCAACTCTTTTAGGTTGCTGAGTGAACACCATAAAATAGTAACAGCATAAGCCATGATCATGGCATGGTGGGTATAATCAAAGGTTTTCATACCAGCAGTTCCCTAATGAGTCATTGCAAGACCACTGCCATTTAAGAGGGACCACTCTAATTGCTGTGGCTCCCATGCAAACTCCTGGATCCCATCATGGCTTCCTAATTTTTGCCTTTTACCTTTAACATTCTTTGTTCTCTCTGCTGGCCTGGTTTCCTACCAGTTGACCACAGGCATGTCCTGGTTCTTCTAAATGGTTACTCTTTTGGCTCTGAAGCTCTCCATCAACTTTGAAAGGAGTTAAACTGTCAGTCTACAATTGAAGCTCTACCAGAGGACAGGCTTTCCCTAGATGGACTCTACCTCACACCCAGTGCATTTTCTCTTGATACTCTTGATGTTGCTTCTCCTTGTAAGGGGCCAGATTTACCATCTACCTTGTGGAGGCCCATAGAAATGGAAATCAACACTGTGTAGATTCTAGTCATGTAATGCAATATATGTGTCTCCAATGCTCAAGTAACACTAAAGCACACTTTATGGGCTCAATTGTATTCCATCCCCAATTCGTATGTTGGAATTGTAACCCCTAGTACCTCAAAATTTGATTATATTTGGATGTAGGCTCTTTAAAAATATCCAGTTAAGATAAGGCGATTGGGCAGGACCTAATCCAGTATGATTAATATAAGAAGAGGAAACGAGAACACAGATGTGTACAGAAGGAAGACCATGTACACAGATCACACACAGAGAGAAAGCCATCTACAAAACAAGAGAGAGGTCTCTGAAGAAAGCAATCCTACTGCTATTCTTTGATCTTAGACTTTTATCCTTTGGAATGGTGAACAAATAAGGTTCTATTGGCATTTTTGTTATAGCCTAGCAAACTAATACAGTTTCTAAGCAAAGCAATCAGCCTTGTGCTGTTAGGTCCCCAGTGGGGCCTTTGCAATCATCACTAGATGCAGTCTGATCTCATGACTCCAGAGATCCACCTTATGCATTTGACCAAGAAGTTTTGAACGATTGATTCAAAATGAATTTGTGGGCATAGGTAATTCCTGATCAGGTTGGGTTCCTCCCTGGGACTGAGATAAGCACAGTGGAAGTCAGACATTGGAAACTGAATGCTTGGTGGGAGTCCATTTAGTCAAGAGAAGAGGCAGGGTTTGTTTGGATAGAAAAGAGGTATTGCTGAAAGCCTATGGGATTAGGGGTGGGTTAGGCTTTGATTCATGGTTGGTTGGAACACATGGCTTATGATCAAAACTGTGAATAATGAGAGAACATTAAAAGCCTATTTTTTATGTCAGCTTAAAGGCCTTGAATGAGGTCAACTTAAAAATTCTCTGGCCTATTAAACTTGATCACATCATTTGGGTTTATTTTCTGTCAAATGAAACCTACATAATGATGTATTCTGTTTGAAAAACATTTATTGCTTCTGCACACAAACATCTTCATCTTGTGTCTTGCATTGTATTTTACATATATTGACCAACACTGACATTAGCAAAGAAAAAAATTCATTAGTTGAAATGCAAGGAATTCATATTTGCTAGGAAAATGTAAAACTACTGATACATGTTGTTTTTAAATCTGAGAACTTCCAACAAATGAAGCCTGGCAAAGCTTTGGAAGTCACTTGAAGTTGCTGGCTGTGGTCACACAGCACAATTAGCAGACCATTGCTTCTTGGCTTTACTGTGGGTTGGCACAAGCAGTGCCCTGTGACAGCATGAGATCAGCCCTGCTGAGTGGCATCCCCATTGATCTTGACTCTGAGAGTCAGAAGAGCTGAGAGTGAGAGTATCTCAGTCCTGCAGAACCTTCAATGTCCAGATTTGCATTTTCACCAGTTGATAGTTTTCATATTTGACAAGTAAACAACCCTCTTTGTGTATTGGTGATTAACTGAAATGCATCAATGCAAGTTTATATGGAACAGAAAGTTCACAACATTGATTTGTTGAAATGAGGTAAGAAAAATGCTATGCTCTCAGATGAGTGAGCCCTTGGTAGGACCAACAAAATTGCTGAACCTGTTACTCAAGAGGGGAAGAGTCATAAACTATGGTGAGTGGGACCTCATCTTTCTTTCCCTCAAATGAAAAAAAGTCCCAAAGGCAATCAGTAGTTGCTGACTCAGGGCCAACACACTTTTTTACTTGGACCTCAACCATTTATTCTTTAAGCACTTGTTGAGCACCAAGTATTTGGCAGGGACTGTTCTAGGTGCTGGGGATGCAGCAATGAATTAGAAACATGGTAATTGGTCTGGTGGACCTTTCATTCTATTGTAGAAGGCAATAAATATATAAGAAATGATGTCACATACTGATGCATACTGTAGGAATATTAAATAGGCCAATGAGATAGAAAGTAGAAGGTCAGTAAAGGGCATTGGCAGGGGATCACATTCATTTAAGCTGGGACCTCAATTATGAGGAAGAGACAGCCATGAGAAGATCAAGGGGAATAACTGGAGTGAGTGAAGAGCAAGTGCAAAGGCCATAGAATACTCCATGCTTGTTTGTTCAAGGGCAAAGCAAGGACTCACACGACAAGAGCATTATGATCAATGGAGAGTTGGAAGGAGTTGATGTCAGGAGGAGTCAGCTTAGGTGGGTCCTTATGGCAAGGCATGGAATTTATATTTTATTCTAAACTACCTCTTTCAACTAACAACAAGAAGGAAGGCACTGAGTTTAGAGAAGAAATGTTAACTACAGGCTCGTGGATGGAACCTGACAACCATCCTTGTTATTCTTGTGTCCCAGGTTTACCGTGCACAGTGACCAAGTCAATTTACAGAGCTAGGCCTGTTTGATTCTAAAATGTGTGCCTTTCTGGACCTTCCCTTCCTCCTTCCCTACCTGATTCTGAACGCAGAAATTGTATGTTACTGAGGACATGATTCTAGAACTCACCCTGATTTCTACTACCTGTGACCACATAATGCTCTGAGATTCAGTATCTTCATCACATAAAAAGGCCTTGGGTGGGCATAAAGTCTGTTTGGGCCTTAACTGTGAGAATACATTTTATAGTATAGGGGTAAAAGGGCTAAGAAAAGATGTATTAGTCAGGATTATCCAGAGAAATAGGACCAATTGAATATATGTTGATATATAAGAGGGGATTTATAATGGGACCTAGATAGTGTTATAATGGAGGTCAGGAAGTCTCAAACTGTCTACCATCTGCATGCTGGAGAACCAGAAATGTTGATGATATAATTCAGTCCTAGTCAGAAGACCCGAGAACAAGGGAGCCAATGATGTAACTTCCACTCTGAAGTTGAAGGCCCAAGAATCAGTAACTCTGATATCTGAGTGTAATGGTTTAAATATGATGTGTCCTCCAAATGCTCATGTGAGAGATTATTCAGGAATGTTCAGAGGTGAAATAATTAGATTATGAGAGCCATACCCTAACCAGTGGATTAATCCATTTGATGGTTTAATCATTTGAACAGTTCAATAGGTGGTAATTGTAGGCAGGCAGAGTGTAGCTAGAAGAAGTAGGTCACTGGGGGTATGCCTTTGGAGTTTATATTTTGTTTCTGGCAAATGGAGCTCTCTCTGTGTACTGGCAGTCATGAACTGAGTAGCTTTCCTCCTCCACACCCTTCTGTCATGATTTTCTACCTCACCTTGTGCCCAAAGCTATGGAATTGACTGGCCATGGACTGAACCTCTGAAACCATAAGCCAAAAATAAACTTTTCCTCCTCTAAGTTGTTCTTGTCAGGTCTTTTGGTCACAGTGATGCAAAGCTGACTAATGCACTGAGTATAGAAGAAGACATATATCAAAGTTCTGGGATAGAGGGAGGGAGGTGGTGGGGGAGAGGGGAAGGGAGGGAGAAAGAAAGAGAGTAGGTGAGAATATGTTGGTTCACCCTTCCTCTGCCTCTCTCCACCCCTATTCAGGCCCTCAAAGGATTGCATGATGCCTGCCCTCATTGGTGAGGCAGATCTTTACTCAGTCTACTGGTTCACATGTTAATCTCTTCCATAAATGCCCTCACAGATCCACCTAGAAATAATTTTTGCCAGCTACAGAGATATCCCTTAGCTGAGTTAAGTTGACACATAAAATTGTCACAAATGATTTCATCAGAGTTTTAAAATACTTGAAGCGCATTTTATGAGGAATAGTGTTAACTTTTCACATGAAGGTAAGTTTACACATATTAGGTTTCTTTTAAGTACAAGTTCTTAACTGATGTCCTTAGACCTCTAAGAAATACATGAAGCAAGTAGTGGGGTTCACAAACTGTTTTATACATTTCAAAAATGTCTAATGGATAATGGAACCACTTTGGCAGATTCTGTTTGGGAGAATCTATCTACTAAAGCTAAATCCACATATGCCCTAGGGCCCAGCAATTTCTTTACTAGGTATGAGTACTAAATACTGAAATGCTTATATATATATTCCCCAAAAGATAGGTACCAAAATGCTCAAAACAGTACTATTGGAAATAGCCCAAATCAGGAAATTACTCAAATGCCTGTCAACAGTCGAAATGATAACTAAATTGTTCTGTATCTATAAAATAGAATATGCATTAAGCACTGAGAATGAATGATCTTTATGTATAACATGAATCTTAGCCAATGGTGAGTGAAGATAGCCAGAAGCAAATAAAATGTACTGTAAAAATCTTTTACATGAAGTCCAGGACAAGGGAAATTACTCAGTGCTACTGGAAGTCAAGAGAGAGGCTAACCCTGAGGGGTGGTGGTATGTAGTGTACAGTACTAGTAACAGGGGTGTTGATAATGATCTGCTTTTGGATCTGGGTGCTGGTTATGTGAGTGTGTTTGGTTTGTGAAGATGAACTGAGCAGTACATTTTTGGTGTGTGTGTTTTTCCATAGTGTATCATACTTCAGTTAGCTTACTAACTAGTTTCCATAGTGTATCATACTTCAGTTAGTTTACTTCAGTTAGTTTCTAAAAATGTGTAATGGAAACTTATACTATAGCGGTTTCTAGTTTTTATTCATACTGGTCAAATATGTTGATTCATGAGATAAATGAAAGAGAAAATTAATTATTGCTGGGAAATCTGTTTTGTAAGGCAGTGATTTCTAAAACATGGCCCCAACCCAGGAGGGGAAGTGATTAACAATTTTCTTGGGGAACCACTTGTGAAAACCTTCTGAGCTGAAAGGCCAAACTTTTAAAACAAGATGTCTCACTGGTGGTGAGTTTGTCATTAAGAGAATCTATAGAAAGTGTGTGAAAGATGTAAGAGACTGTCACCATTCCAGAATGACTTCGATTTAGAACTTATAAGACACAGAGGAAAAATACATTGCCCATTGTTAAAAATAAAAATAAAAAAAGACACAGGAAGGTGAATCAATGATCTCTCTCTGCAGGCATTTTAAGATTGGCTTATTAAGAGTATTCTGTTCACTGAGAGTGAGGTGAGGATCCCAAGTTTACTTGGGCTCTTCCTCTTTGACCTAACTGGAGAATTCTAGAAGGCCAGCGATGTTGTCCAGTGCTTGGATGCCACCTCCCGGTCAGTAATTAAACAAAGAAGACCTCAGGAAAGAGGAGGAATTGTGTGCTTGATTGAAAGTGAGTTTGTCATGTGTACCAATGAGACAAAGGACTTATGTTCTGCTAGAACTGGGGTTTACTGTTCCTCTTGGCAGCTGGACAGTCTTCCACCATCTGCCAGCCACCCTTGCCACCATCTGCCAGCCAGCCAGACAATCCAGCCTCCTGCCTGTTGTGTGCCTCAGAGGGGGCAGTCAGGCAGTCCGCATAACGGAACCAATCCATCCTGGTTCTGCAGAGACAATGCCAGAGTAGGGGCTGCTGCAGGTGGTGCTGGGGAAGTGAGAAACTGCTACCACTTGTCGCCTGGCTCCATTTAATTAGTTCATGGTAGTGACTTCAATCTGGATGCCTAGAGGAACTGAGGGACAGCTGTCTTCCTTGGAAAGACCTGGAAACCCAGGTCCTAGAAAGGAGGTAGAAGGGTGTTTGAGTCACCTATTTCACTGCTGGACTAAATGACCTGACCAGCACAACTGTAAAGGAGGAAAGGTTTATTTGAGGGCTCATGTTTCAGAGGTCTTAGTTCGTAGAAAGCGGGCTCCATTCCTTGGGCTCAAGGTGAGGCTGAACATTATGGCAGGAGAGGGTGGTGGAGGGAAGCAGCTTACATCATGATGATCAGGAAGCAGAGAGAAACTCCACTTGTCAGATACGAATACATATACCCCAAAGCCACGTACCAGTTCCCACCTCCTCCAGCCACATCCTACCTGCCTCCACTTTCCACTCAGTTAATCCCACTAGGGATTAATTCACTGATTAGGTTATAGCTCTCAAAACCCAATCATTTCTCCTCCAAACCTTCTTATATTGTCTCACACGTGAGCTTTTGGGGAACACCTCACATCCAAACCATAACAAAGGGTCAGCAACCAGAAGGAAGTTGTCTTTAGCAGACATTACATGGCAGTGAGAAGAGTTCATCAAAAGCCCTGGCTTGGGCCCTATGACTCAGCCAGGAATGTAAGGTGGAAGGCATCTCTAACTAGCGAATACTCTCATATCTGTATCCACTTCTCCTCTTGACCCAGGAGGTAAATCTGGATTAATCTAAGCCAAATTGAGTTCATTTCTTCTTGCCAATGACTGGTCTAGGGAAGGGAATTTATTCTAAATCTAACCAAAGAGAAAAAGAGAGGAAATGTATTGCAGGATGGTTGATTTATATTTCCTCACAGGTAGGAGTGGTCTCCTTGTCACGTCATGATATGATCCTGAAATGCCTACAGGCCCAGAGATTAGTTGGCACAGTGAGGATGCTGGGGGAAGAGAGAGAAAACGTAGATTCCTCAAGCTACCACAGAGCCTTTAAAGTAAATAATCTTGAGCTGAATTTCCATTATGGGAGCTAATATGTCTCCCTTATTATTTAAGTTATTTGAGTATTTGGTTCCTTGTAGCCCAAATGCCTCAAATGAATCTGAAACTTCAATCCAAAATTTTCCCACCTGTGTACACATATTATCAATTTCCAATTAGAAAGTTTTACTTGGATTTTATCCTATGAACAATAACATTTCTCATTCAAAATATCTAAAACTTAACTCCTCATCTTTTCCTCAAAGCTTCATCTCAAATTTTTATTAGAAATAATTAAGGATACTTGGACTTAACCTTTGTCCAGTCTGATAATAAACCATAAACATATAGAACATAACATAATTATACTTTAACAATCACATAAAGCTCTATGTTCTGTGAATGCTTTCTGTGCAGTGAATCCTGTGCTAGGAACTTTTATGTAGGTTTATATAAACTATTGCAAATCCTTAAGACAATACTGCAACATGGGTCATTTAATCTCCACTGTGCATTTTAGGGGAATACAGCTTAGAGAAGTTTGTTAACTTCCCCAAAGTCACACAGTTTATCTTGGCTGAAAGGGGATTTTATCACAGCATACACTTCCTCCCCTCTGAATACTCTTCTTCTCTGACCACCTTTTCTTCAAACCTGTCTTGCATCTGTATGGTCATTTCCTCTCTCAAATGGTTACTCTTCAGAAACAGACCTTAGTGTCTCGTGCTTGGACTACGGCAATGAAAGAGGTCTCTGGACTTTCTTGAGTCAAATCTAAGCTGTACATTCTTGCTCTAGTGATTTTCCTAAGACTGTGCGTTCTGCTTTCCCACTTTAAAATCTTCAGCAATTTATCATCATCTGTAGCAGCAGTCACGGTGGCAGCCAAGTAATATAAATGTGTGAAGTCGGTTGGAGGTATGACACTAGGCTTAAACTGCTTGTGTTGGGACCAAGTGCTTTCTGAAAATTTTGGCACTTCAAGTAAAAAGGCATAGGTTTGGTGACCAGTTTGTAAGCAATGGGTTTTAAGACAAAATCCACACTTTCTTTGCTGGCATTCAAGGTCATCTAAAATAGAATTCTGAACTACTCCTTCATGGATGTCAGTGAGAACCTCTCTGAAGCCGCAATTAGAAACACGGGCCAAATCCCTCCATTCTCTCTGAATGGGCTTGACCTTCATTTAGGTTCTTTCTCTCCCTTTGTCCCAGGAATTTTACCCATGACTTTTTCCCTGCCACTCATGTTCGTGACTCAGCTCCAGTCTCTCCTTGAGAAAGCATTCCTGGGAGCTTACAGAAGAGACTCTTGTGAGAGGATCCCAGGGCCCATAGGCCTGCCTCCTAGGTCATCTTTGTTGGTCTTTTTCCAGGCCTTAGGTTGAGTATTTCTAGGGACAGAGAACTCATGGCTTTCTAACACAGCCCACACCTCCATCAGGTTGTGTTGCATGTTCAAAGTCCTGCCATCCAATTTTGCCATCCTGAGAAATACAAAGGTGGCCTGGGCTCACAATGCAGGGCCACCCATTGCAAAGCCTTCACCAAGGAGTAATGGTGTGTGTAAGTATACACTGGTGAGTGCATATGCGGCTGTGTGGGTGAGTTGGGGGGTTGTGAGTGTGTGTATGGGTGTTAGTGTGGACTGGAGCTGGGAACCGGGTAGGGTTTTTTTGTTTTGTTTTGTTTTTTTGTCTCCCCGCCCCCCCCAAAATCCCTGCCTCAGAAAACCTGAAACTGATAGCATAATTAAACTAAATTTGTAGATTGGGAAGTCCCTACTGTGGACTTCAGTATATTTATCCATCCCTCTGCTAACTTTCCCCAGCAGATCAACTGTGGCATTTCTTGGTAATTAATCTCCCTCCTCTTTGTGCTGTTGTGAGTTGTGGTGCCACTGTTCCCACATCACTGGGCTTTCCATGGATATCTGTTGTTTGTTGAAGTAGACCCCGTAGAGGGAAGGGGTATTCCTCACTCTGGCATCCCTCCTAACTCCTAACAGAGAGGTGGCAGAGCACAGGTGCTCATAAGCATCTGTCACCAGCTCCATAGAGAACAGAAAGAACCATAAATACAATGGAACAATTTCCCCAGGGGCTCTTCAGGTTAAATCAGGCTTTTACCAACAACATTACCTCTCAGGGTAAAGGGGCTTTAACAGACCATTCATTTGAAAAGTCTCCCTTCTACTAACCTGAAAAACATTTCTCTGTGACTTCTAACAATTAGTCTACAAACAACAAGAATTTCTGTTCCTTAGAGTAGCTGTTACAGTAGACAATCATTACATATCCTTTCACATATGTAGTGTGAATTAGGTGTGTGTGTGTTGGAATTCATGTCCACTGGGAATAGTATCTTAGCTATAGTAAACCTTTGTGATAATGAGCTATGCCAACTGGAGGATCTAAAAGTGAAGAAAAATTTTTTCATTATGAAAACCAATTTATTATATAATTTATATATTTGAAAGAAGAATATGAAAAAGAAGTAGTTTTAACTTTGTATTCAGTCACATTTGGATTTAATTATAATTTTTTATTTGCATTTCTTCTTTTCCATTATATGGCATAAACTTATAGATTTTTAAATAAAAAATTTAAAAATTCTCAAAAAGAATCTCATTGTTACTTTAAATTGATGATAATTAGGTAGAACCCTGGCAGAGAAGGGCTCCATTCTTTGGAGATCCCATCCTAGGAAGGGTTAAGTTGGGTACTAATTTTCATTTTCTGTCCCTGGTTCTCACTTTCTGGAGGACACCAACACAATCTGGTACTTTTTCTAGACACTGAGTTCCACAAGCATGGTTTATTGCCAGGCCCCTCCTGACCTAGAATGTTTCTTCAGAAATAGTGCTGCACTCTCCAAAAGATAGGCAAAATCTGCATTTAAGTTTTGATTCTGCATCAGGTGTGAGCTGGGGCAAGAAATGATGTAAATTTAAAAGGATTCAGTAATAAGGGGGAGGACCTACATCCCTGTGCACTGGCCATTAATGAAAGAGTAAGTTCATTTTTTTACTGAATATTTCCCATGCTTTAAAATTTTTCTTTAAAGAGCACATGTTCTTTTACTCATGCATTTAATCTTCTACTAAGTATCTGTTGAAGCACTTGCTGTGTGCTAGGTCCTGTGCTAAGATGAACAATGGGTAAGTGACCTCCCCTCTAGGAGCTTTTCACTTGATGGATCAATTCATTTTATGCAGTTTCTATGTGCCAAGCATTACACTGGGCATAATCTAGTTTAGTCCTCATAATAATTTCATGGTAGAGGAGTGATTATCCCCATTTAATAGATGAAGACTCTGAAGATGAGCAATGTAAATACTTTGCCAAAAGCTATCAAGTAGCAGGACCAGGTTTGGATCTCATGGCATATTACTTTTCTGGTCACGTGTATTTGATTCCCCTCCCCCATTCTGTTGACCTTGGGCATGGTCATGTATTGATTTTATCCACTGAGAGGAGAATGGAAGGGATGTCATTTCTGAACAGAAGCTTTAAAATCAGTATGTTATTTGTCATGTTCTTTGTTATGGTGACACTGCCAGATAGAGGCTGCTCAAGCAGCTTGGGTTCCAGGGTGAAGAGACAGCACAGCTCGGCCCATCCTCAGTGGGCATGAGAGTGAATGAGAGATGAACTATTGCTGTCATCAGCCGCAAAAATTCACTCGTTCTACAACATGACCTGACTGAGTCTTTAAACCAAAAGGCTAGAGGACCTTCTTTATATTATTTCTGAAATTCAAGAAAAAGAAAGAAAACGAAGAAAGGAAGAGAAGCAAGGAAAGAAAATCCAGAGAAAGCATTAATTGGGGCTGGATCTTTTAGTCTAAAATTGTTTATATGGATGGTTGGTGTGTGTGTGTGTGTGTGTGTGTGTGTGTGTGTGCACGCACGTGCATTGTCTGTCAACTACTCCTCCATTGTTAAAATCTTACATGCCTATGAGGTTGACTGACACCTGAGGACTCACCCTGATTCTTGCTGTCTTGATGCCTTTGCTGATACTGCTTCTGATATTGCTTTGTAGTTGAGTTCAGTTCCATAAGCATTCATTGAGCATCTTTTGGAATGTCTGTTATCCTGCCCCTTCGAAGTCCAAA